>NC_071269.1:19800574-20168074 GCF_023375685.1 Ictalurus furcatus
GATTTATTAATAATTCATGCAAATGCTGGGAGGGTGCTGATGGAGAAAAAAAAAAAAAAAGATACATTAAACAGAATTATTTGCTCTAATTATTCACGCCTAATTGCTTTATTGGGTTTATTGAGACTTCTGGATTAATCACTTATTGGTTTAAGGTTAGTTATCAGTGTCTTGGTGAATATTTGGGAATATCCAGGAATGGCAAGAATGTGTGTGTGTGTGTGTGTGTGTGTGTGTGTGTGTGAGTGAGTGAGTGAGTGTGTGAGTATGTATGGAGCTGTAGTGGAAATTTGATTTACTTCTGCTAAGCAGGCCTGTGTATATTCTCCGACTGAAATGTATACTGGATCCTCACGTGTTGAGCCTCGTAGGGTTTTAATCCGACTTGACGATTCGTTGCCGGAACTTTCCGTGACCTTCCGGCAGCTTCCTGTTAGCGTTTAGGTACTGCCATGAATATACTATGACACATTCGAGTAATTCCAGTTTAAAGCACACCTACGTGATGTGTGTAGAAAGAAGTAAGTCAGAGTACACGTTTCAGCATATCTCGCCCTTTTCTGTACGTGATACGCGGCCATACAGGAGATGCATTAAAAGTGCCATAACTCGCACACGCAGCCAGGCTAAAATCAATTGGAATGGATAGTTAAGCTGGCGCTAAAAATCAATGAGCAATTCATGTCCTTGATCACACTGTGTCATCTCTCTCAATGTTGGAGCTCGGAGGCCGGCAGAGCATGACCACCCCCTCCTCTTGACACATTACAGTTATTGGGCTTTGAATGGCGGATATATAGATGTGTACGGAAGTCGTGGTGAATTTTATTTGCCTTATTACACATTTTGATTCCAATATTGGGATGCACAGGCTCAATGTTGCATATATATATATATATATATATATATATATATATATATATATATATATATATACACACATACATGTCTGTAAATGATAATCTTCTGCGGTCGAACAGGATACACACATAACGTGTGTGTGTGTGTATATATATATATATATATATATATATATATATATATATATATATATATATATATGAACGTGGAAGCACACCACCTTGCAAACTAGGACTGAAAATTCTGTGTTGCAAAATAGTAATTTTGTCCTTATTAATGTCATTAGTGCAACAGTCAGCATGGATCAAATCAGCAGCTGACTGAAGGAACTCCCCTGTCTCGGCACATCGACGGGATGGTGTCATGACTGATTTGACCATTCTGCTTTGATGGCTGAGATTTCGACTGTTCTCTGCGCTCAGATGATGCCTATGGTCGTTCAGATCCACCCCCTCCTCCATATATTCCTACTTTTCTATTTCCATTTCGAACCCACTCTTCTTCTTGTATCTTGGAGCAGTGTGCATTCTTAGACTAAAGCAGGTATTATAAGGATTCCTGCTATCCCCCTAGACGAGAATTTATTTTGTACCTTCTTGGTCAATCGTTTATAACTTTCTTTCATCCATATTCATCTTTACAATTTGAATCTGACCATAGACCAACAAAATGCATTTAAAAGCCGCAAAAAAATGCAAAAGAAATAATTATTCGTGATATCACTTTCATAATCTCCCTGCTTGCGTGAGAGCGAAATGGAGGGACATGAATGGACGCGGTAATCCACGGCGGCTATGTGACACAGTTAATAATGCAGAGCTGCTATTGGACACTGCTGTGATAAAAGATGACAATGGATGACATTTGTGAGCCTAAGCCTCACTGCAATCGATGTGTGTTAAAAGGCACTGAACTGATGGCATGGTGCTTTGAAAGAGGAAGAACCATTTTTTTTTCCCCCGTAAAAGGTGAAAAGCTCATTCTGAACTCCGGTGCTGTGCGGTACCTCGTGCTTTCTGGGGTCATAATTTGTTAAACATTTGCATAACCTCTCAAAGAGCAGTTGTTTGGCACAACAGGTGTCTTTTTTTTTCTCTGCACTAATGTTGTAAAGGGCACTCTGTCACACAGGGTGAAGGCTTCAGATTTAGAGGAAGGGCCTTCGCACCAGTTGTCTGATGAGATAGAAAAAGCGTGTGAGAGAAGGCAGCACATGGCCTGCTGACTCTCAGAGGTGACATGTCCTCAAGCAGCTGGTGTAAAAAAAAAAAAAAACCTTTTTTTTATTTTCATGAAAGAGGGTATTTTTTCCCTCTTTTCCAAAAGGGAGTGCTTGAATGTTTGTGACAACTGGGATGGAGTAGTGCACATAACATGCACATGAGCGTCGTTTGACTGTGTCCTCCAGCAAGGCCAGCCAGTGGACGAGAAGATTTCAGCACCATTATTTTAATTACACAAACATTTTCTGGAATGCACCCAATGACGTTGGCTTGTGGTTAATTGTAGAGGCAGAATAATACGATCCTCTGGGTGTGTGGCGTGTAAAAATACACCTTTGAGTCACATCAGTTTTGCTTGCATTCTCTCTTTCTCTTGCTCCCCTCCCTCTCTCATTCAATCCATCTGCATCATGTCGATCTGTCAGGCTGCCAGTGTCTGTTCCAATTAGATTCCACTTAATACACGTAACCTCGATTAACATGCAATCAAGCTCAGATAAATCACGTCCTTTAAGTCCCCCCCCACTCTGCCGCCTCCGCCGCCGCTGTTCCTCCTGCATCATCCTGTTTTCTTCACCAGAACATTTTGCTGTCGAGTCGGAGCTCGAGCCACAGCACGTCAGATTCGAGCGTGGCCTCGAAAACTGCTCTGCGACTTCCCTCCTGAACATATTCTTATCTCTGCATTTCAGTATGCTTTTGTATCCTTCTTCCTCTTTAAAACTGTACTTTAAAGAAATAGACATATTCTTCAGAAACCCAATTAGGCAAAAGAAAAAGTTACATTTTACAAAATTTGCACTTGGGTGGGAATGGCTACTCAGAAAGCACTAAATAAGCTAAAAAAAAAAAAAAAAAAAAGTAATAAATAAATATTTATATAGATAAAAAAACAACCCGGGGTAAGAAAGAAAACGCCTAGACGTAGCGCTCAAGGGTGCTATTTTATTAATCAAGGCAAAAGTGCTAACATTGGCATGTTGAACAGATTAGAATTTTAATAACAGGCCAGGTTAAAGTGCTGGCACATCCATGAAGAGATCCTGTCAGTCGGGAATGGCTCACGCACAAGACACACACCCCTCCCTCCCTCTTTCTCCCGAGCTCCGTGTGTCCTCCTCAGTGCTGATAAACACAGGCCTCCTCCTGTGGGGCCACGGAGGACGATTAGGACTTCACCTCTTCATCAGATAGTGCCCGAGTACTTCTCATTATTAACCCACACTGCGTCCAGCTCTCCAGCCCGAGAGCCGGGGTTTTACCCTGCGCTCTCGACGCTCCTTCTGCACACATGTGTAGAGGTGGAAGTGTTGGGAAATGAGTAGTGTGAGGTGTTCCAGTAGCCATTAGGCAGCAGTGTTTCTCTCTGTTTAAAGGGACGTCGACTAGCAGTCAGGAAGTGTGTAAATAAAGCTTGGATTTCAAATAAATTAAAGCTATGAGAAAGGCTCAGGTTGATCCTTTTCTTATCTCTAGTGCTGAGTTGTCAGCTCCGAGCCTTTTATGGGACTTTGGTAAAGCGCATGTACAAGAGCAAGCGCCTGAGATTCACCATTCCTGCCGAGTATAAATAACTCTTCACTGGTTCCTAATAAAAGTGGACTTCATTACTCTATTGTAGTCCTGTTTTATTTTGTACACAGGAACACATGTCCTGTGCGCTTATAGGACATGCGAACATCATCAGATAACATTTATGTCCCTTATCGGGACGATTTATAATTCTCCCGAGTTTTAGAAATGTTTGTAAAAGTTCTTATCTGCCATTCTGGTGCAGCGATGTTGCACTGAAAAGGCCAGTTCACCCTTAAAGTATGAGTAATCTTTTTTTTCCGTTCCCAGAGAAAAATGGGTGAATAACGCTGATGAGGTTTAGCAGATTCAGCCAGGCGATGGGCGAATATAATAAGTGTTTTCGCAGACGTCACCCGTGATTATTTCATCTTGCTGTTTTGGGTGAATGTGGTGGATTTAGAGGCTCGGCCTCTATTGTGCTGACATCACCCTTTAACAAGCTGAATTAAATCATGGCTAAAATCATTTGAAACTCTCCCAGAGTCCTGAATGCCCAAACAAAGAGTCTCTGGGAAATTTTGAGAGAATGATTTAACAGGGGAGGGTGGGGGTGTGAGGGTACGTGTTAGTTAGTGTGTGTAGCATGTGCTAGAATAAAATGCAATTTGGAAATTGGGGCAAGTTCAAACTCGGATAATTGTATGAGCGAATATACAGTGCTTATTTATGTCATTTAGAGTATTGCTTGAATAAAACAGAAATAGCAAAAAAAAATTGTCTAAAAAATGTATTTTATGTTGTTTTTGTCCATAATGATACAACTGCTATTATATAAACATATTTTGCCTTCATATAAAAGTGTAGTTTTGTGGTAATGTTTTTTTTCCCCTCCCCACAATGGCAGTTTTATAGCTTTGTCTATTAGCTGCATTTTAAATTTGTGCTTTTCATAAAAGTTGTTTTTATTAAATGGTAATAAATGTGCAATAGAAATATATTATTGTATATTTTTCCAAAGCCATTCTTGTATTTTTATGATTAAATTATTTTAGTACAATTAATTCAAGTGCACAGACAAAAAAAAATAGCTGAAAATCTCAGTGGAAATGAGGTTTCAACACATGACACACAGGCATTATTGCATCATAAAATATAACAGCCAATCAGGTGTCAGTATGCAAATGAAACCCCTGAAACACCAATTTAGCAGGGAAAGGGGGGCAGTTCTAATTTGCATTTTTATAGAATCTAGGATTTCAGAGTAAAACTGTAGGTAATGGCTTTCTCTGTTTGTTGACACCACATGAAGCAAATTATCATTCAATATAGATATAAATACTTGGCGAAAATGAAGGTGTTCAGGTGTCAAACATATGAAGGGGCTGTTGAGATGCAGTGTGTCGAGTCATGAGGCTCAGCACAGCCAGTGAGGAGCAATGAAACTGGATAAGACTGGATTAGCCAAGGCCAAGTGAGCAGGGCGAGTAGTGCAGAGCTGCTTTTGCTGCTCAACACCACACGAACTCCATCAGTCCATGAGCTGCCAGAGTCGTCCAGTGTGAGAGAGAGAGAGAGAGAGCGCACGGGGAGCCGGCGAGTCAGAGAAGAGAGCGAGAGTTAAAGCAAATGGGAGTTTGGAAAATTATCCTATTAAATTGAATTAAAGAGGCAGTCTTAATTTATCCCAAGAATGATGGATTCGGATAATTAAGGGTGTTAATGGGGAGTGGTTAGGAAGAGCGGGAAAAAGGGGTAGTAGATATGTAGAAGCACAGGAGATGGGAATGGAGGGTCAGACATGAGCCCAGCACTTAGAGGGCCATCAGAGTCGAGTTTTTATGAGCCGGCCACTCGGGGCATTGCTTTACAGCTCCCAGCGATTAGCTGTACGCAGGTTAGGAGCAGGCGAACAGCCTTTCTGGCTTTCTCAAGGTGCTCTGTCACTTTTTCTCTGGAGAGGAAGGAGCCGTAAGGTAATATGTTTAGCGAGCAGACAACAGATCAAAGATGCTCTGGGTTAGCAAGCTTTTTGCGGCTTTGCGTGTGTGGTCAATGGATGTGGCAGAAAACGAAAACAAACACTCCAACGAGCATCAGCACTTTTATATGTGTGTGTGTGTGTAGTGTAGTATATCTGGGTTGAGTGGTGTTGTACAGTGTTGGGACAGTTTGATTGGTTTGTTATTATAAGGCCTAGTTATTTGAGCAGGACTGGGGTTTGAGTCCAGTCCCATACCACAGTTTATCCGCATGTCCCTAATTCCTGCTGATGTGCAGGCCTTGGGCACTGTAGTGATTGAAGGGCTGTGTCACCACTGGAAATTATCCTGTGGCCTCAGAGAATCACTGTGATGGTTGTGCACAGGTGAGCACTGATAAAAAAAACAACAACTAAACTACTGTGGCTAAGAAGCTAATTTCACACATCATTTACTTGTGTTTTGAGATTTCTTTTCGATATGAACACTTGGTTTTTTTATTCCATAAAAGTGTATTTGTGTGGGATGGTTAGAAATCTAAAAAAAAAAAAAAAAAACACCCTGTGAACTCGACTTTACAGTGCAGTCCTCAAATGCACACTTAATCGCTAACATCTATTAGCTTACCTGTATGCATATTAGCTAGAGGAAACCATCTGAAATCAGGGCTCAAATCATTTTCTGCTACTTTTCTCCTTGGAAAAAAAAGAGAAAGAAATATTGGGGGGGGGGGGCAGGGGGGATGAGAGAAAGGGTGAGAGAGAGAGGGTGACAGTGAGGGGAGGGAAAAAACAATCTCATCAAGCGAGAGGCCGTTTGCTTAGCAAGAGCTGACAGTCTTTGTGTATGTAAATGAAGAATTTAGACTAATGGAGTTGAACCATTTCTAATTTTGTGATGGCAAGAGGATTTTGATTGAAAGTAATTAAGCAAGCTAGCTGTAAAATTAATTAAAGCAAAAGGAGGGGGGATTTTTATTGGATTGGATAGCGATATAGCTGCTGTCAGGCAGGGGGACAAATGGGGGTGACCTGGATTCGCTGCCCTCCCTCCTCCCACTCGGGACTTTTATGTCACTTTAATCTCCTTAGAGCGGCTGGTGTGCATTTGTTCGAAATAATCAAGGAAATATGGTCAGAAATTGTCAGCTTTCAGATCTAATTTACCTGACAGCCTCATGAAAAGTGTGTGCGTGCTTGTGAATGCGCGGCAGGTTCTTTTTTTTTTTCTTTTCCTTTCCTTCTCTCTCGTCTCTCTCTTCAGCTCGGCAGAAAATGCTTTTGACAGTTTGGAGACGTCTCGGCTCCTCAAGAATAAACGACGAGGAACCTGGTCAGGTCGAGATGAACCCTTCAATGAGCCGGTGCATCAGTTAAGAGAGTCTCATAAACAGTTATAGTAGTGACGGGAGTAATTCAATGGGAGCTGGTGAGCCACAAGTTTCACTCTGTCCTGCATTGAATTCCTGCATGATCTTTGAGGATCCTCCATTCAGGAAGTCATAGATAACTTTATAACACAAAAGCCCCACGCCACAATGCTAGGATGCAAACTGAATTATACTTACTTACTGTACATTTTACAGCACTCTCTCTCCTGAAATAAAATTAAAATACATCATATCTTAGTGAGACAATGGCAGCTATATTGAATAAGTGGTGCTCTGAGGGAAAAGATAAGATAAGAAATACTCTTGTTCATTACTTCTAAGAACTGCTTATAAAGGTCAGTGTAGTTGCCAGCAGAAGTGTCCTTATGGTAACCATAAGAGGTTAACCACACAAAAAACACAAAATCCAACCTTATAGGTTATGTAGTAATGTGTCCCACCAGATTATTTAATACCTTCTTTTATTTCATAGTTAATTTCGTGAAATTTACATCCTCTTGGTGTAACCATGATATCTAGCTTCATACTTTATTGATGGCACTATTAGGTAGCTAGATTTTTATGTTAAACTAGCATACTCCAAAGGCACACAAGGTTTCTTGTCACACAAGCTAGCTTGTTTAATAGCTAGGTAACACAAGTTAGCTAATATTAGCTTTATATTTCCTACTCCATTTACATCCCTTCAGTAGAACCTGTGCTAGGCAGCTAGCTTCATACTTATAGTATTTTATAGTACTTTTAACTAGCTAGCTTTTTATGTTTAGCTAGCATTCTCCAAGGACAGCCTCTTCCCACACTAGCTTAAACTAGACTGGCTTTATATTACCCAATCTAATGTCATCCCAAAGTGAAACCAGCCAGCTTCATCTAACACTTTATTTTAAGCTAGCTTTTTTGTTGTTGTTTTGTTGTTTAGCTACAATACTCCAAATACAATACAAATTCCCCTTTCACATTAGCTGCCTTGTTTAATAGCAAGCTAATACTTTAGCTAGATTTGGGAATCTGTTTTTCATGGGTTTTTTTATGATTTAAAAAACATCTTCTAGAATATCATTAACGTGAGCTAGACTGACCTTTGTTTAATCATGTGGGAGATTTCAGCTGATACATCAGACAGCAGAACAGACAGTCAGAGACTGCGAGATGTACACTAAGAATAGGAAGCAGTCGAAGAATGAGATCATTATGTTAAATGCAGAGAGGAATGAATTCAATAAATAAATAAAAATGAAAGAAAAAAAAAAGTATGGGGTCAGTTTAATTACAGCATCACAGCTCCCTCAGGTTCTACGTATATGAGAACACAAGGCACTGGCAGGAACGGGAAGTCACTAGTGAACACCTAAATGCCTCCTGCTCTTACTCAGGTGTTTGTCACCAGCCCTTTTGCTCTTACAATCAGGAGCTTACTCATTATGGACTGTGACTTAGGTAGAGGAGGCAGAGTGTGTATAGGGCATGGACAGTGCCTCTAACAGGATTAAACCGCTGTGAAAACCGTCGCAGAGACCCCCCCTTCAGAGACACCCCCCCCCCCACCCATCCCTCAATATCCGGCCCCCTTTTGCCAATTAATATAATAAAAGATGGAACAAAGAGCTTCCCTGCTTTTCATAATTAAACTTGGCCGTCTCTAGAGGACGCTGTGCTTCAGCTCTCTCCAGTAGTGCATCACTGAGCCCCCCAGTGCCCAGCCCTTGGCCCCAGCGTGAGCTCCAGACATGGCGGGGGAGATATTGCATGAGTGTGTGGCCTTCCACACACCACCGGACTCGATCATAATGGAAAGAGTGTGTCTCTCCATCTGCTGTTAACTGATGAGTGGAAAGTGAGACGAACCCCAGCAGTGCCCACTGAATCCCTCCAATAGAGCAGCTTGCCTTCCGTGTAGACTGAAAACTGTGTTAAAGAGAATAGGGGAGACCAGGGTGCTCACTGAATTCCATAATACACTGCTTAGGGTTAATGTCTAAGGATTGTAAATAAATAAATAAATAAATAAATAACCAAAATAGCATTTAATTCAATTAAATAAAGTTAAATAAATGATGGTATTTATTTTGTATCAATAAAATTGTGTATCATTGTAATTTTATATAAGATTTTGTATCATATGAACAGCAATTTCCCTATTTTCTATTTTTATTCAAATTCAAATGGACTTTTTTATTAAAAAGATTTACATTTGATTATTCATATGTCATTTGTAAATTTTTATTAGGCTTCAGGTTTAACCCATTTCATTCAAGTGAGTACTTAATTAAGTAAATAACTATAGTAGGTTTATCACTCTAACAACTCTAACAGTATTTGATAGTTATTTCCCCAGTTTTTAATCACAACATTTGGAGAGAAAAAAAAATCTAAATTGCAGACCCACAGACTTCCTTTTGAGAACCATGGCCCTAGTGGTGGTTACAGAATACTCATATCCATAATATCCATGATGTCCGTTCATCCAAAAATAGGGCGCTATTCCCTGCACTAGGCTTGCATGAGGCAGTTAACAAACTTATTTTCAGAATATCTGAGGCTTTCATATGTGTACCTTATGTGGGTATGTGTGTGTGTGTGTGTGTTAGTGAAATAAAAGTGAGCATCCTTTTCTCAGGCGACAGAGCTGGCAGAAATTAGTTGCACACAATATGCAAATTCCTGCAATTGAAAAAAGAGGGTGTTTAAGTGACAGGTTGATATGTGATTAAACGACAATTAAAGTGCTGGAAGCATGCGGCAGCGATGGGTCAAGTGCCGCACGCTGGAGCTAAAAGGTAGCAGACTATTGCGGTAACAGTCATGGGGGAGGCCAGGAACAGAGCCCAAAACAAATTAGCGGCTGCGAGAAAAGGCTGTCGCAGCCTGTCAATAAAACAGAAAGTGAGAGAGAAAGAGATAAAGGCAGAGAGACGGTGTGTGAGGAAAGAAACCTGGATAACAAGAGTATAAACAGAAATGGTGTAGATGTGCGGTTGTCATGTGCAAGAGTAGGCTCTTAGCTGACTGCTTAATTGGCCATATTCCATGGTACCGTGGTCGTGTTCCCCGGCGCTTGACTAGTCCACCCTGAAGTGCGTCTCGAAGTCGTTCTACACAGGGATTGGCTTTCCCTTCGAGCCTGTCCTGACAGCAGATGGCTGTGGCCTTTAATCCCCTTTGATGCTGTGCTGGGCAGTTGCTCCTGAACATCTCTTGCAAAGCCCTGAAAACTTGAGCTACTTTTCCTCTAACTGACCCCAATTGTCAAGGACCTGGCAGCTGTCACACTTTGTTAACTTTGTCTTAAGTGTAAGACTGAAGGGCGCAGGTTCTTCTCTCTCTCTCTCTCTCTCCCTCTCTCTCTCTCTCTCCCTCTCTCTCTCTCTCTCCCTCTCTCTCTCTCTCGACGACTTCCTGTTTGCTGTCTGTCATATTATGCTTATTCCTCAAACCTCTTGGTGCACACCGGCCATCGGGACGAGTACTTTCGTAACACTCGAGCACTTCTTTTTTTAATCAGAAATTATGGCACAGTTGTTCGTCATTCCCCAAATTGGACCGAAGTTTCTGAGGGTGCAATATTGTGACCACAGATGGCTCGCGTTCGACTAAGAGGCTTAGCTTTCATCATCTTAATTATTTTCAAGCTCACCTTAATTATTGTCAATTATAAGGAACACACAGACATTTGCTGCACTTCCTGTTAAGCCTACAGGTTTTGGTTTCTCAAGCGATCCGGTTAGAGGAGAAAAGCTGTGCGCTTGGTAATCAAGGTTGCTTCAGCATATGTGATTACAAAACTGTGTGGTGTGGGGTGCGGGTATTTTACATGACAACAAAAGATTAGACTTGAAAGGGGGAAAAAAATGTCTTTTTCACTTTGAGACAAACATAGATCCCTATCTGCAGTCTTCAGCTACAAGTACTGACTTGCTGCCTCATGTGTGTGTGTGTGTGTTTTAAATACCTTGAAATTTACAGTTGACTGTTCTCATTCACAGTATACACACATGCATACCTTAAATATGACAGGGAACTTTGTATTGAACATAACCAACAAAAATGAATAGGTCTGTAAAAAAAAAAAAAGAAAGAAAGAAAAAGAAAAAGGGAGGGAGGGAGGGGGCGGAAGCAAAAGGAAAGAAATATGCCCTTTCAGCTGCTTTGAATCATATTTGCTTTTATCACCGTTTTTATGATCTGCAGATCAGAATGAGGGCTTTCAGGTTTGGAGAGTTGTCCATTTGAGAGAGATGTGTGGTACATAAATCCTGCACTTGTGCAGAAAGTGCCTCTTTCGCAGAAAGTCCCATGATGGCAGTGAGCTCACTAATGGAATTTTGAAAGAATTAAGATGCCTGCTTTCAACTGTTCCTTACTGAACGAGCTCATAACTGAACGCGTACGTTTCAACCTTATGACACTCACTGTAAGTTCATATAAAGATGTATTGAAAGATCCCTCGAGAAGACGAATAGCACAAAAGAACGCTTGTCTGCTTACTGTAGTCGCTTAACAATCGTAGCATTTAAGAATAGACTCGTATTAAACGGCTGTGATTAAATTAAAAATCACTCACCCAAATGTTTCACTGTGTTGGCACCATTATCACCTCTGCTTCTTATTAATTCTGCACTGTAAATAGATTCAGGGCTGAACTTTAGCGTAACCCGTGTCTTCCAATTTGCCTCTTTCCTCTCAACTAGCTGCGAGATCCTAATTAGAGAGAAACTGTGGAAAGAAAGAAAGAACGAAAGAAAGAAAGAAAAAAAAAGACAGGCTGCATAGTTGTGGCATGTGATTGTGCTCGAGTATCTTTATTTTCCCGTTCATAAAAAGACTCAGCACCAAAGCGTCGCGGTAATCAGAGTGCGTAGCAAGCCATCTGTTTGATTTTAGAATATGTTCGTTTCTGTGATGGGATTGTAACAGGAGCGTTTACCATAATCATGGCATAATCTGTTCGCATTAGCTCTCCCTGATGCTCGTATCTAATGGGGGGAGCAGATCCTGCCTGAGGTGTCATTACGCTCGCACCTGATCTTGAACGGATAGAGGACTATTTCAGGACTGAAATGCGATTGTTTTAATACTTTAATCCACCTGCCCTTGGCATACAGGATTTTACAGAAGGTAATTTTTTTTCGTGCTTGTGTCTTACACCTGCTCCCTTCTTCCTGGTTCAAAATTCTGATTTATTTATTTAGCTTTTCATACTAAACCATATAGGATCACGTTGAAAGCTGGTAGAACTAATACTTTGTTTTCATTAAAAACCTCTTTGTCAGGTCCTGGTGATGAAACACTGATTTGACTAGTTGGCAGGAAATGTATCACTCTTGACTTGACTGCACGTTAACGTTAAGCTCTTCGGGCCTGGCTTGTCAGCCGCCTGTCGGAAGCACCAGCAGTGACGGCTGGTCAGCGCAGTGATAGTCCCCCCCCCCCCCCCCCCCCGAGGGACAGTTAACCCTCCAAATACCCCCTACTGGCCCGGTTTTGCCCATCCCAGTGTGGCAGAGAGTTCAAGGGCAAGATTGGTCTGGGGGTCACTAGTCAGCTGGGTGTAGGGTTGATAATAATGCTCGCTGATTGTTTCAGAAATCCTTCATTTGTGAGGAGAGCGTCATTAAGCGTCAGGCGCATTAGGGTCCAGAGGAAACTGCAGCCGGTGAGAATGCATTAGAGAGGATGCACGCTCTGCTCTCCCCTCCTGTCCTCCAGCTTTTTTCCTGATCTAATGTACTTTCAGAGGAATTGGAAATAGGGGTCAATAATTATGCATTTTAATTATTAACCTGCCTCCTCCTTAATTGTGCTTTTTAAAGCCTCTGTGCGCAGACATGATACTTTATTGCTCTGTTGGTCTGGGCAAGCCTGGGCCGGATCACTCTACTATCAGCCATAACCCACCTTTATGTTAGTGCACCATAATGGTGTGGCTTTTTACTGCGGCGGAGAGCACTTCTCCTACTGTACATTTTTGAGCCATCCAGCATGTGTGTGTGTGTGTGTGAGCCACATTCAGTGAATCATTTTAATTAGAAGGTGATTGATTGACAGAATGGCTCTGGGTGCAAAAGAATTGATATACATAAACTCAACTTGTCGCTGACCTCAATCCACACAAGCATAAAGTAATCAGTGAAAGTATAATTGTTCCAAAATGGTCTAAATTAATACTAATAACTGTGTATTGTGGGTGTGCAGAGTACAATTATGAGATTATTCTGCCTTTTTTTTGTTGTTGTTGTTGTTGTTGCATCAGACCGCTTTAAAGGGATTAAAACTTCTAACAAAGCTAAATTCTTAATTCTAGAAACGACAACAAGAACCCAAAGGTGAAGGATCTCTGTATCTCGCTGTATTTATATATACATTTCTATATTTTTGTTCGATAGGCTGTTTGAGCATGAACATGCAAGCACAATGCAACTTGTGCTTGTAAAGAAGAACTCGACCAAAAAAAACCCCCCTCTCACGTTTAAGAAATCTCTCTGTAATGTAAAACGAATCATTTAAAAAATATATATTTCATAAGATTTCACGTGACCTAATACCTATCTGTCATCTCTTAGCATTTAAACTAGTTTGTATTGTCAGATTTATTAGAATGCAAGTTAATGGTTATGATATTAGCGATACAGGTGTTATATATATATATTATAATTTATTATCAGTAAGGGAAATGAGTGTGTTTCTTTTTCATGTGTGATTCTTCTTTTTTTTTTTTTTTGTACTTTTACTTTCATGCTTTAAAGTGAAGAATAAAACCGAATGGGGCATGTTGTTACAGTAAAATAATTAATAACAGGGTGGTGTGATGTCCCAACATGTTTTATTCATCTCATATCACAGCAGTTTTTCTGTGTTTACAATTTTAAATGTATTACTGAACAACGCTGTATCGTTTGTAACCGTTTACAGTTGTACTTAATGTTGTGGAACATATGCGAGAAAAGTTCGTTCCTGATATCGTACAGCTTAAAGGCGTTATTCCCTCACCAGCCTCCCTTCTTTTTCTCTCTGGAAGGTAATAAGACAAAAACACAAAAACCCCGAACTCATTTGTCCTGACTGTTACAAAGCAATACTGACAGCTACCGAAACTGGAGACTCCTTCCTTAAACATCCCCTTTACCGAAAGCTTCACCATGCCAACGATTATACCTTTTCCTTTGTTAATTAACATGTTTATTATTCATTTTAGATCGTGTCGATCATCCGAAGTCCCTGTGAATGAGCTGTTACTATAGAAACGATAATGTAGTAGAACGAGTGCATTGTTATAAACGTGTCGTTGTAGAAAATGAATCAACATCTTCTGACCAATCGGCATTGAGAATTTCGAAAATTAGCACTTTGCTTTAACTTAAGTTAAAAAAAAATTAAATAATTGAAAGATGTACTTTTAAAATGTAGCGTTTATTAGTGTGTTTACATTTACTTGTGTTCAAGTATGTAAGGTCACGTGGGTGAATTTTGTTGCTGGAGTCAGTTTGGAGAGACGCAGTTTGGGAACATCAGCTCAGGCAGAAAGGCGTTAGGAAGTTGGAGGAAGTTGTGCTTTATGATGAGTCCAGTGTGAGCTTATTGCCACTGGTGGATGGAGTGTGAGACAGCCTGTTATTCACTGTGGGAATGTTTGCTTTGAGACACAAGCATGTTATTGTTGCCACGTTGATAATGGGGGGAGGAGGGGTAGGAGGGGGGTGGCGGTGTCTGCTGGGCTGGCAAAAATCAAAATTGCAACGCTTACCTCAAAATCATGCTGTGGGAACGCATCCCATCAATATCTAACCATTCCTAAACAGCAGGTGATTTTAAAACCCTATTTTACAACTTATTAATGTAGCGCTTAAAAAGCGAATCGATAGAGGCTGTGTGCGGTGGTGTTAGGTTCACCACTTAGGAACCGGTGCTGTCAAGCGTCTCATACACCTACAATTTTACAGTACACGGAACTGCACTTTTACGCTGTCAGAGCCCCAGATCTACTTCTGCTGTGTGGGAGCTAAAGAGAAACATTGTAATTACTGTCTCAGAATTCATATAGCGATACATAAAATAGTATTTATCCAGTCTCGTGTGCCGGGTGTCGAGGGCCGGCGGCAGGGAGGGGCATGTTTTCGCACAATAGACACTAGGAGCAATCAGAGGAGTCGTGACTCCTGCATCTTCTCTTGTCTCCTGTTTCGCCTTCAAATACCACCCCCTCCCCCCCCTCCCCTCTCCCCTCTCAGCCATCACTCAGACACACCTACGCACAAATAAACATAAAAAGCTAATTTGTTAGCTCCCTCATTTCAGAGGCCCAGGCACGGAATATTGTAGACGCAAACTAATGCTTTGTCAAATGTTGACATGTGTCGCGAACACGCTGCCCACAGCAGCACATTTATAAAGAGAGCAAGCAAAGAAAAAAGACGAGAGGAGATTAGCAAACTGCTTAGCCCCAGCACTCGCAGACCTAGTGCAAGAAAGGAAATGCTCCTAAACACATGTAGTAATGCACAGGAAATTGGGTATAAACACAAGTTGAAAGGAGTAAAACGAATGTTTCTAAAAATACATTATTAGTAGTATGAGGCTCCAGGGTTAGTGCTGTGTCAGTGGCATCCACCATCCATTCATCCATCTATTCATCTACTGATAAATTCTCATCCATCCATCCGTACACCTACCCTTGCAGTCACCCATACATCTAATAATCTATCTCTATCCATCCACCTAACCATCCGTCCATCCATCTATCCACCCAGCCATCTATTTTCATCCACACTTCCATACACCCATCCATCCATTCACCCACCTTTCCTCTCACCCACAGATTATTAGATGTATCTCCATCCATCCACCTAACCATCCATCCATCCATCCATCCATCTATCTACCTAGCCATCTATTTTCATCCATCCATACACCCACCTTTCCTCTCACCCATACATCTAATAATCTATCTCCATCAATCCACCTAACCATCCAGCCATCTTCTCATCCATCTATATACCCAGCCATCAATTTTCATCCATCCATCCATACACCCACTTTTCCACTCACCCATACAGCTAATAATCTATCTCCATCCATCTACTTAACCATCCACTGAACCAACTATCCATCCATCCATCCATCCATCCAATATATCTTCTATCTACCCAGCCATCTATTTTCATCCATCCATCCATACACCCACTCATACACTCATGTATGCAGTTTTTCATTGACCTCCATCCATCCAACCAACCATCAATCCATTTTATATCATCCATCTATTCATCTGTTTTCTTCCATCCATCCATCCCTCCATCCATACGCTCCAATTCATTCATCCACCCATACATCTATTTGTCCTGATTCATCCATCCATTCATCTGTCCATCCTGTCCCATACTCTAGCGATGTCCAGCATCGTCGTTATGTCCTTTAGAGAAACCCACATTACACGTGAAATTAGGAAACAAAGTGCACACACCTCTTAATACGTGATCACCTCCAATATGCTGATGTTTTCTTTTGCACACTGTGTTTGCTAAATTGCCTTTGACTGCATGCATTGGTAATGGAACTTTATGTCCTTGCAGAAAGGACAGCTAGTCCATTTCAGTTAAGGCCTGGACCATCTTCCATGGCTGGCTTTCACAAGACTTTTTTTTCCCCTCTAATACTCTGCCTTATGAATAAATGAAGCCTATGAAGCATTTTTTTCCATATTTGTGTAAATTGCTTTAAAAGCATTTTATCATGTCATAAAAAAGCGCAATTGATCTGCAGAGCTCGGGCCATTGGGCAGCTGTGTTTTGTTAATGGCCACTTTGCTCCAAGCAGCTTATTAAAAAATTTATATATAAATGCTAAAATTGCATAAATTATTTAAGCACAAAGTAAGCATTTTTGTTTCAGTAGGGAGGTGGGGTGGGGCGGATATTGAAAAGGAGAGTTTAGGATATTAAGCTCAGATAGAGGATCAGTCATATACCTTTTGAAATGCATAGATCACATCTAAACATAGGCACTCGCATATGTCATACACTCACATGCACTCTCGCTCACATACACACACCATGCACAGGCACAAAAATATATATATTTTTTTTGATGACTTCGTTTCAGCAAGCGCGGAATGTCACCCATATCCTGGTTGATTGTACTTTCGAGTTTTATGATGTTTTTTCATTGATTTGTTTTCCCGGCGCAGCTGCCGACCTCTATTGAGGGACGAACGTAATCAGCGCTGACGCAAATTAGATGGTTATTCGTTTCGAAAATTGACAGAAAAACAATAAAAAAGATGAAATGCTCCCAAATCAATAGATATAATGAAATTCAAATAATCCGAGAGATGAGGTCTCCATGGCAACTGATAATGTGGAAAAGAAAACAATTTAATAAAGGACAGACACGCTTTGAAAACAGATTGGGGGGGGGGGGGGCTGTAAAGCGAGAAGCAGATGAGAGGAGGGCAGGTGGGGGGGCAGGAAAGACAGAGGGAGGGAGAGAGAGAGAGGAGGAGAGAGAGAGAGAGAGAGAGGGGACATTTGTGGCGGCTTCATGGCAGGTCCTAGTGCTTGTTTCTCTGGTGTGAAGGATCTGTGTCTATCCCAAGGACGCTGGAATAATTAGAAAAAAGTGAGCGGGACAGAAAGTGCAGATTCAGGGTTTAATACGCAAAAAAAATTATTTCAGGGGCAGTCAATCGGAAAACCATTTGTTGGTGACCTTCCTGAGAGGCCCCCTGGTACAGGGCAAGATGGAGGCTTCGTGGCAGGCCGGGCTGAGTTATGGCATATTTGTGTTTTTATAGTGGCACAGGGAATGGAGAACAGGGCGGGGGAGGGTGGTGTGAAGGGCTGGGGGTCTGCTACAGGACCACAGTGGAAATGTATACGCCTGCGTGTGCGTGAGTGTGTGTTGCTGTAAAGGCCGGGTTGCTGCTACTAAAGAGGGGAGGATGAGAGAGAACAGGGGGGAGAGAGGGACAGAAAGGGGGAACTTGCAGATGTGGCTGTATTTACAGATCAGTTGTCAGAAAAGCCATTTAGAGAGAACGGGGCAAATCCCGGCACACTGACAGCAGAGGTGTGCATTTAACAGAAACAGACAGGACGACGTAAAGCACACGACGAGTCAGTTCAGAAATCGAGAGTCGTTAAGTAATCGCTTCTTTTATCTTCTTCTGTAGTTGGTGGAGATCGTTTCTTGAGAACTGAATTTTCAGATGTTTCGACGAAAGGCACATCTGACTCGTTCTTTTATTGGTAAAAGAATGCAGCACGGCACTACCCTGCATTGTTTATTCTGTTTATTGAAATAATGATAAAAACGAGTCAAACCTGTCTCGCTGCCAGTTTGTTTAATTCAGTACTATCAGTGAGATCCAGGATCACTCGTCCTGTTAGCAGCTGTCATTATCCTGTTCAGATCAGTAAGCAAATTAAAGC
This sequence comes from Ictalurus furcatus, assembly GCF_023375685.1. Lineage (NCBI taxonomy): Eukaryota > Metazoa > Chordata > Actinopteri > Siluriformes > Ictaluridae > Ictalurus > Ictalurus furcatus. The sequence continues at coordinate 19,818,966 of NC_071269.1, forward strand.
TGAGGGAACGGGCCAGAGCGACGTCTCCAAGTATCCTGATCCCGGTTATGGTACAGTCTGCTGCTGTTAAGCCATAAACGTTAGTAGAACTCAATAAAGTTTAAGGGAGTGTGTGGACTAACTGTGGGTCAAAGATAGCATGTGTGTATGTATGTATTGTGTAGGAATTATGTAGCATAAGAGACAGATACATACTGATCGTCCATGGGTGAGAGCACACAAAGCCCTCTGTCTCACACACACACACACACACACACACACACACACAGTTCACCCTCCCATTCGTGTCAATGCCGTGCTCTGGTTCCACATTATTTCCTCGGGACGGACACACCTAGTATTTGATGAATAACAGTTTTTCAGGTCACCCTTGAAACCTTCCACTTACGGTAATGTGCAGTTTGGGGGCGGTCCGGCTCACGATATTAATTTGAGGCTTAGTCTCAAATTCTTCTGTCTGAGTGCGCTGTCTCAGCGGGAGAGAGCTGTCATCAGGGCAGCTGCGAGGCCTGACATTAATATCGCGATGTGAAAAGTGGCCCTCATGTAGGAGAGAAACTTGAAATAACTCGGAGCCTACAAATCTAGCACGCGTGTGTCGATGACTCGGACCGAGGCTTGTTTTTTTCGGCAAAACCAATGACATAAACGCCACCATCGTGGGGCGAGATGGTGAAATGTGAGAGCAGGGCATCTGCTTTCGGTGTCACGAGCATGGAGTTTGTGGCACATGTTATCAGTGTCAACAGCAGCCGTGCATGGTCTCTGCCTCCCTCCCTTTCTCCCTCTCTCTCTCTCTCTCTCTCTCTCTCTCTCTGTGTATCCATGATATTGCCCCTGCCCATGGCTGCTACTCGCTCATTGACTCTGTGTAACTCAATCTGAGAGGCTGGAGCCTAGCGGAGTGGGCTCGCTTGCCGTGTTCTCATCCAGCCTGGACAGTCAGCCACGCGCTCGGCACACTGGAGAGAGCGGCTCTTAAGTGGCCTCTCTCTATCTCCATCTCGCTCTCTCTTCCGGGCCTTTTTTTTTTTTTCCATAACGGCTGTAGAGGTAGGGAGCAGAGGGTGGTGAAGGACCCCTACTGGTAAAGTGGGTAAACACGCACAGCCCTGACATCTGTGCTGCATGCACGAGTGCGAGAGACACAAGGAGCAGGGGAGAGAGAGTGGGGACGAGTGCGAGTGCAGCCTAGCCGTGGAGGCGTGTGGGGAGACGGGGGGAAAAAATGCCGTGCTTCGTGGAGAGAATTCCGCCCGAGCGTCAGGGAGAGGTGAGACGCAAACAGGAGGGCCGTCTCTTGCCAGGTAAGACTCGAGCCAGACAGACGCAACACACACTCACAGCAAACTCTAGACACTCGCACACACGCACACACACACACACAAACAAACACACACACTGGCTGAGGTGCTGCTAGTCAGGTGTGATGTCAGAATCTGTGTGTATAGGTCAGCCCACACAAAATAGACAAAAAAAAAAAAACACCGAAGTATTATTTTCTCACTTCTCAATTTTTTCACAAGAAATGGAATAAGACTGTTCTTGTTTAAATATTCTGAAAACCTAATGTCAAGCTTACTGACATTTTTTATAATACTTCATTCGGGTCCTGTTCCACAGGTGCGATATATAAGAAACAGGCCTAATTCTTCACCAAATGAAGTGTTCTCGAGAACGAATCGTTCAGATGTTTAATCCGCACTTTCGCTCCGTGTTGCTTTTGGATTAGCCGTTGTGTACTTTTTCTCTCAAATTGTTGTTCTTAATTACCACCCAGGCCCGTGAGAAGGATGGCACTGGATTTCTCAGCTCGCTGACATGTGGTGTTATTTGCCCAGCTAAGCGGCTCCCTGCTAGCATGGAGTGAGCTCTCAGCCGCTCGCTTAGATACAGATGTTCTAAGGATTTTGCCGAGCACCAGGGAACACGGAGGAGTTTGCGTTTGGCTCGGATGTGCGGCGTTCTGGCTTAATCCAGCGCGCCTCTCAATTAAACGTTCCCTTTTGTTAAATAAATACAGTGTCGCTAAAACTAAACACGCATTTGTATGGAGCCTCTCAAGTTTCAGGCCATAATGGGCTCCGAGCAGGCCTGAATAACAGAGGCCATATAGACAGAGAAATAGACAGATGAGTGCAGAGTGTTTGTTCTTTTTTTCCATCCTTGTTGATTTGTTTCTCGTGCCAACAGACTTGAGCCCTCAGTGAAGGTGAGATCAGACTTGAATTCGGTTCACGTTTCTGTAGTGATCTGGCAACGGTTCTGATGTCCCAGTGGATTGTATTGTTTGTTTGTGTGTGAGTGAGAGTGTGTGTGTATATGCGTGTGTGTGTGAGCATGCGTGTGTAGGCGTGTTTGCGTTTCCGTCCGTGCACACACTTGCGCGAGATTTTACTAAGCAGATATTTCCCCTGTTTTCGCTCTGAGCCGCGGGAGATTGATGACTGAATTGTGGAGTACATGTTAACAGTAACTGCTGATTTATTGAGATACTTAGGGTAAGTGAGGCGGCCCTGACTCAGAGGGGTGGAACAAGATATAGTCCTTTTAGCTTAATGCAGAAATAGAGCCTTTTTAAGGAATAATTGTGATTACTGCTTGGGGGTTGGGGGAAAGCGCAGGGGAAGGAGGCTTTTAGCTCGAGGAGAGGTGACCACAGGAGATGCAAGAGACACTTTGCATGTTCCTAGAATTTGTTTTGCATTCAATTGCAAGTTACTGGCGCAGTTTCAGGTATTGGGTTAGTAAATTTTTTCTTTCTTTCTTTTTTTTTTTTTTCGGAAACCACACTCAAACAGGTTTGCATACATTTGACAAACACTCAGAAACCATTGCCATTTCAGAGGAATTGGTCTCATTTCTTCATCCCCGGAGCATGTTTGCCTGCAGCAGGATTCAAATCCACTTTAAAGATTCATGCGACTTCAATCTGATATCCCTCCATCTTGATATATTTTTTTTTCTTCCTCGCAGCAGAGAATAAGGAATAGCACTTCCCTGCAGAAGAGGAATGGCCCTTTTTTTCCAAACCACCTTTTCGACTGAGTGAAATGTTTCCCCAGTTCGCTCAGGGACGACTTTATTTCTTAGCAGGGATTTAACACTCACTCAGTACCCCCATAAATACAAGCTTCCCCAGCAGCCCAGGAGCCATAACTCATGCTCTAACTCTCAGGCTAACCAAACTCATATTGCAGAGAGAGCTTTGTTTGGCTTTGTTTCTGCTCGCTGGAACCCTTCAGATTACCGTCTCAGCCCGCACTCAAACCTCTTCCTCTATAACCCTCCTGAGCACAAGAACATGAACGCTCACACTGTTTTTTCAGCTACTTGTGTTAAATTGAAGCCTACAGTAGGCTTGTTGTTAACAGCAAGGCTGCTATTGTTTAATGAACATGTAGCTGGTGGCACCTGTTGAAGTCCAGGCTCTTCCTACCACATCATTAGTGACACTATACTTGTGGCTAGAAGACGCCCACGAAGAGCACTGCGGCTAGACCGAGTCATTTATAGCCCCGAGTTCTACCTGAAGTACTCATTTAAAAACCTAGGTAAGATCATTAATCATTTATTCAAGAATGGCACATTGTATGTATTGTTGCAAAGTTATTTCCTGTTATTATTTACGTCCTATCAGCTATAAACCATCATTTCCCAGCCAGCCTTTCTTTGTTCTCAGTCTTGAAGTTAATAAGACCAAAAATTTCAGATTATCATGTTACCAAGAAACCACAAAAGCCCTCCTTCCTGAAGATTGTTCTGTGCCAGAAGAGCTTTTCTTTTTCCTTAACAGCCTTTAGGAAGAGTTAACTGCTAATCTACTGGTTCCTGTTCGTCACAAGTTGGATTTCAGTATCCGAGTCTCAATTTGCACTAAAGTTCTCAGTGCAAACTGAAACTAACTAAAGATCTCAGTGCAAACCGAAACTATAGCGAGCGAAACTATTTAGCTTTACACAAATATTATCTGCGTTAGATAACTATCGAGCTTTGCGTACTTGTTCTGTTGCTCAGAGGTTCCCAGTATGACATCATCCTTCGTTAATTTGCATATGAAGCTCGATAGGTTCTGCTGTTGACTGTTTTGTGACATCACAAGCTGACCTCAATGTAACACTTTCTAAATCAATTTTTTACAGAAAGTAAGTACAGTGTACAAAGTTTGATAACAGGAATCAGCCACCCTAGAGATGTTTACTTTTTTATTTTATTTAAAAGATAAAAGTTTTTGAGTGCAGGGGTACTTTAATAACCAGAGAACAAAACAATAAAAATTTGAGTCGCTTTGAGTTGGGAGTTGGAAATGTGGAACCTCATTGTGGATGTGCTCATTTCAAATATGTGTGAAAGAAGAGATGCTCTCTCAGGGCCTCTGATTAGTTATGATCTACACTGTAGTACCTTCCGTTCTTTTTTTTTTTTTTTAAACCTCCTAACGTTCCACACCTATCTGACACACACACCTCCTCTACACACTCGAAGCCCTCTGAAGTCTTGTTCCCGATGTTCCGCCTTTTTCTGAGGCTTTGCAGCTTGCATCATTTGCGTAAAAGACAAAGCACTAGGAGGCATATTGCTCAGGTCGTCCATTTTTTTCCCCTTCTTCCCCTCTGTTTGATCTCTCCATCCTCCCCGTGAGAGAGCAGTACCGAAGACTGTCTTTTGAAAAGATGACGTTGCTGAAAATGTGCAGCAGCAGTTCATCACCTCTCATAAGGCCCCTGCGTGAAAACAAAAGCGCTTGTTGCTCTGTCTGATAAAGCGCCGCTGCTGCCCAGAGCTTTTCATCTTTCGCTACCTGTTAGAGCAGCTGCCGCCGTATCGTATCGTTTGTTCAGGCTCTCGCACACAGTGTTATTGGTGTGCCCAGGACACCATAAGCTGATCAGTGGGAAAAGGTGTGGCGTGTGTCCAGGCTGGTACCCAGGCTGGTGCCAGTCCCCAGGTTTGGCTCTCACGTTGTGGATTGATGTCTGGGAAGCAGCGGGGGCTTCGCTGTACCTTTATTACACATCAGCTGGATACCAACCTAATTTGATAAAGCAGCACTTAATACAACGCACACACGCTGCCACCATGCCTGGCTCACTGACAAATGTGTCACACCACCTGGCAAAAGGCTGGCACCATGCTTCAGCATGGGAGGAGAAAGGAGCACGTGGCAGAAAGAGAAGGAGGAAGAAAAATAGAAGGTGTGGAGAGAGGAGTTCGAGAGAAGACGAGGGAGGATGACAGACATTAAGAAGGTGGAAAAACTGTTGAGGTAGAAAAGAGAGAAACACACTGAGAGGTTGTTTTGGTAATTACTAGCTCTGTGCCCAGGCAGTGGAGGCCAGTGTGTTTATGTGTGTGTGTGTGTGTGTGTGTGTGTGCGCTTCAGGCCCTGGTGCTCTGATAATGAAGGGTTAGTGTTGCAGTTCTGACAGTGTTAATCTCCCCATCGCTCTTGGCTGAAATTTACCCTGCTGGGGAGAGAGCGGCAAGCCCACCTGACAGCGCAGTTTACCCACAGCCTGACACCCGCTATACACACACATACACACACACACACACACACACTCACACTGGGACCAGCCTTCAGCACCCATCCTCATCTCGAAGACAAAAGAAAAAGGAAATAGAAAGAATAAAGGGAAAGATCGCAGAGGGGGAAAACTTTATCTTTGCTTTTCTTCTCATCCTATTTGAAGTTTGTTGAAGAGGCGCTTAAGCATTGAGGCAGCGCAGACGTAGCCGTATGAATATGCATCGCACCATATGGCTGCACTAGCACTGGGACTAGGTGTGTCCAGAAGGTAGATCAGCATTAATGCATTATTCCTTCCTCAAGTACAACACACACTCTTTTAGGATGAGCACAGCAAAGAGGTGGTCACTCAGTGGGGCAGAGGGAGACAGAGGGATAGAGCGAGTGTGTGTGAGTGAGACAGTGAGTGAGTGAGTGAGTGAGACACTGAGTGAGTGAGACACTGAGGAAATGAGACAGTGAGTGAATGAATGAATGAGTGAGACAGTGAATGAATGAACGAATGAGTGAGACACTGAGTGAATGAAAGAGTGAGTGAGACACTGAGTGAGGGAGACACTGAGTAAGTGAGACAGTGAGTGAATGCATGAGAGAGACTGTGAATGAATGAATGAGAGAGACGCAGAGTGAATGAATGAATGAGTGAGGCAGTGAGTGAGAGTGAGAGAGACACTGACTGAGTGAATGAGACATCGAGTGAGATAGTGAGTGAGTGAATGAGACAGTGAGTGATTGAATGAGTCAGTGATTGAATGAATGAGTGAGTGAGTGAGTGAGTGAGACAGTGAATGAGACACTGAGTGAGTGAGACAATGAATGAGTGAGTGATTGAGACAGTGAGTGAGTGAGACAGTGAGTGAGTGAGAGACAGTGAGTGAGTGAGAGACAGTGAGTGAATGGATGAATGAGTGAGACAGTGAGTGAGTGAGAGAGACAGTGAGTGAGTGAGACAGTGAGTGAGTGAGTGAGACAGTGAGTGAATGAGAGAGACAGTGAGTGAGTGAGTGAATGAGTGAGTGAGTGAGGAAGTGAGTGAGTGAGTGAGACAGTGTGTGAGTGAGACAGTGAGTGAGTGAGACAGTGAGTGAGTGAGACAGTGAGTGAGTGAGTGAGACAGTGAGTGAGTGAGACAGTGAGTGAGTGAGTGAGACAGTGCGTGAGTGAGACAGTTAGTGAGTGAGACAGTGAGTGAGTGAGTGAGAGAGAGACAGTGAGTGAGACAGCGAGTGAGTGAGTGAGACAGCGAGTGAGACAGACCGTGAGACAGTGAGTGAGTGAGTGAGACAGTGAGTGAGTGAGAGAGAGAGTGAGTGAGTGAGACAGTGAGTGAGTGAGAGAGACAGTGAGTGAGTGAATGATTGAGTGATTGAGACTGTGAGTGAGTGAGAGAGACAGTGAGTGAGTGAGTGAGTGAGACAGTGAGACAGTGAGTGAGACAGTGAGTGAGTTAGTGAGACAGTGATTGAGTGAGACAGTGAGTGAGTGAGACAATGAGTGGGTTAGTGAGACAGTGAGTGAGTGAGACAGTGAGTGAGTGAGAGAGACAGTGAGTGAGACAGTGAGTGAGAGAGACAGTGAGTGAGACAGTGAGTGAGTGAGACAGTGAGTGAGTGAGACAGTGAGTGAGTGAGTGAGACAGTGAGTGACAGAGACAGTGAGTGAGTGCGAGAGACAGTGAGTGAGTGAGTGAGACAGTGAGTGAGAGAGACAGTGAGTGAGACAGTGAGTGAGTGAGACAGTGAGTGAGTGAGAGAGACAGTGACTGAGATAGTGAGTGAATGAGAGAGACAGTGAGTGAGACAGTGAGTGAGTGAGAGAGACAGTGAGTGAGTGAGTGAGACAGTGAGTGAGACAGTGAGTGAGAGAGACAGTGAGTGAGACAGTGAGTGAGTGAGAGAGACAGTGAGTGAGACAGTGAGTGAGTGAGAGAGACAGCGACTGAGATAGTGAGTGAATGAGAGAGACAGTGAGAGAGACAGTGAGTGAGTGAGTGAGACAGTGAGTGAGACAGTGAGTGAGAGAGACAGTGAGTGAGTGACAGAGACAGTGAGTGAGTGAGTGAGTGAGTGAGACAGTGAGTGAGTGAGAGAGACAGTGAGTGAGTGAGAGAGACAGTGAGTGAGACAGTGAGTGAGTGAGTGAGACAGTGAGTGAGTGAGAGAGACAGTGAGTGAGTGACAGAGACAGTGAGTGAGTGAGACAGTGAGTGAGTGAGTGAGACAGTGAGTGAGTGCGAGAGACAGTGAGTGAGTGAGTGAGACAGTGAGTGAGAGAGACAGTGAGTGAGACAGTGAGTGAATGAGAGAGACAGTGAGTGAGACAGTGAGTGAGTGAGTGAGACAGTGAGTGAGAGAGACAGTGAGTGAGACAGTGAGTGAGTGAGAGACACAGTGAGTGAGTGAGTGAGACAGTGAGTGAGAGAGACAGTGAGTGAGTGAGTGAGACAGTGAGTGAGAGAGACAGTGAGTGAGAGAGACAGTGAGTGAATGAGAGAGACAGTGAGTGAGACAGTGAGTGAGAGAGACAGTGAGTGAGTGAGTGAGACAGTGAGTGAGAGAGACAGTCAGTGAGTGAGTGAGACAGTGAGTGAGTGAGTGAGACAGTGAGTGAGTGAGAGAGACAGTGAGTGAGTGAGTGAGACAGTGAGTGAGAGAGACAGTGAGTGAGTGAGACAGTGAGTGAGACACTGAGTGAGTGAGTGAGACAGTGAGTGAGTGAGAGAGACAGTGAGTGAGTGAGTGAGACAGTGAGTGAGAGAGACAGTGAGTGAGTGAGTGAGACAGTGAGTGAGTGAGAGAGACAGTGAGTGAGTGAGTGAGACAGTGAGTGAGAGAGACAGTGAGTGAGTGAGTGAGACAGTGAGTGAGAGAGACAGTGAGTGAGTGAGTGAGACAGTGAGTGAGAGAGACAGTGAGTGAGTGAGTGAGACAGTGAGTGAGTGAGTGAGTGAGAGAGACAGTGAGTGAGACAGTGAGTGAGACAGTGAGTGAGTGAGAGAGACAGTGAGTGAGACAGTGAGTGAGTTCACCCAGTGATTATATTTTTAGAGTTCAGATGCACACCCTGACACAGCCTTGATTAAAAGTGATATTTCTGACACATTAGGATGCGTGCTGGAAGTAACCTTCTCCAAAGCCTTCATTATTAGATGCATGACAGACTTGAATATTTATAAAATACGTTTTAATAATTAATAACAGCAATCTGCTACAGTAATTCATCAAATTTGCACTTCAGCGGAGTATCCGTTTTCACTTTAAAATAATAATAAGGCAAACCCTAATGCCGACGAAAGGCAAAATTGCAACCTGCACTTGTCTGAAGCTCATCATAAGCTTCAGTGCATTCATGACATTTAGGTCAATGCAAAAAAAAAAAAAACCAAAAAAACCCGACAGTGTTAATGATTTTTGTTCATCCTGCTGTTTTTGTCAGCACCGCTTTAACTGCACATTTCTGCACTGCAGAGAAGAAGAAAAAAAGGCTGTTGTGCTGTTTACTTGTTGTGCTGCTTCAGTTTTGCAGGAGGCTATACTGCATAAATAAAATCAGGAAACCAAAATGTTTTAGTGTAGAATATACAAGAAGCTGTTGTGGTTTTATCAAAAGCAAATTCTTTGTTTGAGTCAGCCAGCAACACTTCCTTTATGTGTTCTCTGACCAAAATAGCACACAGTTTCAGTAAAGCAACACTCTACCTCCTCAAGCTTTTTTTTCTTTTCTTTTCTTTTTTAACAAAACACAGATACCTGTTTGAATTTGTGAAACGTTTAAGTCACAACAGGATTCTTCTTTCTAACTTATATTCCAAAATGTAGTTTTTAATATACTGTGTATGAAGAAGAATATAATGTCATTATAGACAAATAAACCAAGATGCATTAGAAGTCATGACCTACAGCCTAAGGGCCACACAAATAAACACACACATAAACACAAACACACACACACACACACACATTATCCTTCTGAGGACCCTTCCTTTGAAATTAATGTACCTAATTAATGCTTTGCCTTCACATAGTTTTTGGTTTTATAGTTATTATTATTATTATTATTATTATTATTATTATTATTATTATTATTAATGAAAGCTGCTGTTTCTCCCCACGCAGTATTCTATGTGGGGACCAGCCAAATGTCCTCACAAAGTCAAAAATTGGGGATCCTTGTGGGGACATGTAGTTATATAATAATAATAATAATAATAATAATAATAATAATAATAATAATAATAATAATAAGGGTAAAATAATTTGGTATTAGGTAAAATGATAATAATAATGGTAAAATAAATAAATAAATAAATAAATAAGAAATGACGCTGGTCGATGCAGGACAGTTTTAGCACGGTTGAAAAAAGCCTAAAGTGCTGACTAGTGTTTGTCTTTGTAAGAAGAAGGACACAGAAATTCCTTCCCCCTGTACCTGATGCAGCAGACATTTAGAGGACACCTGTAACTCATTCCTGCATTAAATAAGAGAGAGGAGGAGGGGGGAGGGGGGAGCGGGTATGGCAAAGTCTGTGAAGCACAGAAAATGTTTTAATGGTGGCCGGGGATCGAAGTTGTCAGCGAGGCTTCCTGTCTGGAAATGCAGTTTTTTTTGCTTAAAGTCACCTCCTCCTCTCATCTCATGCAGAAGACACAGGGACCTGCAGTGGGCAGGCAGAATTGGAGGAAATTGCTTTAAAAACACGCATGAGCGCAGGGAGCCGCAAAACAAATTTTAAGAGGTAACCTTGGAAATCAATTAAGCTTTCCATGTGAGCTGGAAATGTTTCCAAGGAAAAGCCACCCTGTTTAATTTCCCCCCTTGTTTCTTAAGGGACGTGCTGCCCGTCAAGCTGCATCTTACTAAAAGCTTTGTTGCTCTGCCTTATTTCATTTTAAATATGCGCTGGTAAAGAGTCGAGACGCTTGTTTAAGGAGTGACACGATTCATCGTGGTGATTGTGGTGGCGTAGCTGAACGTCTATAACAGTTTTTAGGTTCAGCACAAAGGTTATTGATATTCATTTGGATGACGGTGTTTCATAGTCGAGTCAATGAGAGAGAACGCGAGAGATGGAGAAAAGGAGAAAGGTTAAGGTGTATCTTATAAAATGGCCATATACATCCTTGGTTCTCTGCCAGGGGGTCCTGGTCTCCGTCTTTCACGTTCTCTCTCACCGACTCTCTCACACGCGGCAGGTGGAGGTTTCTGCACTACTAATTGATAACTAATCGAGCAGCTTGTGCTGTGTTCCCCCTGGAGGACGGGCCCTAATAGTGGCTTGGCTTGCTCAGCAGTGTGGCCCCAGAAACTGCTAAATGAAATATATCCTAGCAGATAATGACTCTGAGTGACACGCTCTGACACCGAGTAGCGGCCGACCTCTCCGCTGTTCCTCCTCCCTCCATCACCTTCCCCTGGCTCGCGCTCTCGTCCTATGCACCGGCACCGGTTCCTCGTGACGGAAATACAACCAACTCAAGCAGTTAATCTGTATGGGTATCGGCTTAAGGACCCTTGAGAGGTGTCGGGAGGCTCTGTGCAGTGCCTTCACCATGCCCTGCTGCCAAAGCTGCTGCCAAAGCTGCTGCCAGCTCCTCACAGAGGTCTTGCCACTAAGCTCTGAGCTGCCAACGTGGCTAATTAACCTCCACCGCCAGGGTCGCGTTCAATCTGGCTCCATCTGTAGCACTGCTTTTACACAGAAGCTAAATGCTATAGATTATTTCAGTCAGATCTCGTAATTAATTTAAAAAACCCTTGTAAATAAACTGTGATGCTAGTCGTTGACCGAAGCGGAACGGCAACGGTTTCGTGCTTTAAGTTACAAATGTTAAGGTTGAGAGACTTTTTTATTTATTTATGTTTCTCTTGAACTTTTCACGAAATTCCAGAACGCTTTAGAACTTTTGTTTTTAAGTATTTGGCCTGTTCAGTCTTCATACCTTCATTCCTTAGTTGTGCAACAGTCATCTAAGCTAAAAGTTTATTGGATAAGCTCAGGGTCACTAACAAAGTTCATCTATCACAATGTTGAATGTATTGAGCTCCCTTCCTTTTTTCCCTAAGAATTTTTGCTCTTAGAATTGTGCGCTTTTTTTTTGCGGCCTGATTACCCTCTTTACAGCATATTTCCTTTTCCGCTTTGCATTTAAAAATATACAGTGGCATTTTGTGTCCATTGTGCTGCATGGTGTGTGTCCGTGTGCGCCTTTGTTTTTTCAGGGCTTGTTTGTTTGTGCTAGTTGCGGCGGTCCCTGGCTGGAGTATTGTACTTGGCTGAAGGCTCCTGTCTGCAAGAGCAAGGGGGGGGGGAATCAGAGTGAGAGAGAGAGAGAGAGGGAGGTTCACTAAGAAGTCAGAGCAGGTCCCTCAAGGTCGGCTTAAAGACAGCATGCAGCGTACAAGGTCACATCCAGGACTAAAAGCAATAAGTGCTTTATTGATAGCAAAAACACACTACAAGCATCAGCTGATTAATAATAAAACAGATTTGTGTCCGTCTGCGTGTCTGCCTTTGTCTTTGTCGACGTCCTCACATCTTGGGACTTCAAACGTTTGTTGTTTGAGTGAAAAAGAGTTTGTTTTGGTGCATTTATATGCCGGGTGTAATTGTTTTGTCTCGATGTGCATCCTCACACTAAGGATTGATTCCTGCAGTGGAATCGAAAAAATGTATTAGAACCCATCAGATATAAGAGGACAGAGGGAAGTGAAGTGGGTGTGCATGAAATACCACACGTTTCAGCATTCCGTTATAGCCTCACTTCACCATTTATTTGGCCTGTACGCCCTCGGTGCTAATAGTTTATTTGATTTTGTTTGTGGGTGAAAATCACTATGTTCGAATTCAACATAGTGATTTTCACCCACTACTGGATAGTATTTTGTGTATTATAATTCGGTATATATTCAGAAAAATCCAAAAGTAACTAATGTTTTTTTTTTTTAAATATCCTGGGATATCTGTCAGTTTTGAACTTGTATGGAGATTTGGCTTCTTATTAGCTTTTATTTAAGATGAAAGTTAGGTTTAGGTGTATGCACAGCATTAATTAGTTGTATTAATAATTGTCAGTGACAGGTCCAGGTCCAAACAAGGTTACTATGACAAACATATGTATGTGCGTGTGTGTGGAAGGGTGTGTGTGTGTGTTTTTGTCAACTGAACGTCTTTTGATCTTTCACATGACAGTAAAAGTAAAGCCCAACAAGCCTGTTTTTCCTCCAAAACCTGCTAAGAAAGAAGAAATCCATCTGTGTTTTCTTCTGGGAAATGGCCCAGTCTTCACCCCATAAGAACATTCCCACCTCACTCAGTACCCCCAACAACACCCTCTTCCCCTGACTCCTATCCCTTTAAAATGCAGCCGGCAATGTCATTGTTTTTAATCATCAGAACCCAGAAATTATTATTATCGCCTCTGACGCGGCAATTAAAACTTCAGGTCAGAAGCACAACGAGCGGTGATCAGCGGTGAAGCTGAGAAGTTTTAATTAGACGATCAGAACCATTAATGCACAAAAAAAAGGTGTGCGCTGGGAAATTAACGCGAACGTCTTAATCAGGGTTACCAACTCCGAAGAGGAGTCAAGTGAACAGAGAGCGAAAAACAAATCATTTCCGCACCACTGGGACAAAACTCAATTAAATATGCATGCAGAAAATGGAAATTTGGAGCATCAGCACAGACTGTTGGAAAAAAAAATTACGGCAAATCTGGACACGGGGTCGCGGACCTGCTTATTGTTATTCTTGTGTAATAAAAGTGAAAGAGGGGGCCAGATGCTGGGGACTGGAGGATTGGTCCATCAGTGGCTTTCCGCTTGGCTTCCCCGAGCCCACGTTCTCACCCTCAGGGGAGCGTGGAAACACACACACGTCCTGCAAGCTGTAAATTCATAAAATAAAAACAGAATAGCGCTGTTTTATTTTTATTTCAGGTGTGGGAGGTTGATGCTTGTGCATTTTTGTAAGAGTATGAGTAGGGGGCAGGGAAACACACACACACACACACACACACACACACACACAGAGCTTTGGATACAGACTTGCATGGGAAACAGGGACACAGAGTTCATGCAGGCACATGCCAAGAACCCGGCCTTGTCACTTAATCTGCCGAGGAGGTTAGGATCTTATAGAGGTGCAGAGAAGAAGCGATGAAACTGTGAAGCGTGCTAAATAATGAAAAATAATCTCTTACAATCCTGGCATTTCCCATGCCTATTTTATATTAATTAACTCACCATATGATGGGGGTTTTGTCCTTGTCAGTCAAACTATGCTGAAATGGCGAATGAATTCCCCACATTACACCACTAACACACCGCATGACTGCGAGGCCGGACTGGGGATCAGGTTATAGATTTATAGACAGATGCCACAAGTCTCTCAGTAAAGCTGAACACACAGGAACATATTTCCTATAGAAAGCAGCAGACAGCAGATCTATGTTGGGAAATAGGAGTGGTGTGGCTTGTTTCGAGAACATTCTGCCTGCGGTAAAAATGCCAGGTGATGAACGCATATGTCATCTACAATTTCTGGGTATACCTTGTCTGTTAGAGAATGAGAAAAGAGAGAGCGAGAGAGAGAGAGAGAGAGAGAGAAGGGACAGGACATGCCAATCTATGCAGTCATTAACAGCCACTTCCCCACTCTGGCAGGCTGATTACAGTCTGCACACGTTCGCACAAATAATGCACTTCCAACAGCATTATTAGGATTTGAAACACCACTTGATTGGGCATGATATCATTCTGGCACATAAACAGAAGCTCCGCATTAAACAAGAAGACATGGAGAGTCTGGAGAGCCGTGACAGACTGGCTTCAGGAGAGAGCTTTCGTTCTTTTTTTTTTCTTTTCTAAAGAGTGTTTTTATTTCGTTTTTTTTTTTTTTTTTTTTTTTTTAGCATTCGCTGTGGCAAAGTAGCTCTGTTCTGACAAGAAGCAGGACTTACGAGGCCTTTGATGTACATCTTGGGCTGCGCAGATAAAACGCAAGACCTCTCTCGCTCTTATTGTCGAAATTGTTTAAAATACTTGGAGCATTTTTTTCCCCCGCAAAGGTTTTCTCCTTATACAGTAACGGGATTACCCGCCTTCCAGCCCTGCAGTCTTTCTGCGAAAATCTTGTCAGCGTTACAATAAACATATCCACTTAAGAAAAACAAGTTTGGTTTAGTTATGATGATCCCTGCCGCTTCGTTTATGAACTCGAGGTGGACGAGCATCTTCGAGCACCTCCGAGACCCGGCTGAATCCCTGTCGTTTCGCTTGCGCGTAGAAAAGCAGGTCAGAGTGTGGAATTAATAGGGCTTTGCTGCTTGTTACACCTATTTTTGTGAACGTGAACGGTGGTCCCATGAGAGCTGGAAAGCCTCCCGCGTGAGTGCCTGCGCTTTCATTTTTGTCCCCGCTGATTTTATCGCATTGTACGCTATCGTGCACACAAACGACTGGAGGTAAACAGCACGGTTACCATAGCAATCGGCAGTGTCGGCAAAAGCAGAGGCAGCTCGGTTTGGCAGGCGTGTACTCAAAATCAGCGGTTATGAGTGGCTAGGCCTGTTTTTTCACCTCTGTCTTGTATAATTCTTTTATTACTCTTTTAACCGCAGGTCCTGACATAACACGAGTCTTTTAATGTACGGCAGACTGTATAAAACAACATACACTCACAGGCCACTTTATTAGGAAGACCAGTACACCTGCACGTGCATGCAGTTATCCGGTCAGCCAATCGTGTAGCTGCAGCACAGTAAATAAAATCATACAGAACATGTGAACATTGTGTATTTCAGAAACTGCTGATCTAGTGAGATTTTAACGCACAAAAGTATTGAGAGTTTACATAGAATGGTGCGAAAAACAAAACAAAACGTAAGTTCTGTTGGCAGAAACACGTCGCTGATGAGTTGATGTGCTTACTGTAGTCTCAGATTCCTGTTCTTCGATGACAGGATTGGAAACCAATGTGGTCGTCTGCTGTTGTTGCCCATCTGCCTCCAATATCTCACATATTATGCACTCTGATATGCTTTTCCGCTCACCACGGTTGTAAAGAGTGGTTTTTTGAGTTACTGAGGCCTTCCCATTAGCTCAAACCAGTCCTGCCACAAAGGTCACCTGACCTCTCTCATCAGCAAGAGATGTTTGACTTGTATCTGTGTGATTTTATCCATTGCTTTGCTGCTACACCATTCCCTGATTAGATAATTACATAAATGAGGTTGTGTGCTTGTTAGTAAAAATATACACAAATCCTGGATAATGGAAAGAAAGCACTTCCTATAAGGTGAAGCTAGATTGCGCTGTTCAGGAAATCTGTACTTAAAGTATGAAATAGTGGAACAGTAACCCCGAAAAAATGGCCTGTACAGTTACACCCAAATTACCTCAAGCTTCCTTTGGAGGTGTTCTGACAAAATACTTTTAGAATTTATGTCTTCCACTTCCTAATAGTTTTTCCAGCTGATTTTTTTTGTCTTAAATTGCTGCCCTTTACAGCGTGAACCCTTCACCCCGGCCCTGCAATTGTCTCGGGGTGAAAACCTGCCGTTCAGCGGTGTTTAGATTCCAGCAGTGTGTGTGCGTTACAGAGAGACGCGGGACGACGTTCGACGCATAATTCCTCAGCTTATTGTTTCAGAGAGGAAGGGCTGAGCACAAACACAGTAACTGAGAAAGCATGTGCTGAGGCCACCGGACCCCCAGGACACTGTCTGACAGCACAGTGTAACCTTCAGCTGCATGTATTGTGTACTTAACTCTCAAAAACAACAACAAAAAAAAAATTAAAAAAGCAAAAATGGAGACAATGTGGAGTAATAGTGAAGTAATGGAATGACTGAGTGGGAAATCCTGATTAGGTCATCTGGTGCATGTCTTTGCACAAGAATGGTATGTCCCCTGATTTTGATTGATCAGTTGTATGAGAACCATTCTGGCCGTTTGTTGTGGATAAAGAAATGTGACAAAGATCACCTTAAAAGTACACACGGAAAGCTTAATTAAAAGTGAGCTTCAGTAAGGCATGAATCAGTTGTGTTATGAACCCATAAAAGAACTACAGAGAGGATTGTGATCCAAAAAAAAAAAGAAAGAAAGAAAACCCTGCAAATACAGAGGGTCACCTAGGAAAACATTTATTACAGATTATTTATCTAATACATTAGCTTAAGGTTAATATATTTTTGATTGGCTTGCGACGCTTGCCATATGGTCCACTTGGACGGTGCAGGTGAGATCTGGAGCCACTGTGTTAAATACACACACATTCCTTCTCTGAAAAAACATCAGCAGGCTTGGCCTCCTCTAGTCAATAAGGTGCACACAGGAAGTGTAGGTCTTTCTGTGTGTGTGTGTGTGTGTGCATTTCAATCTAAGATAAACGTTTTGATCTCTAAAAGACCACCAACATGACATTTTTATACCACACCATCCTGTGGAACTTCCACAGTGGAACAGTTTTAGAAGTCTGCTGCTGTTCTGTACTATATGTGACCTGGAGAGTCTTCAAGAGTTCCTGCTTTCAGATAAAAAATGACCAAAAATATCTGCCTAGTAAAACATATACAACCCTTTTACATCTCCGTTGGATTATTGTTACTGGGGATTTCCACAACAGTAATGTGAACTGGTATTTAGGGCCTTTCAAAGAAGCTTATTAAAGTTTTAGAAGAACAAACCATGCTAGCTAAGCTAAACTAACTAAGCTTCCTATCTGAAGTTCTACCAATCACTTTGTCTCCTTAATTTTTTGACTGCAATGCTAGTCCTGGAGAGTCCAGAATTCCAGCACCATTTGGTCATGCCCCTGCTCTAATACACCTACTAAGTACATTACATTTTACATGAATGGCATTTGGCAGGCACGGAGTAAGCGGTTGAAGATGGATGGATGGATGGATGGCATTTGGCAGACGCTTTTATCAAGACCGACTTACATTTATAGAACTGAAGGTTAAGGGCCTTGCTCAAGGGCCGAACAGTAGCAGCTTCGCAGTAACCCAGAGCCTTTAAGTACTGAGCCACCATTGCCCTGTTGCACCATTGCTAAGTCTCATAATCTGCCAGTGAGTCGAGTCAGGTGTGTTTGAGCATTGAAAATAGCAAACTGTGGACTCCACATGGCTCCAGCACGCCATGACAGTAACTGTCGAACAGGAAGGTGATGCTGGGTTAAAGGCTTAATGCTAACAGCTGCTGGCTGAAAGCTCCATCTTTTGCCTTTATGCCATTTTTGTGTGACTTCTAGAGCTTTCTGCAGAGAGCCATCATGTCCCCCTGCTGTCAGAGTTAAGGCTGAACAGAGCTCTCATTGGCAGGAGCTTGGGCCTCTTTAGGTAAAGAGAGTCTACAGTGTCAGGCTGTTTTTATTCCGCTGTCATGTCGAGGATTAAATCTCAATGCAGTGGCTGCTCAGTGCGCCGTTGGGGGTCTGATTGTGATCTAGTCGTCTTTTTGCTTCTAGGTTCTCAGTGACAGAAAAGATGAAGTTTGTCCTCTCATCTTCTCTCTCTCTCTGTCTCTCTCTTTCTTGGTACTTACAGTATATACATGTAACTTAACTCTTCCTTTTTTATTGTCGAATTGGTGCATTGACTTGACTATTTTAAGAAAAATATAGATGCAGAATCAGCACTGAAGGTTTTAGTCAGACTACTTCATTATTTCTAGTGAAAGCCTTTGTTATACCGTATGTAAAAGCCATGTAGGAACAGCATCACTCTTCTGAAACGCTTTGTTAACCCTCATCTGTAGCTGTATAATTGTATCTGAGGAAAAGGGTCATAGTCATGGAATTACAATATTGCTTTAGTTATCAACAATTCCTGTCTAAAATGCTTTTTTCCCCTCTCTGTGTCTCTTTCTTATTTGTAGCTGAAAGGGGTTTATGCACTGAAAAGACCTCAGGAAAATCCACGATGGCCGCCAAAAGAAAAGGTGGCCTAAAACTCAACGCTATCTGTGCCAAGTTGAGCCGGCAGGTGGTGTATGATGGCAGCTCCCAGAACGCCGAGGGCGACCCGAGCCTGGCGGACAATAGCGAGCGGGGCAGTTCGCACTACGACGAGGGCGACAGACCCGATAGCGATTTCTCCGAAGGCTTGACGCTGGGCCAGAGCCTAGAGGAGGACCAGAAACGGCGCGAGGCCATCGAGAAGTGGGTGAACGGCGAGTATGCTGATGACCCGGCATCCTTCGAAGATGACGAGCCAAAGGGGTCCAAAGCCAATGGCGGAGAAGATGGGCCTCCAGAGGGCGTGTACATGGTACAGCCCAAAGGCTGCAGCGACGAAGAAGACAATGGGGACGAAGCCGAAGCAATGCCTATGTCCCACGAGGGCAGTTACCATGATGACAGGGACTCAGATAGTCCTCAAAAAGAGACGAGCTACCCGCCGTCCAGTGAGACCCCTAACTGCCAAGCTTCCTTCTCTTCTCCAGGTACAAATCCAGCGTTAAGAGCACTCGAAACGTCTTCCTTAGATGTTAGTTTAGTTTGATCTTACCTCAAAACATTCAAGAACTATAAACCCAAGGAGACTTTGACACAGGAAATGGAGCTGTATTCTTACAGGCTTAAACGCTTTATTTATTTATTTATTTATTTGATCTAAAAGTGCTATCTAGAGTTACTTCACGAATATCCAGTGACACTATTCTGACAGGTGAAACTGGGAAGACAGGAACTTATGTGATTTCCTGCAACAATAACTGAATATTTGGATCAGACTCACAGAGAAAACTGTGTTATACACATAGCAGTAGAAAGCCGGTAGTGTTGGCAGGGCAGATTGAATATTATATTACACCCAGGATTATATTTTGAGTGTTTTTTTTACTACCTACCAAATCCAGTGCTATAGTAGCCAAGCCTCATCTGCTTGAAGCCTTCTGCCATTACAGAATAACTCTGTAACACTGAATGCGTCTCATGAATGACGCATTAAATGAAGAGACAGCTACATGTGCATGGTGGGAGAAGAGTTCAGCGAGAGCTCATATTTTTATGAGCACCTTACATGCAAAAACAGCCTAATTGCACTTGTGTACCATCCAAGTAGTTTGCTTTTTGACCTCTGGAAGAAGAAAAGAAACATGTGCCTTGAATGCTTGTGCTTTCTCTTCTTAGTATCAGGCATTACTATCAGTCAGATTAGATGGCAAACTTGTTGGCATATCCTATAAAGTGGCAATAACACCAGAAAACAGCAAAAACAAATATTTACTGCTTAACAACGGGCTGAACTTTGAGACTGGCCACAGACTTATCTGCGATCTGTGAGGTACAGTAGTGCTCGAAGCGCAATACTACTCAAGCTGAAGTAGATAACAAATGCAGATAAGGCACTGCTGCCCCCTTTTTTTTTTCAGTACAGCAGTTAAAATATGGTTGATCTGGTACATTTCTTTTTACTTCACTTTGCAAAAGACCTATTTTCCATTTCATCTCATTTTCCACTAGCATGACTGTTTGCCTGTGGCAGTTTAATTCTTCTTTTCCCACCGTGCACCTATACCGCCGGAAAGTGGTCTCGTCTTATTGAAAGTCTTCTAAGCAAATGTTTGTGGTTTTAATTAGTTCTATTTGTTAAAAAAAAATTAAAAAAAAAAAAAAAAAAAAAAAAGCTCTAAATATGACACATGAAATACGCTACACCTTTTGTCGGCACCAGTTTACAGTGCATCTCACAACAGCAGCAAAGTGTTTCAAGGCTACATCAAGCACACGCTTCTTTTTTTTTTTTCTTTTTCTTTTGACTTGTTTTTCTTCCTCCTTCCCCCCCCCCCCCCCCCACCCTCCTCTTTTGTTAATTGTAACTAGGGCATCTATATTGCCGTGTTACTGCGCGGTTCACAATTAAAATATTTTTTTCCCCCCTTCCCTTTCCTCGCTGCTGTCTTTCAAAGGCTGATGCGGAGCGCACATAATTATGCATATAAACATAGTGGCTTAATTATCTCTCACAACATCAGTGACAATGTAATTAACAAACATTGCAAGATCAATGAGAGAAACTGCGACCTTCAAAACATTTAACTCCTCACTTCGAGGCACTGTGTGGGTTCCCTATCAGCTCCACGAGCCCAGAATGCTCCTCGTGCAGCACTTTGACGCCTCGCAGAATTCGCACACAGGCCGTAAAAAAAATAAATAATTCGGCTCTGTAAAAAAGCGACTGTTAATGCAGTCAGAGAGATGAGCTTCAGATCGTATCAGCTGGACCATGGGTACAATTAGACTCTTCAAAGGTTATATGCATTCCTTTTAGTCTTGTGGGGTATTTTTGGTTTTTTCTTTCTTTAGTTTCTTTTTAAATCTGTAGAACAAGTGTAAGTAGTTTAATAGGAATACTATTTGTGTTCACTTTTAATTGGTGACTTCTTATAAACATTATTAGTTTTTTTCTCATTTGTTTATTTCCCCTTATAAAATACATTTTAAAAAATAAATAAGTAAAACAAACTGAATGACATGTTCCTGCCGTACTCAAGTTGCCAGTAAATCCTTGATTAGTCCATAAATAGCGCCCCACCCCCACCCCCCATCCCCACCATAAGTGGGTCCTAATCATTTCTTCCCTTCTCACACACATTCAGATGCTCACCCCGGGATACGATGGCCATGTTTGGCCAGCAAAAGAGAGATATAGCCTAGTGTCTATTTGTTATCACATGGTGTGAGGGAAAAAAATGTAGCTCAGTGGCCTCAAACGCAGACAAGGACTGTGTCACAGGCTGGAATGTGGCAGCGTAAAGTGGCAAGACTAAGGGTACTTCTTTTTACACTCTCCAGTGATGAGAGAAAGAGAGAGAGAGTGAGTGAGTGAGGGAGGGAGGGAGGGAGGGAGGTAAAGCGAGCGAGTCGGGAGCGCAGCCAGGCAAATCACACCTTTCCGCCAAAGCCGCGGCTTCCCAGCCACATGCACATGGCATGATTAGGAGGATGTGTGATAAGGTTGGAGAAGAAAAGCTCATTTACATGTTGTTTTAAAAGGTTATCTGCTCTCAGGTCCTGGCTTAATGTGCGCAGTTTGAGTCTAATCATTGCACCGCCATTGATAGTGGGTTCGACACGTAAAAAAAACAACAACATTCGTCTAAACATTACTTTTATTTTTATACTTAAATTTTTTTTTTTTTTAAATAAGACAGCTGCTGTAATTGTTCCTCCTGACATTACTAGTTCTAGTACTATGGGTATTTACACGAATACAGAAAAACAGAACAAGCCTGCAAATACAGATTTTACTAAACATTACAGCAAATTACAGTAATCATAGATAGCTACGTTGAGCAGCAGAGGGGGATTTCTATAAGGAAATGATGGGACTTTCCCCACTGTTTGAAAACCTATGGGTGAAATAAGACCAGAGACATGCAGTGGCTGTGATTAGTGTCCTTGGAAAGTGTTCAGGGATAGAGATTAAAGACCTTGTGCTTACTTTAAAGCTTGGGTAAAATCGCATGACCCAACATGACAACCTCGAAGCAGTCATGTCCTATGTGAACGTAGAGATACTACATTTCAAATTTATGACTGATATCCAGCCTTATCAGAGTGAGTCATGTTCTTTAACCAGTTAAAAATGTTCTTGTCACTGTTAAAAGACGTTAATTATTAATTAGGAATTCAATAATAAAAAAATTTGCTTTTGCCATAAAACAGCTCAAATGATCTATGCCCTGGTCTACAGTATCAGAAGGCTGAAATCCCATCTGCAAAAATAAATCAGCCCTTATCATTCATTCAGCCTAATAAATGTACTCTACGTCCAAACACTGTTAATTCCTTTGCATTTCTGTAATCATCAACGTTTGTATGCCTTACCCGAGTATTTTACCCAAAACAAAGAAGCGGATGTTTCCTCTAAAATGCCTCAATATAGTTCGTTTAAATTTTTCATGATCCTTCAATCTGCCAGATCGCCTTTCATTGTAATGTGCTATGGAGAGGAGTAACCCTGATGCTGCGATGGAAATTTGGGGATTATTTTACATGCTGAGAATGAGATGTGAAAAGCAAAGGGGTGGGAGGGGGGGGGATCGGGCGGACCGATTTAGCCATAACACAGAAATACGAGACCAAAGCTGAAATATTTTGGTATTAATTACCAAGGCCGTGGCTCGCGTTACCGCTCTTACGTTTGCCGGCGATGAAAAAAGCAATCAAATAAATGAAGAAAAGGTCTGGAGCAGAGCTGGCTTAAGGCCAGGATGGAGAGAGGGAGAGGCCATGAGTCCCGGGAGTGTATCTGACACCGGGGCGAAGTTGTCATCTAAAGCACGGTTCAAGCATCATGCCAGCTCTCCTGACAGAAAAACTACCTCAATGACATTTTTACATGTACATATAAACACTATATGAAACTTGAGGTGTGTACCTTTCATGCAAGTGTATATTCCTGCCTATATTCATATATACTGTATAAAACATTTTATATATATATATATATATATATATATATATATATATATATATATATATGTATGTATGTATGTATGTATGTATGTGTATATATATATATATACACACACACACACACACGCACATATATATATATATAGAGAGAGAGAGATAGATAAATATATACACACACACACACACACACACACACACACACATTGTGAACTAACCCACATGGTCTTAGTAGTTCCTGCTTTTTAGACCAAAGCATTTTCTTCCAGCCCATCTCCCTGAACCTTTTCGCCCCAACCTGGATGAAAGTTAATGGCGCAGAATTAATTTCTACATAACGCAATTAAACTATGCGTTTATTGCATTTTCGCTCTGTCCTTGGGGAGGACAGTGTGTTTTAATTAACTTTAAAAGAAAAAGTGAACTTTCATTGCTCAAGTAAATGAAGAAAGTTTATGTGGCAACCGGTTCAATATTTTCCACACTGTATGTGCAAGTGTTGTCATAGCAAAAACAGTGCATGATTGATAGAATGGCATAAAAGGGTCCATGACATGATATTTAAATGTACCCTATGTACGATAAAGTTTTCTACTGTTTCAATCTTTACATTGGAAAAATATTTACATTTTTAACAGATCTCAAATCTCCTTTGCAGTGTTAATATATTTTTGCAGGCAATAAATAAAAGGATTATAAAATGATTTTTTTTTAATGCTACTGTGTTTGAGATGCTACAACACACTACTGTTTTTTAGGCAGTTTCTTATGAAACGTATTTATTGTGATGCATATCATGATTATAATATTTTTGTCATAGCGCACAAGCCTACAGTATATGCAGTATACGCAAAGTGCGCATTACGTCGTTACTTGACGTAAGGCTTAATCATCAACATGTGGGTTAAACCTTGATGTTGTGTTAACTCTACTCCCCAGGGGAAGCCTCTGTCCTGCGCGACTATGCAGCCAGCACCATGAACGAGTTCCTCCACATGTTTGGCTACGATGAACAGCAGGGCCGTGACGAGCTGGCCAAGAAGATCAGTTTTGAGAAGATGAAAGCCGCTACCTCAGACCCCTCATCCCTGACTAGTGAGGAGGCCACGCGCCGAGCACGCTTCTCCAAGTATGAGGAGTACATCCGCAAGCTGAAGGCCGGAGAAGCTCTGCCCTGGCCCATGCACACCAAACCCGAGGAGCTCAACTCGAAAATAACGCCGGAAAAAAGCAGCACACTCCTGCATCCTTCCTCCTCCCTCCCAGGACCTGAGACTCAGATGTTTTCCACCAGTGTGGAGCACAAGCAAGCCCAGATCAGTGGCAACCCAACTGGCATTCCTACCCATAACCTGGCATCCCGTGCCTCCAAATATGACTTCTTCATCCAGAAGCTGAAGATGGGTGAGAGCCTGAGGCAACAGAATGGCAATGCTTATAAGAGGCCTTCCAAATATGACCTGGAGAATGTCAAGTACTTGCACCTTTTCAAGCCAGGAGAAGGCAACCCTGATATGGGCGGAGCAATTGCTTTCAAAACAGGTAAAGTGGGCCGGCCTTCCAAATATGATATACGAAACATCCAGAAGCTTCTCCCTGGGAAGGGTGATTCTCCCATGATGCCTAGTGTTCTGTCCTCCACACCGGGCACCCCGGGCACGCCCGTGATTCCAACAGCCGCTTCTGCCGGAGCTGTTGGACCCCCATGCTTACCAGTAGACCAGGTGGGCCATATGGGCTTTAACACTGACTATATGAAGTCCAGCTTCTCCAAAACTGACTCCATCACTACTGGAACTGTTTCCTCAGTCAAGTAAGAGTCCCTGTACATTTCACATTTCACATATACACACCAGATCTGAAAAGTTAAATCAGGCCACCACCATGGCTACACGCTGGATGAAGCATATTGGTTCTCTGTGTTAACATGATTGTCTAAATGAATCAGGGGTTTAATTTTTAGACGCTTTGCTCTTGAACTAGCTACACTCGATCACTACAGACCCGGCAGCCCCCACCATTGGCACGGCAGTGATGATATATGGTTGGCTCTCACCCTCACTGAATGAATTACCCATTACACCCTAGAAGTCTATGTTTAGATCATGGATACCAGATAGTTAGATATATTACTGCTAAAAACTGTGTCGCCATGGGACGCAAATTAATACGTTTTCACACTGTAGTCTCATTTTTCTCCGGTCAGTTTCTCTGTGGAACACTTCGTTCTGGCGTCTTATTTTCCAAGAACTCAAAGAAGGACTAAACCATTATATATTACATATAGCTTTGGCGTTACAGCTTTAGCCATCTTCCTCTTTTAGCTCTGTTGGTGTAACAGTTTCTGGTTTGATTAGTGTGGGAATGTGGCTAAATCGAAGGTCTGCTGGGTTGGATACTAAATTTTAAAACTAGTCTATGGGGCCCTTGCAGTGCTGGGGCTGTCTCTGCTCAATCGTGACTTCTTGTGTACTTAAGGTTTATCTCAATGACATCCTCGAGCTCTTCTTCATCAGAGTGCGCACACATACAGTACACACACACTCAAACATGCACACCCATGAGCAATATACACATGCACTCACAGCAGGTAATCCACTGTCAAAACCAACGCCTTAAGAGGTATATTAACCTGAGGGGTAACCCCCGCGTGGAGCTGCTCAAATTGTCGCCAATGCCAGGTTTGTGGAGAACCTGCTGCACGCAGAGTCACTGTTCAGACGAGGATAAAAGCAGCAATAAGAGCTTTAGTCATCCTTCAAATCGCACCCGGTTGAGTTAAAAAAAAAAAACAAACAAAAACAACACACACACACACAAGCACATAGTCGTCGTCAGACTCGACTCGCCTCGCCTCATCACTTCATCCTTCCATTTGTGCACTCCCAAGATAAAAAAATGAATCATTTATGCATCCCCGCACTGCATCCATTTTTTTTTTTTTTTTGGGGAAGGCATGCATCAAGGTTCAGTTATACCTCCCTGATTCATCCGCAAATGAAACTGCTGTGACATGCTCGAAAATGTTTATTGATAGACCAGAGTTCGAGATGCTTAACTAAATATTGTGACAGCTTTTTTTATTATTAACGACAGCACGCGTTGCCATTAATTCCATCCCTTTTCTGTGCACCACAACAGAAACGGCCTTCCTCCGGAGAAACCCGTGACAGAGGACGTCAACGTCTACCAGAAATATATCGCCAGGTATGAAAAGATCCATCCTGTCAAACATTCGGAGCAACTTCTTTGTGGTTTTTTTTTTTTTTTCCTATTTATTTATTTGGAGCTGCGTTTTATAGACTATTAAAGTATGTAGGCAAAATAGCTTTTGTGCATAGACTATAAATTACTTATAAGCAAGCAGGAAGATGAATTTACATACAGTAAGTGAGTCATTTCTTTGGCAGTACCACACTTCCTGCCAACACTGCGCTTCATGTAATAATGATGGCAAAGGCTGTGAAATCTTAAGCAAACATCGGGAAACGTTTGCAAATACGTTTCACACATTAGCTGCTTTTTATAAGCCGACTCCCCTGTGTTCACACACTCCTGAGCAGTTTTTCTAAGAAAACGAGCTGCTCAGATAACAGTTGCCCCCCCCCTTTTTTTTCATTTTCAATATCTCTGCCGCAAATGAAGACACTGAATGAACTAAATGACAGACATTCACAAATCCAGACAAAGCATAGAGATAGATTCAGTGTGCTGCGGTATCGGGTTCTGTGTTCATTTCGCCGTGACACTAGAAAGGTGATTATCATTTGTTTATTTATTCAGGTTTTAAAGGGAGAAAAAACGGCGTTTCAAAGAGGCTGAGGCTGTGGCGTAAATGATTAGTCTCCCAAAGCCGTAACATGAAGGCCACAAATCAAAGCCCTGGCACTAACAGACACACGCACTTACTCGTGCACACACACACACACACACACACTCGCACACACAAAAAACCCTCCTTGGACTGATTACATTTTGCAAGAAGATTTAATTAAGGAATTTTTAATGAGGCTTCTGCTGGCACTGCCAAGAACTGTTTTGATATTTGCACTGCATAATGCATAAAATTTGTCTAAACATCTCGGCAGTTGATGCGCGGGGAGGCAGCAGATAAGCCCAGATACAGTTTCAATTTCCGTGTTGGGGAAAATAAGAAAGGGAAGAAGAGGAGGAGAAAAAAGGAAAATGAGAACTCATAAAAAGGGCAAATGCGGCCTGGTACATCTTAGGGAGGGGGGACTGGGGGAGGATCTTCGCTGGCTTCCACGCTAATGAGAGCACACTCGCACTAAAAAGCAGCTTTGTAAACTCGTCTACACACACCCACCCACCCCCCTGCAGGAAAAAGAGAAGGAAAAAAAAAACTTCTTTATCTCCGAGCTCCTCCAGAGTTTGAGGTTTAAAACACTTCCTTCGTAGTGTTTAGTCGCAGTTTTGCCTCTTAAACGCTTTCGCGCACCCACCGTTGCCTCACACTTTGATCGGCGCGTCTCCATTGTAACGGGAGATGTGCGGCAATCTCTGTATCGTGCCCGTATTAATATTTAATCAGCTGCTGAATAGCAGCGGCCCATTAGCCCCCTGACGCGGCGAGTGGGAATTGTCCACCGGCAAAGCGATACAGCTGGGTGATGAGCAGAGGGGTGGACCGCTTTCCCAACAGACCCTAATGTACACAAGGATGAACAGAGCGATGAGTGTGCGAGTGTGGCACTCTCGGGGGCTGTTAGGCACGGTCTGGATTCTTTTTTTTCCTTTTTTTAAAGCACACGAAACCCAAACCACACCACATGTCCTCTGTAACACAAAATGTGCCATTCATACCATTCTTAGGCTGCTTTCACATACGGAGTGTTTAATCTGAATTGAACCTTGGTGTGTTTTTCCCCCTCAGCATGGTTCTGAGTGAGTCGAGATCTATCGGGTCCAGTTCCAATTAAACTCGGGCGTGGTTCAATTGAGAATGGGATTCGAGTCCGAATCGAGTCTACTGCAGGAAGTGACCCAAACATGATGTGTGTGGTTTTTTTTGTAGATGTGAGCTGCTAAATTGACCCAAAGGACAGTCCTGCAGGTGTGATGTGCTCTGAATATCTGGACTTTTGAACAAACAGATGGTGGATATGATGCACCGAGTTATTTTTTGTGATTACTTCATTCACTTGGCGAAGCTTTGTTGACCTTTGTCCGTCGCTATATTTACGAGCAATGAAAAACTTGAAGAGTTTTACGAGGACACTTTCAGCCTTGTAGTGTGAAACCAACCCAAACCGAACAGCAAACGAAACAAAAAGTAATCGTTTCGCTCTGATTCGGACTTCCCAAGTGTGATCAGTGAAAACATCCTGCTCCGAGAGAAAAATGTCATTTTTACTTCTCCGTGTTCTGTCTACTTCGGCAGATGGTGCGCTTGGCAGCAGCAATGCAAATGTTTATTTGTGTGTTTTGAGCTGTAATTGGAGGTTTTTAACAGTCATCATCGTCAGGGTTATAATCAGCCTGTAAACACTCAGGAAATGGGCCTCTTTAATGCAGTGCCAATCTGCCGCAGCCCGGGCCAGTCAGACACGGAGAGCGAGGAGAGGGAAGAAGGGGAGGGGAGCACACAGACACACTCAAACCTTTCTATTAGGCCTAACCTTTCCCTGATTAAAGCACAGCCTGTTAACCTGGAGTGTCGAGCGCTGATTTGGCAGGGTTTAAAGCACGGGCAAATGAGTGAATTACGTCTGGGGTTACAGTTTAATAAGAGTCTACCTACTGCTTCTGAAGCCAATGGAACTAATTTGGTAGAGATTGCTGTGACTGAAGTGTGAATTGTAATCACATGGTTGTGGGAGCGTGGGCAGGTATGAGATCTCGCTTTTCTGTCCGCGTTTGTAGTCGCCAGTAATGGCTCGTGCGCTCCGTGAAGATGATTCTGTCAGTGTGAGGGTGTTTATCAGTCGAGGATAAAAGGGCTAAATTGCCCTTTAAAGCTCAGCCCTGCACGGATAGAGGTCGTGTTTCACTTCCTCGCGAGAAGTGGCTGAAAATCATTCATTCGGAACATTCAGCAAAAGGTTATGCTTTTAATTGCACATAAAAGCATTTCTTTCAAAGCGACTGTTTTGTTGTTCTACAGGAGCAGATATCTTGATCTGGAAAGGTGACTGTAATGATTTGGTGTTGATTGTGTTCGCAGGTTTTCAGGGAGCCAGCACTGTGGACATGTGCACTGTGCCTATCAGTACAGAGAGCATTACCACTGCATGGACCCTGAGTGCAACTATCAGGTGAGATCACCTGTCCACACGCACACGCACACACACGCACACACACATGCGCACACACACACACACACGCACAGAGTATGCTGTAGAGTTAAATAGAGCACTCTATCTCCCATCAATGCTGTAGATATTCTGTAATGATGGAGTCCCAATGTATCCAGTCTTATAAAGATTTCAGAAGAAATATAATAAATGTCAGGGATTTGGTTTTAATTAAGATGGATGAAAAGTTGCACTCATTAATACCAAAACCATCAAACATTTCATCTTTAAACTGGACTAAACGAAAGTAAAATAAAATAAATGAAATAAAACTGTATATATGTTTAGATTTTTTATTACAAATTTGGACTGCAAAACGTATGTAGTTTTTCCCCCCATAAACACTTTTGTAAGAGTCAAATGGATGAGTTAAAGTCCTCGTGAAGTGACTTGAAATGCACAGCGTTATTCGATGTGTTGACATAATTTCCACTGAAACAGGAAGTCCTGTTGAGTGGCTCCTCCCCCCTTTTAAATAGCCAATAGCGTTTAGATTACCTCACAACCCAGGCTAAGCCGTACTTGACAGTTAGTACCGTGGACGCGAGCCCGAGCTGGCACAAATACCTCCTTCTTCAAAGTGAATGCATTCAAGCCTTCTATTTCCTTCTTAACCAACTAACAGCTGGAAAACCATATAATACACGCGCCTTTGAACAGCCAAAGACACAATTATGCCCCAATCTCGCTGATACGATTTCTCTCGCTCAACAACGGCAAGTTCGGCAAGGTGAATTTTATAACGTTGGGGGCGGGACACTTCAGATTCTAGAGAGCATTCGATTGGACAGAAAATCTGATGAGAATCTGAAGTGCAGAATGATGTCATCAAAACTGTCGATCCGTATTGGTGGTAGAGAGAGACTGTACATTTTGAATGCATATATCTTCTAAATGCGGATTTTATCAGCACACTAGTTTATAGATAACCTTAAGGTGAACATATTCATACTAAAAGCCACAAAATTTCACAGGGATTTTGCTTTGATTCCATGGGGACTTTGATCTCATTTAATGCACATCTCATATTTGATAGAAATGTTTAACTAAGTCTAGAAATGTTTGATTAAATGTTTAACTAAATATTTATTCTTTAAAAAAAAAAAAAGCGCTGATATTATTGTTGATAATGATGTGAAAATGTCATAATGCTCACTCCAAGACTCCATGATTCCTATTACCTTTACAGATAGTTTAGCAGCCTGACTGCAAAGTCAGCCTCCAGACACCCCCTCCACCCCCCCTCCACTTCTCAGACACCTTGATAAATGAGATGATGTGGGCCGAATAATGCCGTAGCCTAACAGCCGTGGTTGAGCGCCTCAAACAGCCATCTCTCACGGTTTAAAAAGCCGCCTGAGCAAACAAGCAGAGAGGTTTCCGGACACTCATCTGATGAGAGGATGAGTCCATAACTCACGACCCCTCTGTGTCATAAGAAAGTGTCACAACACTGTTTTGACGCTTACTTACTGTCTGGTGAAGAGGCTGATAAACATGTGGGAGAGGGTAATTTCGGCATGCTATTGCCTTATAACAGGAAACAGTAAAGTGTAGCACTGAATAATGTCAAGTTCATTTAAACTCTTTTTATTAGTAGAATAAATTCCTCAATAAGATTGTTCCAGTAGGCCCCCCCTTTTTCTTTTTTTTCCCGAGGACATCTGCTATTACTCTGGGGCCACTGCTAATCCCCCTTTCACGTTATTAATCGGATCCATGTCTCGAGAGTTGTCATGTACGACGCAGCAGAATCAGCATTAAGCAGATCAGAACACTGGCACTCCAGCCTCCTGCGCATATGGTGGGAAAATAAAAGGCGAGAAAAATCCTTATGCAACCGAAAGCTGTTCAGTGTTTGAAGACCGCTTGTGTAGTAATTCCAATTTTTCAGTACAAACATGTCGAGATCTTGTTAGTAGAGAAGACAGCTGTTGCACGAACTGCATATTGGCTTAGCAGCTCACGTCGAGCTCGTCAGAGAACAATTCCTCAGACTGCCTTTGCACAAACGTGCATTTGTTACAAAAATGACTTCTTATAAAAGCAACTCGATCGGGCGAACCCCAAGACGCTTAACGGCTCGGAGACGAAGGTGACGACAGACAGATCTCAAACACTTGGCTAGATGTTCGTAACCTAGAAGAAAAGCGAGGCTCAAATGAGCAGGCTTTTGGAAGTGATAACTCATGAAATGTTACATGACACAGCGGTGGAATATTATCCGGCCGCTCCGCTGCGACACCGGGCCCTTCTTCTCCTTTCATGGCCTTGTGCTCATCCCGCACAGTACTGGGAATCCGAAAATAAATGTAGCAGGTCCTCATAACTCCAGATGACCACTCGGACTGAAACTTAACGCTCGGTTTCAGCTCTTCCCCACCATTCTGGAAGATTCTATCACATACGGTATATCTGGAGTATCTGCCCTAATCAGACCCAATATTGTTGTGGATATTTTCTGTACTGAAATACAATACCTGTTCGAATGAGACGTGTATTTCTGTGAGCAAATTTTTCCTCCCCCCCTGTATGTAAGACAAGCTTCATGTATACCCAATTACATTTTGCATTTTAGACATTTCTGTCATATTTTGTCTCCTGTCGCATATTTCTGTAGAAAATAAGCTCATTGATTTCATTGTCTCCTGTTACACTTCCTGAAACATCAGCTTAAGCCCAATTACCGCAGATTTGCTTCCTCGCTTCTATCTCAAGTTCTCTTTTTCCCCCCATACATCCCGTTTGTGTTTTTTTTTCTCTCGTTTTTTTGTCGTCCCCCCCCCCCCCTTCTCCACTCTGCTGTGTCGTATCATTTTAGGAGGGAATCTTGGTGTATTCCCTTATTATTACATGCAAACCCTGAACAGAAAAAAAAAAACCCACAAAAAAAAAAACCCACGCTTTACTACTTTAATTAAAACCGCAATCAGCTGGGGGAATGAAAAGCGAAACATTTTTTGGTGTCTTGTTTGTTTGTTTATCGTCTCTTTTCCCGGGCACACGTTCGGGAAATCGTCTGCACGGAACATAATTTCTCTGAATCCGAGAACATCAGAACTACGATCTCGCAAGTCGAGCGATCCGTCTTAATTAAAAACGCTGGAAAAGTAATAAAGATGCAAGGCGGAGGGAATGTTTTTCGCGCAAACAGCGAGGCAGGAAGAAGTGCACTTGTAGTCATATCGAGGCAGAGAGGAGAACGGTTGAGGGAATGAAGGAAAATGCAAACAAGAAATAAATAAATAATAAGATTAAAAAACAAACAAACAAACAAAAAAAAAACAACCTTCACATGCTCGTTGTATCACGAGATCAGTCTCAGACGTCTTGCGCTGGACACATGCTTCGCATCGCTGACTTGGCTGCCAGTTGGCTCTCGTGCTGTGCAGCTGTTGCCAGACTGATAAAATAACATGTTGCTAGTTTCCTACAGTACACACAACCACCCACATACACAACCACCCACCCACACACACACACATATACACACACACACACACACACACACACACACACACACATACTACTAGCAGCAGCCTTTAGTAACCTGTTGCTGTGTTCCTGCTGAACAGAGATTCACCAGTAAACAGGATGTGATAAGGCACTACAACATGCACAAGAAGAGGGACAACTCGCTGCAGCATGGCTTCATGCGCTTCAGCCCTCTGGATGACTGCAGCGTGTATTACCATGGCTGCCACCTGAATGGCAAGAGCACTCACTACCATTGTATGCAGGTAAACAGTGTAGCATAACACTGCTACACACACACACACACATACACACACACACCACAGAAAGTCAAAGCATCTTTCTGTATGACTAATGCAGCTAAGGTCAGAGTGGAAAGGTTGAACAGGTCAACAGTGTGCAACTCGAAAACGAATCGCAGCAAAAAGTACAGTACACATGCCACAATCACGGTCTTCATTCAATTGAAACGACAGTGAGGAAACCTCGCATCTAATATGAACTAGAGCAGAAGATCCGAGCGCTGTAGGAGAGCATTATCATGTGTCACGGAGCAGCTCATGCATCATAGCGGCACACAAGAAGCCTCCGTCTCGATGCCAGCCATACAGTAGGAAGAGCGAGGCGAGGTAAGGCGAGGAGAGGCGAACGGAGATGCTTTTCACGATCGTGCCGCCTAACCAGGTCTATAAAAGGGTTACAGTTCTTCCACTTTTTCCATTAGGCCCGAATTACCATTTAAGAGCAGTTTTCATTCGTTTGACAAAAGGTGTCATAAAGTAAATAAGAGACAAATTAAAACGGATGAACAAGACACAGCCGTGCACTTCCCTCACACTCTCTCACTCCTTAATTGGCATGGATAAAAATTCAGTTAGTTGTTTATATAAACTCGACATTTTTCATCTTTTAGTACCAAGTGGAGAGTTGAAGATTATATCCCGGCGGATTTGTTTAAAAAAATTTTTTTTTAACGTCTGCTTATTTTCAAGGTGTCAACCGTCCCGAGTGCTTTTTCACCGTGGGGTGCAGCGGCCAAGGGCAGATGGCTTAAGATGTATTCTTTTTTTTTTCCTTCTTTTTTTTTTAACCCCCCTAACGGCGTAATTGTTATTAGACATTTCAGCTCTTGTTTTAACAGCTCTGAGAACCAGCAGATGTTGGCACCCGTTCTGCTGATTTACAGGGGGAAAAAACAGAGTGGCATTTTTTTCATTGTTTGACTCAATATGGTGAAGTTGCCCTGTTTGCACGGCTGAAAAGTGCCAGGGATGATATACAATTGCTGGTTTTAATTCAAACATTAGTCTGTGCCCCCCTGCTGCCCGGAGGGCTCCTGAGTGCTGCTGCTGAGTAACAGAACCCGTTCAGACGAAAGAAAGTGACAGTCTCTGTGACTACATCCCCTCCTCCATCTCTTATGTTCGTTCTGCAATTTAACAGCAAGTCAGAGATGGTGGCCTTCTAATACAGAGTTGTATGTGTGGAAAGCCTTAAATGGAAGAAAGTTCTAACCACACACCACTCTGCTATGTTGCAGTTGCATTGTCTTATTTATTAAGGTCAGGCTTACACTATGCAAGTTTAGTGCACTTTTTTCGTCGTTTGCACTCACCTTGCACTTTGAATGCATTGCCGATGAAAAAACACGCCACCTCTGTTTACGTGACGCAGAAACATATCGTTTTTGGTTTTTCTTTCTTCTAGTTATGTGCAATTGCCAGGCAGATAACCCCCATGCAGATGAGAAATCGTAATCTAATTCTTACCTCTGACATCATTTTATCTGAGTCACCACTAAAGAAGAAGGACACGACACGATACGTGTTCTGTGCTTTTTTTGTCCCCCGTTCGTAAACGCTTTGCATTTCATTTGTGTATGGACTGAGTCGTATCTGAAGTTAGCATGATGTCGGTGCAACCCATTTCAAAGAAAGCTGCACTGTCACCTCTGTTAACTTTTGCTTTTATGGTTGCGCTCATTTATTTTCACAGACCTTAAGATGTTTCAAGTAGCTAGATTTTTTTTTTTTTTTTTTTAGGTCAGAAGCTTTATCGCTCCCCAGATTGATTTTTTTTTTTATGTTGTTGAATCAGTTGTGCAAAACAGAGAGATCCAACCACCAACATACGGTTCTCAGAGTACTCATTTTCCTCCTCTGCAACCTTCTGAAAGCCGCAGTGTTTACTGTAGGTTGTTGTCCGCCTCTGCTTCACTGCTACTTTAAGCACCTTTGTTTTTTCCTTTCCCTGTTTCCGCTAGGTGGGCTGTAACAAGGTGTACACTAGCACCTCCGATGTCATGACTCACGAGAACTTCCATAAGAAGAACGCACAGCTGATAAACGACGGCTTCCAGAGGTTCCGCGCCACCGAGGACTGCGGGACAGTGAGCTGTCAGTTCTACGGGCAGAAGACCACACACTTCCACTGCAGGTGAGGACCAGGTATCCTCAAACATCTGGATACTATCCATGTACAAGAAGCACAAATTAAGCAGTTCTTCCATTATTTTTTTGGGCTTTTCTCAGGCGTCCCGGGTGCACCTTCACCTTCAAGAACAAGTGTGACATTGAGAAGCACAAGAGCTACCACATCAAGGACGACGCGTACGCCAAGGACGGCTTCAAGAAATTCTACAAGTACGAGGAGTGCAAGTATGAGGGCTGCGTGTACAGCAAGGCCACCAATCACTTCCATTGCATTCGCCAGGGCTGCGGCTTCACCTTCACCTCCACCAGCCAAATGACGTCGCACAAGCGCAAACACGAGCGCCGTCACGTCCGCTCCTCGGGCATGCTAGGCCTCACGTCCTCCTTCCTCCTGCCCAAGGAAGAGCAAGAAGAATCCAGCAACGATGACCTGGTGGACTTCTCAACCATTAGCAGCAAGAACTCCAGCCTGAGTGCTTCGCCCACCACTCAGCAGTCCTCCACTGTTCCCCACCTGATGTCCACACCCACTACAGCTAGTACCTCCAGCCCCAGCATCAAGCCCACTACCACTCTCCCCGCCGCCAGCCGCATCTCCACTCTCCTCTCGCAGGCTCTTCCTAGTAACATGCCTGTAGCCCTGGCGCTCTCTGGCAGTGCCCTGAGCGGTGCATCCAACTCGTTCTTCCCACTTTTACCCAGGCTGCCCCTGCAGATGCCCCCAGCAGCTGCTGGCATGATCTCTGCCGTGAGCTCCTGTGCCCTCTCCACACCCCGGGACTCTGTGGCTCCAAGCTCCAGTTCAGTTGGCGAGGCGGCATCTGTGGCCTCAACCCCAACTTCCTACTCTGCGTCCTCAATCATGGACAAGATCTCAGCCAGTAAGGGCTTGATATCACCCATGATGGCAAGATTGGCTGCTGCTGCACTCAGTACTACGAGCAACCCTGACACAGGTTAGTGTCTTAATGGACATCCCATTCCGATAGCTGACTTGACTTATTATTATTATTATTATTATTATTATTATTATTATTATCACGATCATCATCATCCTTTTTGAGAGTTCGACTTGAAACATCTTGTCGTGAAAAATCAGGGGCGCACACTGTAGGGCCTCCCTCCTCTCTCTCACCCTGTCTTCTCCTTACTTTTTCCTCTTCCTTTTTCTTCTTTGTCTTTTTTAATCATCATTTTTTCTTTCTTCCTGTGTTTAAAAAATAATCTTTCACATGATTTTATTTAAAACGATATGATTTTTTTTTTCTTTAACAAATAACCTGATCTTTCTAACTACTTATGCAATATATTAGTGCATGAAGATCAGTGAAATAACAGCATGAAAAGGGTCTAAACAGGAACTGTGATCTCTTTTTTTCCCCAGTGCATTTAGCAATGATGTTTATGAGTGGAAGAATAAGCAAGTAGGTCCTATCTTTCCATTTCACACCATTCTACCACCAGCACTTCCTCTTGTCTCTCTCCTTCTTTCTCTCTCTCTCTCTTTGTTCTGTCTGACAGTAAAAAGGGCACACATGGGCCATCAGCTCATTTGCTCCGCAGACAGTACACAAATCTCTGATTTCAGGATTAGGGAAAATATTGAGGGGCTGCTTTGCTGCCCTAGACCCGTTATTGCAGTGATCATTGCCTTGATACCCACAATCCATTAGCTGATAAGTGCTGGAGTGGTAGCGAGCGGCCCCGGTAAAGCCGCCTCTAATAGCATTCTCAGGAGGTTTCCAGACTCTGTGTTCTACATGCTTCCTCATCATCAGCCTCTTATCTGTGCGTGCACTCGCTCCGACCAAATGGAGCCTGAACAAAATTAAGTTGAGAAATTGAAGGTATAAAGCAGTTTTTTTAAAAAAATAATAATAATAATAAATGTAGACTGATATAAAGAGGAGGGTAAAATAACAGGAATTGTCGAGGCAGAAATGAGTCAGTGCGAAGTGAGGTGTGTGTTCGAATATATTCAATTTGACATTACATCCGTATTTCCCATATGAGGATTGAGGATTTTTACACACGAATACAGTAGTGCATGAATATGAATGATTTCCTCAGTCAGATCCTGTGAAAAATCTCTTTCCAGCACATTTAGCAGCAGATAGATCCTGTGAAAATCTCTTCTCGACTCGTTTAGCGGTGTCTCTTTTGAACAGCTCTAGATTATCTAGTGTTTGGGTTGGAGTGTAGGTGTGGAGCAGGCGGGCTGTGGGTAAAGACAGCATCATATGATCACGTCACCCCAGTTTTAGCATCGCTCCATTGGCTCCCGGTCCATTTTAGGATCCAGTTGAAGATTCTGTTGTTTGTCTTTAAAACGCTTAATGATCGAGCTCCATCTTATCTCAAACATGTTCTTACACCTCATTCATCTAGCAGATTTTTAAGATCTTCTGATAGGTTTCTTTTGCATGTCCCTCGATCCCGGTTACAAACTAAGGAGGATAGAGCTTTTTCAGTCGCCGCCCCTCGTTTATGTAATCAATTGCCATTGGACATCCGGCTCGTACCTTCTATTATCACTTTTACAAAGAATCTGAAAGCGTATCTCTTCTCCCAGGCGGCTGTTGTCTGTCTTTATTTGGTTTTATTCTGTTTTCTATTGAACTTGTTCTTACTCTGTTCAGCTTTGCTGTGTTTAAATGTGCTATATATATAAAATGTACTTACTTACTTTACTTACATCGACGTGGAGGTTGTGTGTAAAGGGAATGGGGACCGAAGAGAGCAGGCCCAGCTGCTGTAGGGGTGTGTATCCTGTCATACACTCCACCTCTGAGATCTGTGCAGATACTGAGAGATGAGCACCAGGAAAGGAAAGAGGGAGCACACAACCTCTGACAACCTCTGAGGGGTGGGATGGGGTCCATGTGTTAGAGGGGGCACAGATGGTGTGACTCCATTCTCAATTCTGGAGAGAGAGAGAGAGAGCATATGTATGTGTGTGTGTGTGTGACTGTATGTGTGTGTCGTAACTTCACACTTCAGCACTGAGCTTGTGAGAATGTCTTGTGTTTAATTTAGATAACTATGAGAAAAGAAAAAAAATGTCGAGAGCGAGAGAGAGAGAGAGAGAGAGAGAGAGAGAAAAAAAAGCCCCACACTAGGCAAGAGAGCAGATCACAAAGTGTCATTGCTAAATTTATGTGTTTGCTCAGAAATGGCGTGTGAACAGGACATTTGTGTAAAATATGAAGAGGATGTGGTCAGGGCCCAGCGTTTAGAAAGGAGTGAACGATGTTTACTGCGGCTATTTTTTCGCAGTTTCTTCTTCTCTCTCTTTTTTTTTTTTTTGATGCACAAGAAACGCACACATTTCAGTGTCATCTGCTGCACTGACACCAGTGCATTACTAATGCATTCAGGTAGCACTGTCCTTACTGAATGTTCAGGGGTTTTTAAAAAAATTTTTATTTTTTTAAACACCAGCCTACTCTGGATTGTTACTCCAGATCCTGGAATCTAAAGGGCTCACTAATTAGACATACAGTACAAATGATCTTTCACAAGCGCGGTAACTTAGCAGGAGTAATTACACGCTAGAACATTATTCTTGGATAATTTCCAGAAAAAAAAAAATCCCTCTTTGAGATCAGGCGCCTTTCTTTTTTTTTTTTCCCTCTCCCGCCTTTCTCTCGCTAAGATTATCAGCGAGTTTGTCATGGAGACTGTGAGGCTGATAAAGAATTTAATGACTTCCCTTTCATGTGGTCATTATTTAACTGTCTTTTTTTCAACTTCAGGCAATTCATTCCCACAGGCAGCCTAAAGCAGAGCAAGTGTGCAGGCTGTGGTTTGATGTGTGTGTGTGTGTGTGTGTGTGTGTGTGAGTGTGATCAGAGAGGAGACAGAGGTTAACCTGGCGATGATTAGTTGTGCATTAGTTGTGTGCTAGTTTAACAGATAACTAGAGAGGGTTTTTTTTTTTTGGAGAAACAGGTGCTGTTAGTGAAATGGGGATTTCACAGTAGTAGTTGTGGAAGTTCCTCCGAATGAGTCATAATTTACCTGTTCACTTTTACTAACTAGTGTAAACAGCTGTAAATGACAATGATGATTTGCAGTCACTAAGTGTGTGTGTTATAGGGGTTTATATTCACTCACACACGGCAATGAGGGCCAAGGGCATACAGTAATGCCGTGTCCTTGCCTGTCACTATTCCTCAACAGGCCTGACTTCCTGAAAAGCAAGTTCTCCACAAAACCATTCACAGCTGATGTACTCAGCACTTCTATATTCCTCTCCTTTTTTTTTTCTTCCAAAATAAAATACCACTTAGAGGCCACCAAAGCCCGGCTTTCACTGTATAGCCTAAGGACATATGAATATTTCAGTCACTTGGGGATTGGGGAAGAGCCAGGTTGCTTATTTGTCAGCATTTTTACACCATTCTATATCTTTTTGTGCAAAAAAAAAAAAAAAAAAAAAAAACCTCAACCAAGAGGTTCACTGTCTGAATTATCTGACTGATTTGATTGGCTGTCACCGATTGACTGTCACCTCCAATCTGACTGACGGAGGAGATGTTTCTGTTGGGCATGCTCAGTGACTGACCACCGTCCGTCGTCAGGCCAACAAGGACAAGTGGCGATGAGAGGAAGGGGGTGGAGGAGGTGGGGGGAGGGGTGATTCGCTCCATCTGAAGCTGCCACTTTCCCTCAGCATTAGCGTGCACTGTAATGACCGGTTAAGAGGCAGGCACGCAAATGGGTTGTGACAAGTGCTGCTGAAAAAAGAGTCTTTTTCCCTCATTCCTCCCGCCTCTCAATCACCATTTAAATGCCTTGACGGCTTGACATAATTCTGCAATAATTATCACTGCCAGCCCTCTCCTCGGCCTAGACACAAGTCAGATCGGATCTCATCACAGGGTAATAATGCTGACCAACAATAACTTCTCTCTCTCTCTCTCTGTGTCTTTCTGTCTCCTCAGGAAACGGACAGCAGGCTCAGACAAGCCGGTTTAATCCGGTTCAAGTGAAGCAGGAGCCAATGGACAGCACCTCTGGGCCTTCCCAGGAGTCCATGCAAGAACACAGCCTTGACCTGAGCAAGAAAGACCACGGGTATGACCGATCCCCGTTCCCACACACCCCACACCGCACTCATCATGCAGAGTCTCGTGATTTATCCCCTGAATAATAGTGTATTGTGTTAATTAGTTTGAGTGCTCTTGTTAAAACAATCTCACAAGGTGGGTCTGCAAAGTGGTCAAGGAGGAGATTTACACACCGTCCCCTTTCTCAGACTCAAGTGCCCCCTGTGTGGAAATCTATCACACAAATGTAAAGATTTCCCCATAATGTTTTTTTTTTTTTCTTCTTCTTCTTCTACCTTTTATAATGCACATGTCAAGTTCGAAACATGACATGTTCATTTAAATGAAAGGGCATTTGTGTAAACCCCCCCCCCCCCCCCCCCCCCCCACACACACACACACACACACACACACACTTCACCCACCAACACCCCACTCAGCTTTATACATTAAGTTACATCTTATTTATGTGTCTATTTCCTTCATTGCATATTCACACAGTCAGAAATAAAGAATAATATTTACCGTTCCCATGCAAATCTTTGCCTAAACATTGCCCATTTTGCTCTTTCCAGTAATGAATCAAACGGACACCCTGTGCCGGGGAATCAATCTCTTTTATCCTCACTTATGAATAAGGTAAGATCCATCCATCATGCACTTTCCAGCCCAAGACGAATTAGCAACACGCAGAGCGGGCTGTTTGTTTTTTAATGTTTCGCCCGCTAATAAGATGAGTTTGTATCATTTAAATTTTCCAGCCATTTTTCATACAGTGTAATTTCAGCCCTC
The DNA here is from genome assembly GCF_023375685.1 of Ictalurus furcatus. Classification (NCBI taxonomy): domain Eukaryota; kingdom Metazoa; phylum Chordata; class Actinopteri; order Siluriformes; family Ictaluridae; genus Ictalurus; species Ictalurus furcatus. Next base: position 19,859,987 of record NC_071269.1, read on the forward strand.
CGCTCACAAATTAATATAATGAAGCAAGAGCTGGATGCCATGCCAGATATATAGAGATGTTTGTTTTTTGATGAGCTGTTTTGAACTTGGGGCACATTTTTTCCCCCTCCTCCTCCCTCTCTCTGTCTCTCTCTCTTTTCTATTCCAGCCGCTCTGTCTTTATTTATGGAGTTTGTAAATTATTTGATTAAAAAGTCAGCAGTGAGGGGGAAAAAAAGAGCAAGCGTCACCCTCATTTATTAAAAAGACTAAGTGTTACTGGGTGAATATTTAAATGTTGTGTGTTTTTGTGGAGATTAAAATGGACATTGTTTTAATCATACATCTTTTCTGACTAATATAAATGCTATGGAGTGTAAGTTCCATTACCTTGATGATTTAAGGAGGTATCGGACCCTCCAGTCCCCCCCCCCCGCCTCGCCTCGCCTCGTTCTGGGCTTCTGGCACAGAGCACCTCGTGGATGTCTTTAGGACTCCCTTTCGGACTCGGCACACCGCATAAAGCTCGCCCAGACCGACACACACACACGAACGCACACAAACACACACACACACACACACACACACAGACAAAGAACACTTGGCATGTGTGTTGGCCTACGCTCAAGTAGGAGGCTGATTGTGTTTGTAAACCGAGCATAATAGCACTTGTCTGAGCATGCTTGCTCACGTGTACCAGTGTGTGAAGGTGTGTTCACTGTGTGCGCAGATGTCGCAGGTGAATCCGGGTTTCTTCAGCGCTCTGAACTTGAAGTCGGAGCTGGAGAGCGGCCAGGCAGCTGATAGCTCTGACGCGGCTCAGTACCTCAGCAGGCTGGTCAAAAGACCTGTTCTGGAGAAACCAGCCGAGTGGAAGACCTACCTGCACAGGTGCGGTGCACATGCATTACATTGTCTATAATCTTGTCCACTTTTCCTGATACAGTCGTTCTCCTGATTCTTGGCTCACAATATCCTGCTGTGTTATAGTCCATTATTCTTCCCTACCTTTGTGATTCCTGTTTTTACTTAACCCTGACCCTGTGCTTTGTCATTCTCGCTCTTTGTCCGCTTTTATCCCGTCACTGCCATGTGTGGTGTTTGTCCCTGGTTAGCGGTGTAGAAATAAAACACTTGGCCAGGACAAATGATATTATGTGTATAGTCCCAAAGCCAAGACAATATGTCACAGCTGTTTCTGTGCAAAGCATTATGTTTTTCAAGCCGTACGTACAAAAGCAGGTCCCGGTGAAAGGAGAATTCGTCTTGATAATGGTTTTTCTTGTGTTATGTTATGTTATGTTATGTTGTCTTTTTTTTTTTTTTTTTTTTTTACACCTCATGTTTTCTTTCCTATGTAGATATGATATTGATGAAATCTGTGATGCCCAGTGTGACTTCCTGCACAAAGTCCACTTTCATTGTCTTGTGGAGGACTGCGGCGCGCTCTTCAGTACAGTGGATGGAGCCATCAAACACGCAAAGTAAGCCTGCTTTTCATTCTCATCCACACTCTTAATGAGCAATACATTGAGATTCGAGCTCTTCTGAATGCGCTCTCTCTCTCCCCTATTTACGTCATTATTTGGAGGTGATGTTAATGATGTGCTATGTTTAGCAGCTATATCACGGCCTCGCCGGTGGATCTAATTGGATGTAATGATGTCTCTCTGTCTCCCATTAGCTTCCACTTCAGAGCCAACCTAAAGGTTAAACCAGAGACCGCTTTCAACGAGGCCAAGGAGTCCAGCGAGGGCGTCCCCAATCAGCTCGCTGTGCCCGTCTCTGTGCCCAACACTCCGCCCATGGACGTGCCCAGTGCAGCAGTGTCAGGGGCCTATGCTTCTTCACCCTCCCTGTTGGCATGGAAGCAGATGACGGGCTCCATCCCCCCACTTCCTGCCTCTGTGCCCAACATGGCCGCCTCCTCGCCGCTTGCTACCACTTCACTGGAGAACGCTAAGCCTCAGGTCAAACCGGGCTTCCTGCAGTTTCAAGACAAGTGAGTGCTTTAAAGTGTGAACGATAGAACTGTTACATGTATAGGAGAATATAATGAGCAAGTTATTAACTCTCTTTGGTTTTTGCCTTGTGTCCTCTCCCCCAGTGACCCCTGTCTGGCAACTGACTGCAAATACTCCAACAAATTCCACTTCCACTGTCTGTTTGGCAACTGCAAGTACGTGTGTAAGACGTCTGGAAAGGCCGAGTCACATTGCCTGGACCACATCAACCCCAACAACAGCTTGGTCAACGTGCGAGATCAGTTCTCTTACTACTCGCTACAGTGTCTCTGTCCCAACCAGGTCAGCTGAGAACTCTTGCTTCATACGGCTACAACAGAAATCAAAGTTAATGCATGCAAGACGACCGAAAAAAACAAAAAAAAAACAAACAGATGTTTACTTATAATTAAAACAGGATTTTATTCAATCTCATTACCACATGGTAAAAGAATTAAGATGGAAAAAAAAAAAACGTAAATACCCCCAAAGTGGGAAGTGGGAAAGAGAAGTGTAGGCTTTTCATCAAAAATGTCATTATTAATAGAACAAAGCAGACATTGTGCTTCCTGTGCCCTTATTTGGAGCTAAACCTGTTCTAAATTAATTCATTTATGCACCAAGTCCCCACTCTCCTAAACCCCCACCCCCCTCTCCTGAGCAGAGGAGATCCTGTTTGTCGTCTCCTGAGGGAGATGCCTCTCAGTAAACAGATGGTGGTTTGGAAACAGGTTACAACACAGGAGGGAAATGCTCTTACCTCAGTGAGCCAGTCGTATAAAACATAGGCTTCGATTTGCTCCAGTGATCTTTAGTGGGCTCAGTGCTTAACATTCCGACAGAGCTGGTCAGTTAAACGTCTGCTGTAGTGCACCCTGAAACTGAGAAACGGGAAGGAGCTAATTAACGGAATAATTAAGGGAATAAAACTAAATCGGGTGGCCCAACAAAACATCAGGAACAGCAGTGGTAGCTCAGTGGTTGGGGCATCGGGCTGCTGCTCTGAAGGACATGAGTTCAAATCCTACCACCACAAAGCTCACATTCAGCCCTTGAGTAATAACCTTAACCTTCAGCTGCTTAGTTAATATCCTAATGAAATGTAAACAACTGTTACAACCCCAAAGTTGATTATTTTCCTAAAACAGCATGTCCAGAAGTGTTCTATTCCTTTTATACTTCAAACAATTTGCCAACAATTACAATGAATATTTTTTATTAAAGAATGGTCACCTTTTTTTTTTTTTTAATCAGTTATAGTGACATTTAATGTTCTAGAACTTCTATGAAACAAATTCCTTTTATCACATACATTATAAAAACTATAAACAGTTTTTCCTTCACCAGCGCTGACACCGGAGACTCCTTCCATAAATGTTAAATAAACGTCTCCTTACAGTAAACTTCACAAAATCAATGGTGTGTTGTTCTTTGGTAAATAACAACACGTAAAAAACAAACAAACAAACAAAAAAAAACATTTAAGATGGTTTATGATTAGTCTTTGTAGGGCTGGGCGATACATCAATATAATATCGATATTGTGATAAATTATATACAGTTTTCTGAAATATCATTAGTATGGTGATGTCATTTTGATGTTTTTAATAATAACAAATGAAACGGTACTGAATGAGTGCCGTTGATTTGACGTAATTTAAAAAACTAAAAAAAAACTCATTTAGCTAACGGCTTGTTAGCTAAATTATATATCGTGATACGCATTGTGTAGCATAGAAATGTCCTCAAGTATCGTGATATGATATTTTTGTCATATCGCCCAGCTCTAAGTTTTGGATAAATGGGTTGTGTCCGCCATACAAGTCCCTGTAATTTGCCTTGCAGCTGGAACTACTGTCAGAGCTGCTGTTATAGAAGATTAATCAACACCTACTGACCAATTTGACTGGTGAAAGAAAGAGCTTTAACAGGTTTAACAAATGATTGGTTGTTAAAACTCTGCTCATTGGTGATATGTCTGTCTTGTCTCCCAGCACTGTGAGTTCAGGATGAGAGGACACTATCATTGTCTGAGACCAGGCTGCTTCTTTGTCACCAACATCACCACCAAGCTGCCGTGGCACGTCAAGAAGCACGAAAAAGCCGAGCGACGTGCAGCCAACGGCTTTAAATACTTTACCAAGAGAGAGGAGTGCGGCCGCCTCGGTAAGGCTCTCGGCTCCAACGCAGCAGATCATACATATTGTAATTCGCCGTGTTTAGTATTGATCAGTTGTGTATCTTCCATTGTGGTGTACAGACTTCCTACACACCTCATTATTTCAGACATGCTATTATTAAGATTCAAAGCCAGTGTTTCTTGTCGGTGTTATTTAGTCGAAGCCCTGCTTTCTACACGGACAGATCAGAGCAGAGGAGAAAAGGTGTGAAATCACATCAGCGATCAATACACTCCTCCGCTCTGAACGCACACTTTTGAAAGCACAAAAGCAGCAAGCAGGATTCTGTAAAAGGTTTCCTGGTAGTACCCGTGTCTCATCACATTAGTATTAGCGTGCTGATGCTGGACATTTTGTACTAAATATTTAATAAAGTCGAAGTTCCATCAAATTCCTGGCTATGTCAAATATATATATATATACACGTTTCATAACAAATAGTTTGAGCTATGTATACAAAAAATAATAATAAAAAAAAAAACGTCTGCGGCACATTCTAAAGCTGGGGGACGGTTGATTTAGATTAAAATCAGCCCAAGAAAAATGGTGTCTGCCTTTTTTGTCATACATTAATACTTCAGTATTTATAGTAAGCAATCAAACAGAGGCTGTTTTCTTGGGTATATTTAACCTGTCAGGAATGAGCAATTACACATGTTTGTTAATTACTGTGCCTGTCTAGCTCGGTCTGTTTGTGTTGCTCTTTTTCAAACCTCGATCATCATCACACGGGCAAATTGAAAGCTTTTTTTTTCCTCCCATTCTCTCTCCTCCCCTTCTGTGCAGAAGAGAAAAAGAAAAACTTTATGACAGGGTGGAAACAAAGTGTCAAAAAGCACAACTCTGTAGATTTGTAGCACCTCAGTTGTTTAAAAAAAAAACACACACACACACACACAAAAAACTCATGTTACCAAAGCAAGCAGCAGGATGATGAGGAATTGATGGTTCAGCTGGACTGGGAGCAGGGTATCCATGGCAGCAACATTAAACACACCACTGAGGATGAGGTTACCAGGAAGCGCAGGCACAAAGATCTGCAACATTTCGGCTTGTCATTCTTATTTGCTCAGCTCGCTCTGTTTAAAGTGTCTTGCCCGTGCGTGCGTACAAAAGCGATCTGACGACAAGCAGCTTGTTGCACCCTGCCGTGCCAAGGATGCCATGGTAACAGACCAGCCGGCACCTGCCCTGAACGCTCCGCTTTTGATTATTTTTTCTGTGCATTATTTGCAATAAAATTATCACAAGCGTCCATTTGATTAGCCCATAAAAAAGCAGTCATTTAATTAAAAAAAGAAGAAAAAAAAAAGAAGAAGAAGCATATAGCAATTAAAAATCTGCAGGGCTACCGTATGAAGGGAGGAGTGTGTAGAAAAGAGGAAAAGAGCGATGGACTGAACAAATACAATAACAGAAGATAGGTTGTGAAAAATGAATTTAATATGGAAATAATTGTGTGTTTACTTTGGTTTGCAGGGTTGTGCATTATTGCCTCTCCAAATGCAGAATGTATTTATGTAAATTCCAAATTGAATAAAAGATGTCATTGTAATAAAGAGCACCACAGGTCTAATCTCCGAAAGCTTCACTTTCTCAGTGTGACACTTTGGAGAAAGTAATAAGAGCCGGACTCATCTGCTCAGGCTTTTCCTCATCACCACCTCATCTTATTGAGAATCCAGTGCTGGGATGCTCGGCGTCGAGGAGGTCGGCCCTTTGTTGCGTTTTCAGTATTAATCAGAAACGCCTTCTGTTTTTATCTTCTTAGGCTGCAAGTACAACCAGGTGAACAGCCACTTCCACTGCATCCGTGAAGGCTGCATGTTCTCCTTCCTGCTCAAGCACCAGATGACGTCTCACGCCCGCAAGCACATGAGGAGGATGCTGGGAAAGAACTTCGACCGAGTCCCGTCCCAGGTAGGTTATGTATACCAGGGTATGGATGCGATGACTGTCCACCTGAACAAAGTAACCAGGGACGACATCAAAACATCAGTATCATTTCTGCAGCATTTTTGCCCATCCCTCCCCTACACTTTATATATATATATATATATATATATATATATATATATATATATATATATATATATATATATATATACACACATACACACACATATATAAGTGTAAATATTTCACAACCCCTGTACCCAAATTATAGTTTGAAAGTAAATCATAAATTTGAAAAATTATTTTAAGTAAATCATTAGAATTTCCTTTATGTCCTCATGCCATTAGTGTTTTTTCTAATTCTATGCTAAAAAAAAAAAAAAACCCTCAACCCTGCTACTCATTTTTAGCTTTTTTAGTTTTTGCAGAAACGTAGATATTGTTGCACGTTTTTAACATGGTTAAACGTGTTTTCATAGATTCAATGTTGAAAAAGTTTTAAAGTTTCATTTTTAAGTGCTAAATCGCAGCTCAATTTTGGAACCACCCAGTTAGCAAGCGACGCTGTTGTTTTGCATATGCACAAATAAGGAGCACAAATAAGTTGACTGTGATGCAAATCGTTGCTAATCGTATTATAGGAATTGTTTAGCCTTTGGTTTGTGGACTGATTTGTGTTTCCTGTGTGCTAGGTGATGCCTCCTGGTCACCAAGCAGATGAGATGCAGCACATGGCTAACATGGCCTCTTCCGGCACCATGGGCACGCACTCGGGCCTGTCTCAAAGCTTCTCCAACATGGCGGATGACAACGATGACTACATGGACTACATGGGTGGAGGAAGTCCACTGGGCCTCTCGTCTGAGTCGTCCAACCAAGACCGCAGCTGCACCAGCACTCCTGTGGGCAATGACAGCTCCCCTGCAGGTGAGGACTTTTCTCCATCATCATCAATCATCATCACTTTCATTTACCATCACGAATATTTCATCTTAGGTTCCATTAAAGAGAAAGTTTGATTCAAGTGAATTGAAATCAATAGAAGGCTCAAGATGGCAGTCATTAGCTAGTGGAATAAAATGTTCAAATGTATGAATGTTGGTTAATCAGCTGTACCGTACAGGCGTCACAGGATCACTGTGTGTTCAGATCCTCTGGGGTTTATGCCCCTAACAAGAGGCATCAATTAAAAATAGCTGCCTCTGCTGTACTTTTCCATTGCCAATTATAAACGTAACAACTTGTTCATGAAGCATCTGAGGCAGCCGGTGTTTACCAGCAGTAATGACACTTATCAAATTATGGAGCAGTAAATTCATCATATAGTCGTCCACACACAAACACACTCCTCCTCACATTAATGCCATGCCTGTGGCAACTTAACTGAGGCATCACAGACTCATAATATCCACCTACACTATGTCAACCTGAGAGAGTACACATCTCTGGGCTTAAATCTGGGCTTTCGCTATTCGATTCTAGCCTTTCCTGCATCGGAATGATTTACATGTTTTCACCGTTTGGTTCGAAAAATATTTATCTTTCATTCTCATCACTGTTGCTTTTGGCTGTTTGATTTTTTTCTGTCACCATTTGGCTTTTGGTATTTCATTATTTGATCTCTTCCTTTTCTACCTCCCATCCCTGTGTGTGTGTGTGTGTGTGTGTGTGTGTGTGTGTGTATATGTATGCACCTGTCTGAATCTCTCGACCACACCCTTCCTTTCCTCTTCTCCACCATTCTCCTCCACTTTCCTTGGCATCTCTGTAGGACCAGGTTCTCAGATCCCTGCTCCTACTCCCATTACCTCTGCTGACACTCCCCCCACCTCTCAATCTGCACCACCACCACCTCCTCCTCCTCCTCCACTTCCTCCTCCACCTTTACCTCAGGCTCCGCTCCAGTCCCAGCCTCCTTCTTTCCCCCCAACCCTCCTGCGTCCTCCTCTTCCCTCACTCCCATACCTCCTCTCTCCAACCTGTGTCTCATACTCTCTGCTCAGCGCCTCTCTTGGAGCCACTCGGAGTGTTGTCATGCCAACCAACACACCAGCTTTCAGCCCCATCATTGCCACTCCGTCTCCGGTTAAAAATGACGTGCCTATAGTGCAGGACGCTGCAGGTACCTCTCTCCTGCCTCTGTTAGACTTCTGCAGCTCTAGAGTAGAGTGACTCAGGCCTCACTTGTCTGTTTGTGTTTGTCTTTGAACCAATGAAGCAGTAAATCAATAGCTTTAGTTCAAACAAGGCATTACGGGGTGGACAAATCCAGGAAAGTGAATCCTTCAATGTCTTGGTGGACCAGAAACTTTACAGTTAATAACACATGAAAAAGTTAAACATATGACAGTTAATTTACCCCATTTATCACAGGATAAACACTTACCTAGTTAATCAGCTTGGTAAGTGTGTTAATACACATCACTGTAAATATTTCATATGGCTAACTGGACCAACTGGAGGGTTTGTTTTATGTTTGAAAAATACATATTTTTAAGTTACATCATTTTGTTTAAGTTAACTAATGACAAAGGTTTATCCATATTGCTGCCTTTTTACTTCCTGTACTATAAAAAAAAAAAAGTTATTCTCTAACAATATCTGAAGAGCAAGGATACCGTTCTGGCTAGCAAGGAAAAAAGTTAATGTTATATTATTTAGCTAGCTACTATAAATTATCATAATATCTAGCCAAAGTATAACTTGGGGGGAAAAAATCCAGGTTTGTTAAAGAACATCTGGCAAGCTAGTAATGAAGTTATGTTAGCTAGCTAGCTAGGAAAATTAACTAGGCTAGAAAATGTAAATGAATCCACATGAAAGTACAAGGAGTAAGTCAGCTAGCTAGATGGACCAACTGTAGGGACTGTGTTATGGTTGAAAATACATAAACTGTAAGCTGAAACATTTTGTTCAGTAGTTTGTTTGTTTTTTAAGTTAACACCTGAGGTAAAAATGAGCTATATTGCAAGAGAAAGCCATATTGCTGCCTTTTTAGTTTCTGTACTAACAACGGAGTGATTCTGTAACAATATATGAAGCGCAAAGGGCATCTTTCAGGCTAGCTAGGAAATTAGCTTGTTGTATTACCTAACTAGCTATTAAAATGATCATAATACCTAGCCTATGTATCATACAAAAGAATCCATGTTTGTGTCTAAAATATAAGAGAAAGGGCATCTTGCTGCTAGCAAGGAAGTCATGTTTGCTAGCTAGTGAGCAGCATTAACTAGGCTAGAAAATGTAAATCTAATGTAAATGAACCCACATAAAAGTATGACGAGATAGTCAGCTGGTTATGTGGAAAAGTCAGACTGGGGTTGACATTGTTTATCCTTGCAATTAGACCAATTGGAGGGTGTTCCACGCAAAACAATACATGCTAGTATTGTTAGGTAATGCTAGTAATGCTATGTCAGCGGCCTGCTAAGTTAACTACTGAATTAAGTAAACATTGTGTTCGCTAGCTTGCTAGCAAGATGTCCTTGAGAACTTGACAGCAATATACACTTGACAGTGATATTTATTCTACCTTTCATGAACATAAATCTGTCTGTGCCGTTTTATTCCTAAGATACTAACATACTAAGAAAATAGTCAAATATGATTACGCAAGCTAGTAAGAATATGTATGATGAGTTAGATACATTTATACTGCCTGGTGCTAATAAAACAAATAAGATGAAAATAAGGAGCAGGCTTTGTTTTTGTGTGGTTAATGGGCAGGAGAAAAATGCTAGTAATCACTATTTGAGCAGTTGACTGAGTCACTTGTCTGCCAGGCAATGACTAATAAAACATTGATAGCCTGGACACACAATCTGCTTGTCCTGGGCACCTAGCCTAATAATTTGTCCACCTGTGTATTTGCTACAAAAACAATTTTTAACTATAACTTATTAGTAATCGTAAATCATCTACTCATGATGACTTTCATTGACTACATTATGTAGCATTCAGTACCTGTCTTAAAGGATGTTTTTTTCCCTACTGGGTAATATCTATTAAACAAAATTTATTCCAACCTTTTAGAGTACATGCAGTGTATTACACACTGTCAGTGAACTGTGCTGTGTTGTCTTCCATTAGCTGTCCTAATTGTGCCAGGGTTTTATAGAGGCCGTACTTCTCCAGACAGGGATTAGCATTAGCAGTGACCTAAGGCTGCTCACTAAAGCCCAAAGTTACACACAGAGGAATTTCTAGACCCATTACTTTTACACCTAATATACACCACAGACAAACATGTACTTATTGTAAGAAACGCAATGGGCATCCCTGTGTTCCGTTAGATCATAGTATGGACTCATGTCAGACAGAGGAAGTAGGTTATATATTTGCTCACGGTCATGATTTGTGTAAATCCTTTGTGCTCATTCCAGCTCTAGAGTATTTTTGTTTATAGACTCACTGCTTCATTTCATCGGCCCTGACTTGACACTTTTCTCTCTGGCATCCATAGGGAATACCATCTCCATTCCAGCAGCAAGTGGTGCCAAGAAGCGCTTCTGGATCATCGAGGACATGTCACCATACGGCAAGCGGCGCAAGACAGCATCCTCGCGCAAGATGCTGGACGAGGGCATGATGCTGGACGGCTTCCGCCGCTACGACCTGTACGAGGACTGCAGGGACACAGCGTGCCAGTTCTCGCTCAAGGTGACTCACTACCACTGCACCCGTGAGAACTGTGGCTACCGGTTCTGTGGCCGCACTCACATGTACAAGCATGCGCAACACCATGACCGCGTCGACAACCTCGTCCTTGATGACTTCAAGCGCTTCAAGGCGTCATTGAGCTGCGACGTGGCCGACTGTCAGTTCTCAGGCAACTCGACACACTTCCACTGCCTGCGCTGCTCCTTCCGCTGCACGGACAGCACCAAGGTGACGGCCCACCGCAAGCACCACGGAAAGCAGGACGTAATCAGCGCTGCCGGCTTCTGCCAGTTCAGCTCCAGCACCGACTGTACCGTGCCCGATTGCAAGTACAAGCTCAAGTGCTCGCACTTCCACTGCACATACCCTGAGTGCAAGCATACAGTGGTAGGCATGTCGCAGATGGACTCGCACAAGCGCAAGCATGAGAAGCAAGAGCGTGGCGACGTGCCCTCGTCCGTCTCTCCTAACCGGGAGGCTGGGCAACACCAGACAGGGCTGGTGGCACCACCAACTTCCATTAGTCTACCCCCTACATCACCTGGTGCTCAAGGGCTGCCCCACAATAATGCAGCCATGTACCTCGCTTCAGCAATGGGCACCGAGTACCCCAATCACACACGTTCAACCCTCAGCCTGGATGGCTCTCTGAATCTCGGCACCGATGTCAGCAGCTCACTGTTCTTCCTGAAGAATGCCAGCGGCCTGGGCCTCAGCGACTCCCTGGACCTGAGCAAGAAGCTACAACAGCGCGAGGCACTGTTTTCTATGGGGCCTGGAGCTTCCATGCCTGCTTCCATGAGCCTGAGCAATCCACAGGATGACACCACGGGCACGTCAGGCGAGCCCGAGGACGAGCTGTCACCCGACGAAGAGCCCACGCACGAGGACGAGGACGACGAGGACGATGAGGACGACCCTGAGGAAGACATGAACACGGACTCGTACGACGACTCCCTGCCCGAGCACGATGGAGAGAAAGACAACGAAGACTGTTTCGATGCTTCCATGAACCATGCCGAGGCTTCCCACCTGGAAAAAGACAAGTCCGAGGCCGACCTGTGAACCACGCTGTACGCACTCGAAGAAACAATCCCTGCGTGCAATGAACAAACCCCAGTTCGAGTGGCCTCGTTTATCACGTCTAGAGACACCGCACATGACAAGGAAATGACAAATACGCAAGAAAAGTGAAGGCCCAAAATGATTTACGATGTTTACATGATGACCAACATTATTAATTTAATTATGCATTAAAAATGAACAGAGAAACAGACAGACAGACGAGGCCGTCTTTTACACATGGGTGGCAATGTAAACATTTTCCTACGCATCAGTCTTTTTTTGTGTGTGTGCGTGCATGTTTGATTTTAATTTATTCTATTTTGTTACTTTTTGTGTGTGGAGAAAAAAAATATAAGTAAAAAACAGTCTATATATATATATATATATATATATATATATATATATATATATATATATATATATATATATGAATATCTATATACAGTATGTGTGTGGATGTTAAAATACATTTGAAGTGCAGTCACTGAACTGCGGAATCCAAGAAAGTAATGGCACGCTTTTAAAACAAAGAAGTCTTTTTTTCCTTTTTAAATGAATGTGTTGAACAATTGATTTATTAACATCCTGCATTATTATTATTATTATTATTATTATTATTATTATTATTATTATTATTACTGTTAGTGCAGGGGCCCGTCATATTGCTTTGGCATTTTCCATTTCACACTTGATTCACTTTTTTTTTTTAAAGGTTATTTCCAGTCATCACAGTTTTCACATACATGTTCTCAGTTGTGTCATAGGCTCCATTCCATTTGGACAGTGTGTCTCTCGGGGACAAACAGCGTCAGTGACTGCAAGTTTCAGGCCATAAGACATCTATCTCAGTAAACGCACCTCACCAAAAAGCTAGTGTGCACTCCATTTTTATTTCCTCCTCTCTTTGAAACGAGGACTGTTTTTTTTTGTTTGTTTTTTTTTTCCTGGCATTGCATATTGCTAGTGCACTTTTGTATAGACGAGGTTAGATAGTCAAGCCTCTATTTAAGACGTTTCGTTACGGTGTGCATCACTGCATTATTGTTGCTTTTTTTTTTTCCTTTTTTTCTTCGTTTGTTATTGTTGTCACTGTTATCATTGCATTAGTCCTCCACTTGCACAGGCGTGACCAGTCGACACTGGTGTTTGTTGCTGCAGAACGGCCCGTTGGGAAAACGGGACGAGACCGGGGAGGATCATGAATACTTGATGGTGCTGCTGCCCAGGGGGGAAAAAAAAGGGAATCAATGCCAGCTCTTCGGCCCTCTATGGACTCCCACAATGCACTCAAGTATCCATTAGACACAAGGACGGAAGTGTGTTCTCTGAACGTAGGCAAGATCTAGTAGCTTGTAGGTAATTTTGTTCTCTTCTTTCTTTCATTACAATTTGAGTAGCATGGATATTTAAAAAAAAAAAAGAAAAGAAAAGAAAAAGAAAAAAAAAAAAAAAGGTAGTGAGAAAATTCCCAGTTGGAGTCTGTGGTTGAAGATTCTTTAGAAACCTCATATATCTGCTCTTAACAGAGAGACTTTCTTGGCTGTGGATTAAAAATGGAAGAACGTGTCACAGAGTCGCTGTAAGAAATGCTCGAGTGTGTGAATAATACAGACAAAAAGCTACGTTTCAAGCTTCGTTTTCTCTTTCTAAAAGCTGTGGTCTAGCTCCGATTACAACCGTTTATTTAATATTTATGTGACCTTGCAAAGAGAAATGTTTAGGGTGTTTTTTGCACTTTTTAGATTCATTTTTACCAGAAATACAATGGCATATATCTTTTAACAGGGAAATTGCTATACAATGTTTTTTTTTTTGTTTGTTTTGGGGTTTTTTTTTTCCACTTTGCTTTGATGCACAAATAATTGTCGGTGTGACGAAGACCTGTTGTTCTGTGTTTTATTTTAAAAAAAAAAAAAGCAAACAAAAAAAAAAGGGACTGATTTTCTTTGCTTCTGAGATTGGATGATTTCAATATGAAACAGGCATGCCAGAAGCAAGGCTGCCTAACGAGTAACACTAATGACGACTGTAATTTAAATGAATTCTATACAGAGGAAATTACTGCAGTGCTCCGCTCCAAATTACAGAAAAAAAAAAAAAAAAACAAAGCAAAACAATGAATTTTGTTTGCCTGGCTTCAGCAGAAAATGAGTGACTGTGTAGCGGAAAAGAGAAGAAGAAGAAAAAACTGAAGCGAGAAATTAATCATTTCTTAAACACGGCTTTGAAAGAACTATCATAATATTAGGTAATTAAATGTGTAGATGATTATCTTCGAAATATTGTTGCAGGAGGGGAAAAAAAAAGGTTGTATAGTATTTTCTTCTGTACAAAAAAAAACTATATATGAACACAATGCTCTTTGATTAAAAGCTTCCTTTAAAAAGAAAACGGATAAAAACTGCAGAAATAAAGAATAAAGGTTCATTATTGAAAGAATAAGAATAGTTTGCTCATGTGTGTGTGATTTATTTGATTTGATTTGATTGTTATTCTCATGGTTTCCCCATAGAGATAGCCTGTTAGTGATGAGAAATCTTTAAACGGCTCAGTGTAGCACTGAAACGGTGAAGCTCCAAGTCTACTTTTGCATTAGGAAATCATATTTTAAATACAGGGACAATGTACATCTGGTTCATGGTTGGTTTATTTAATATTTTTCTGTTTGCCATTCTTTCTTTCTTTTTTTTTTTTTTTCCCTCTGTGTGTGTGATTTGTTTTGTTTTGTTTTATTTAATGGAGTTTATTGTTCACTTGTATTCCAGCATGCATCTCTTGACAAGCTCTCGGCTCTCAAGTGCAAGCTGGGCTCAACTCATGTCCACTCTAGTTGTTTCCTGATTAAAAATGACAAAAAGACACAAAATGTTTAAAAAAGAAAAAACGACAAAAAAAAACAAAAACAAAAAAAAACAACGACGACAAAAAAAAAAAAGAAAAGAAAAAAACGGCTCTTTGGCTGGGAGATGATACTGTGCACTTGAATACATTTTATGTGTGTAAAATAGCAGGATTTGTAAAAAGTTAAAAAAATAAAGGAAATCTAATTATTACAAGTCAAACTTGCCGAGCAGTGTGTGTGTGTGTTTTAACCAGCCGTGTTTTGCTTGCTGTGGTTTGAGTTGAGCTGTGGGGTTACGCATGGCTTTCCCAGAATGCCAAGTAGCTAATGGGTGCGCGCACACACACACACACACACACACACATACACACACACACACACACACACACACAGCCCCCCTGCTGTGAATGGCAGGGCCTGTGGCAAGACAGCAGCGCTGCTCTCACTGCATTCTGACGCACATACATACACACATGCACACAAAACACATGCATTTTTATTTTTTTGCAGAAACTCAAGAGCATGACCTAAAATAGCTACAAATGCACACTAACATCTAGGGTCAAAACGATGATAATCTGGTGCAGGTTAATGCAGTAACCGGTTCTTTTTCTCACCAGGCCGATCCAGTCGTGCTCCAGCTGTTCTCTCGTCTCCCCTCCTCTCCCTTCAGGGTGTTTCTTTAAATAAAATGAGCGAAGCCACCACCATCTGTCTACCAGCTGGCATCCTGTACATAATCCTGGAAAAAAAATAAAATAATAATAATAATAAAAAAATTAATAATAATAATAATAATAATAAACAGAGAAAATTATATTACGAAAAAAAAAAAAACAACAACAAGAAAAAATAAACAGACAGAAGCAACCAGTGCACGCAGCATCGGCTGTCGCTGAAGTGACAGCTCATTTTACTGTTTTAATTACAGATATAAAGAGAAGAGCAGAGTGTAAGTGGATTACATGTCTGCTTCTTAGAACGTGGGAGGGGGAAATGACTTCAGGAAAGAAACTGAGGTTTATGCTTTTACTGGCTAAAAAGCAATCTGCAACTCAGGATATAGAGCTTAGTATATTTAGTATGAAAATAAAATAATTAAAAAGAAAAGAAAAACGACCTCAAAATGATGAATTATGGAATTAATTTGATATGTTTACGCAATATTTTGCTGTAAAACATTTAATGTAATAATAAACTTTATTCATACCGCCCCTTTCATACATTTTCAATGCAGCTCAATGTGCTTTATAGTGTGACGTAAGAGAAATAATGAAACAAAAACAAAAAGTAAAATAGGCTAATAATAATAATAATAATAATAATAATAATAATAATAATAATAATATAACTAATAGCACTGTGAGAAAGAAAACAATTACAATTTTTTTAAATAATAAAAGAAAAAAGAAAAAGAAACCTAAAAGTATGGCAAACGATAAAGGCTAGTTAAAAGCTAAAATGGGGAGGAAAAAAAAGCAAAAAAAAAAACAAAAAAAAAGCTGAAGCCTGATGAATGTATGGTAATGGTAATGTGTTCCAGATCTTTGGTGCGTAAAAACAAAAAGACCACTTCACCACTCTTTTTAACAAATTTCTGACAAAAACCAACTTGCTTCAGGGCCAGTTTTCCAAAATCAGAGAGGCGAGAAAGAGAGACAGATGCCTTCTCAACCATTTAACCATGATCTTTAGTGCTATTATTATTTTCGGGGAAACTCAGCCCTGATCTCTGTGGCCACAAAGCTGGAAAAAAAAAAGCCAACATTCAGAAGTTGAAGACTTACGATTTATGTGAGCTCCCAGCCTGTGTACTGTAATGAGAAAAACAGCGTATTCTGTAGCTTTATATATTGACATAAAACATCATTTGGTTCTCAGCAAGGGTGTAATTACTTTTGCCCACATGGCTTCTGCGTATTGGCTGACTTTATGGTAAACAAATGAGAAGATTATGGAATCTTTTACACTGTGATTGTTACCTGACGTTCGATTTACTTCATTTTAGTACCTGGTGGAAAAACAGACGATGTCTTGAAATATAAAGTCAAGAATTAAACCCCTCCCCCTCATTTCTGTACACAGGATGTGTGAGGCCACACATACTTTACCGCCATTTTTGACTTTTTTTTTTGGTCACCACGGAGATCAGGAGTCTATGAAACCGCCGTAGCACTAACATTATCATTAAATGGTAGCGCAAGCATCACATCACAGTGTTCTCTCTCTAACTGTTAACATCATCTTTACAATCTTTTCCGGAAAAACAGGCCCTCGAATCAAATGATCTCACAGAACCTTTGGAATTTTATAAGCAAATAGAAAAGTTCTGGAAACTGATTTCCAAATGATTGTATTTTCTATATCATGAGTTATATAGTCTTTTTGAGAATGTGTTTGTGTTTTAGCTCAGCATCATACATTCATGTGTGTGTGTGTGTGTGTGTGTGTGTGCTCTGAGACTGGCTCTTTGCAGCCTGTTCTGGTGTATAGCAGGTTTAAAGAGGAACAATCAGGCCTGGAACCCACGACAGGTGCGCAGTACATATGTCTCGAGCTGCAGCAACACCACATGACACCAGCACAGATGAGCACCAGTGCTCATCAATGGCCTGTATTCTTCACCCCAAAGAGTTCAACTAAAACATGTTTTCAGCTGAGGCAGCTGTTTAGGATGATAGGCTATATATGCAATGTATATGTATATGTAAGTGACAGCCATATATGGAAACACGAAATGATTGAGTCATTTGAACCTTTTTACACAACGCATTAGTAAAAGGTCAAACTTTAGAATCAGACATAACACATAACTTTCTGCAAAATCCACAGCATTCGATTCAAGTGTGACTGCTCTACTTCTGCTCTGTAAACCATCCGAATCTCTGCTGTTCATCTAGAACATCCCAAACATTATGTCACGACTTGGCCGTCTCTCTGTGGCAACAAAGATCAAGTCCAAAGGTCTCATCCTTCAGCTCAAACTCGGATACAAAATCATAAAGACTGTCCTGTGTTCATCCCAGGACTCTTATAGACAATATGCTCATACTGAACCTCATTTCAACACACTTAGTACTGCTTGTGTGTCATGAAAATACAGCTCTTCAGGATTGTCCTAATCCACGTATGAATGGTTTCCAAATCATATCAACGCATCTATGTACTGATCTACTGGGCAGTGCAAATGCACTTAAAGAAACCAAGCGCTTATTAGTTTATTCAGAATACTTTGTGGAATAAGCCACAATGGCGTGTGCTGTTTTAGGAAACTAATCAAAGACAGAACAGCTTGATGCTGTTAGCACCACCATGATTGTTTTCCCGTAACAGCGTAATCCCGAAAGTATTTTATTCCGCTAATACCACAAAAAAATTTCCAACACCAACAAATAGTTTTTGTTTTCAGTTTATAGTCACGATTAGTGTTGCGAAATATCCGCAAAACAAGTTAATTCCTGTTCAGTCTCTGATCTCGTCCCCCCCCCCCCCCCCCCCGAGTCTTGAGGTTAAATAAGGGAAAATATGCAGCTTGTCAGGTTCAAGAGAAAAAGTGCTCCATCCTGAAGACTTTCCCATGTTGGAAAATGTCAAAAATGATCGGCTGTTAGAAAGTGCTGAAACTGGAGACTCCTTCCACAAATGCTCCTTGCACAAATGTTTCCTTACAGAAAACGTCACCATGTTAACAATTACACGTTATTAAACAGTTTTTTTGTTGCTGTTTTTGTAGAATGCCCACTATAAAAGTTCCAGTGAATTAGCTATAACTATAAAAAATAATACCGTATTAGAACGAGCGTATTAATACAAACCCGTGATTCGCCTGGCAGTCGGGACTATTTTCAGACCCCCCTTTATAGAAAATTAATCAACACCGTGTGACCAAATTAGATAGACCAATGGAGATTCCCTCCACAAACGCTAAATAAACGTCTCCTTACAGAAAACGTCACCATATTAACAATTACACGTTTTTAAATGATTTTTTTTTTTTTTTGTAGAATGCGCACCATAAAAGTCCCCGTGAATTAGCTATAAGTATAAAAATAATAACATATTAGAACGAGCGTATTAATACAAAACCGTGATTCGCCTTGCAGTCGGGACTATTTTCAGAGCCTCTGTTATAAAAAATTAATCAACACCGTGTGATCAAATTAGATTAGAGAATTCGATGAATCACTTAGCAAACGATTCGAAGCCAAACTAAACGTGAATGAGTTAATAAGAAGATTCATTAATACGTCGCATACAGGCTAGTTTTAGACACTGCATTAGTTATTTTTGCATCTCTGCAGTGCTTTCTTCATGCGTTTATTGTTGTTGCACTCTCACAGGGCTTTGTTTCAGGGGATCTTCCGTCATAGATTTAAAAAAAGGATCCACACGGAGGCCTTTGGTAGCAGCTGTTCTGTGTGTATCTGGGTGAGAGAGAGAGAAAAAAATTAAGTTCTGAGACCCTGAAGGGGGGAAGCGAATTGGACACACATTCAAACAATTTAACATTTATAAGACTTTATTGGAATCAGCGTCACGTGCCAGCGGTGTACAAACGCTACTCCACTCTCTCTCTCTCTCTCCTCCTCTGTTGACACAATATAAATCAGAGGATATTGTTTCAATATGTCTATAGGCTCAATGAGAGACTTCAGAACAAATAGGTTTAGCTTTGTAATTAGACCGCCACATAATTGCAGGTTAAACATTACTCCGTTGAGCAAATGACAAACTTTTGTTCGCTGGCTTTCTGGCAAATATGTAACCAAAACCCTCATCCAGCACGGGATAATTTCATCACTGTGTGAGCTTAACGCTAACCAAAAGCACAGCTGTCAAAATCGTACAGGCTTGTTCTTGATGCTGCACAGCTGTGCATTAACCAGTGACGAATTTCATTCTGAGAAGCTTGGATATGGCATACGGATGCATTTGCAAAAACTCTCTGAGACGTATTTTCATTAGGAGGGAGAAGTGGTTATATTGGAGACGAAAAATTTTGCATATATATTTTGCAAGGTAGAACATTTGCAGCCTTTCTGGTCTGTATTTATTGTACAGTAATAAGTGGTGGTTAGCGGTTAAGGCTCTGGGTTACTGATCGGAAGGTTGGGGGTTCAAGCCCCAGCACTGCCAGGCTGCCACTGTTGGGCCCTTGAGCAAGGCCCTTAACCCCCTCTGCTCCAGGGGCGCCGTATCATGGCTGACCCTGCGCTCTGACCCTGGCTTCCTGACAGGCTGGGGTATGCGAAGAAAACAATTTCACTGTGCTCTACTGTATATATGTGACCAATAAAGACTCATTATCATTATTATTGGTCGTCAGACGTACTCATACCTTGCTACGGTAAAGTTCTCAGAGAAACACACCAATCTGCTGCTACTGACGTATTTCAGAGATCAAAGATCTCAAGCTAATCACCCAAAGTGACTCGCCTTATAGAATCGAACCAACAACAAACAAGCTGTAAGTGGCAAGCAGAAGAAGAAAAAACAACACACAAAATTGTTAGTCAGGTTGGCGCCCAGCCAGGGAGCCATTATATTTGAAGTAGCCTGCTTAAAAACTGAGCAGCCGTCTCTGGAGTGGAGAGAGCTCGGAGCAACAAGGCAATGGACTCAAGAGGAGCCAAATACTGATTCTGTGGGCACACATTTTCCCACACACATATGGAGGGTGGGCTTGTTTTCTTGGCAACTGAAGAGATTCTGAAGTGCTATCCCATAAATTGGGTTAATTTGGCATGATTCCTTATAGAATTGGATGGATTGGTAGCAAGGGAAGCCCAGCAGACTGGCTGAGAACGAACTGAAACAGTGTGATGGGATCTGTAGTGCTGTGATCATGGCAGGAACACGGACCTGACAGCATGCGACAGAGCCATAAAGCAGAAGCGTTTGGCAGTCGTGAACGGAGACTCGCAAGACGTACACCGTTCAATTTTAATCCAATCAGTTAAAAGGGAGAAAACGATAAAGAGATGAAAATGTGCAATACTGCCAGAACGGCCCGAAACGGCTGTATAGTAAGTGAAACTAACAATGTAATTGTGCTCGACAGTCACATTATTCAACAACCTAACCGAGGAAAACAAAATACAAACCGGTAACCTGGCTCAATAAGCCAAAATTTTCCACATTGCCATAATTCCCATATGCATTACCTTCTTAGCCAGGAAATGCAAGCAGATACAAACCAGAGCCCAGACACTGATAGAATCAAAAGAGCACTCATTGTGGAAATGAGGAAAACAAATGCAACACAGTATTAAGGTAATGCACTGCAGAATCCCAAGCCAGCTTCAACAACTCTGCCCATTTATCTCGGTCGAAAGCACGGCTGTAACAGGAGGACAGAGGGCACCGAGTCGGCCTCCTGCCACTCACCGAGATGTTTACGAGTTCTGCCCTTGCTCCACAAGCCCACTCCCACCTCCCCCCTTCCCCAAACCTCTCGCCTTTTCTGACACCACTAATACCAACTATATCAGCCAAAGGGAATGACAATCTCCAAATGCATCCTTGCGCGCAGGGCCGAACTAAATAAGGAGAGAGAGAGAGAGAGAGATGTTAAAATGCCGTGTTAGGTGGCACAGCTGCGCCCCGTGTGAAAAGGAGAGTGAAAACAGGTGGGACAGGGACGGTGGTAATCTTTCACATTATGGTGGTTGATAACACACAGCCTTCCTCCCTGCACTCACTTAAAATGCTGTAATTTAATACGGATTACATCAGACATGTGACATTTGCAGCACGGAAGAAGTAGAGGTTGGGAAGATTCAGATGATGCTAATAATAGCAATTGTGTACCAATGACTGGGGTTTTGGTTACCAGAGGCATTTAGTTAGTGATTTGGACTTTCCAAAAGAAGAGGCTAGAAGTCCATCAAGGGGGGTTGGAGGTGTGGTTTGGGATTTTTTTTTTTTTATCATCTTGCTAGAGGTTCAAAAGTTTGGATTGTATTTCATGCCAAATAAAATCCAAGCCAAGAGGACAAGGTCAGCAACATTTCATCCTCATTTTATATATATATATATATATATATATATATATATATATATATATATATATATATATATTTGTACTGCAATCATCACAGCTCTTTAATGGTACTGAAAATACAGTCAGTTTTTTCCACATTACCATCATGTGGTGTATTTTAGAAACCAGTAAAGTAAAGAAATCAAGGATATTCAGCAGCTGAGGAAAATCTAGGAAGACCAAACATTTGCTATGTCTCCGGAATATCTCTTCTGGTTAAGTAACACATCTCAACACACCCAACATCATGCCTCAATAAGCACTCTAATGACCGAGCACTGCTCCAGCAAGGCGAGAAGACGTGGTTAGCACTCCAGGCATCAAACATTTGACTTATTCTATAGTCATTAAGAGCAGGATACACTGAGCTTGGTGTAATTACACAGGTAGTGCAACACGCAGGCAGTTGGTAGTGGTATTCATCATCGTAATTAAGGCATAAACTGTAAATGCTTCGCGTTAAAAGCAGTGCTGTAAAAGAGCAGTGTCTTATCAGCTGTGGGTCGTTCGGAGCTTGTCGCGACGATCCGGTGCAGCGCAGACACTCGGCAGAGCAGCCTCTGCATTTGCATGAATAATAAAGAAAGCCACAGAGAACTGGGAAAGATGGAGACAGGCCTGTATGAGTCCTCCTCCCTCCCCGTTCCCCTTCCTTTCTCTTCCTCCAGGCCTCCGGCATGCTTCAGGTGTTGCACGAATATGATGGTTCTATACGATTTGTCTAATTTGCAAGCTCCGGCAAGGCTTGCACCTGTTGCCCTGCCATTGCCTACAGTCCTGGTTTCTCCCCACGCTGACAAGCACCTCTGGATAATCCATTCTGCTCACAATAGTAGCGCTGCTCTCGCCACCACTGTAGGACAGGGGCATTTTTCTCTCGCCACGCTTTCATATCCGCCATGCCGCTGATGGTTCATTACAGGCCAATTCATAAATATTGTCTCCAGTATTACCACTTCCAGACCCTCTCAGCTCCCTTGAGATTTATTCCCCTTTTAAAACCGGCTATTGTTTTTGTCCCCCCCATTTCTGTTTTTCAGCCCCTCCACTACCTCCTTGTCCTTCTCGATCTCTTCTCAGCCTAATACCTTTTTTTGCCTAGCTGCCAATAACTAAGCCACTATAACACCAGAGACCTAACACCATGCTATTAGTAAAGCAGTCTCATATATTCCAAGCTGAACCCAGACAAGGGGAACATCAAGTAATCTCAGATGGATAGTGGAAAATGTGAGCCTGCTCACTACTTCAAAATGTATACAGGCACTGGTGGTGCAGAAAGTAGTGTTGATGCCAGAGGGTCCAAGGTTTGACCCCAAGCTCTAGTTACTGTGCAAAACTCTCCCCGTGTCCACATGGTTTCCTCTAGGTGCTGGTTTCCGCTCACCTCCCAAAAACATGCCAGAAGGTAAACTGGCTACACTACATTCCCTCTACCAGGTGAGAGTGGTATGCTTTGATGGACTGGTGACCCATCCAGGGTGTATTCCTGCCTTGCACCCCAATGCCTCCAGGATATGCCTTGGGTCCACCATGACACTGAGCAGGATGATGCAGCTACAGAAGATGAATGACTGAATGAACAAATACTTTGTGCCACTGCAGTGGATTTCTGCCATTGAGGTCTTATACTGTAAGTCTTCAGTGACCTTGGCTGGACAAGCTCAATCATACACACCTTGGTACTATAGTCCCAGCCAGGTGTTTGACAGACAAACTCCTAATGGGAATCTATGCCTACATAAGCTTGGCAGAATGCAGCATATACACTCACCGTCCACTTTATTAGGTACACCTGTACATTCATGCGGTTATCTAATCAGCCAATCATGTGGCGGCAACTCAAGGCAAAAAAACAACTAAACAAACAAACAAAAAAACAGATACAGGTCAAGACCTTCAGGTAATGTTCACATCAAACATCAGAATGAAGAAAAGTGTGTGACTGATGAATGAAGAGAAATCTATGTGACTTTGATTGTGGTATGGATGTTGGTACAAGCAGGGCTGGTTAGAGTATTTCAAAAACTACTGATCTCCTGGAAATGTCACCTACAACAGTCTCTCTAATGGTACCAACATCCTCGCCATGATCAAATTCACCGAGATCACATTTCCCCTTCATTCTGATGTTTGATGTGAACATTAACTGAAGCTCCTCACTGTATCTGCATGATTTTTTTTTTTTCGCACTGCACTGCTGCGACATGATTGGCTGATTAGGTAACTGCATAGATATGCAGGTGGTCCTAATAAAGTGCACAGCGAGTGTACATATTTTTATTAGCTGTAAACTTGAAGTACCGCCAAGTCTAGAATGCTAGTATCCAATCAAACAAGGCCTAAAAAAAACACAGCAGAGAATGCATGCATCCTGCAGTGTAAGATACCATCTGTCTATCAGTGCATTCCCTTTGAATGTAGGACACCCAGTGATGTTCCAGAGGCCTGGACCCATATGTGCACAACATCAAACGGCCTTCCTCCAACACCGCCAGTGCTCAAGCTCAAGCTATCTGAGGGGGAAGGAGGAAGTGCACTCCATCTCTGTAGTATTAGCCTTGACCTTTCTTATGCAAAGCTAAGGTAAATGTGGAGGGGCTTGCTCTGTTACTCGTGCTGTTTTCATAAGAATGGAAAAGTGCATTAGTACATAAGGTGTGGAATCGCCGGTATCAATTATTTATTTATTTATTTAAATGGGGCTACAAAAGATGCATAATGCACAACAGAATATATAGCTCATGTCTGTGAAGGGAACCAACTTTTATAAGTTATTTACTGACTGGCCTCGATCAGCACGGCACAGTAGCGTTCATACGCGTACGCTATAATACGTTTCATCTGTTTTGCTCTTGGCCATCCTGCCGTTCCTGAGAGCCATGTAGATTAGCGCTGTTAGAGGCATAATCCTGTGATATGTAGGTCATAGGTGAAATCCACTTCCTAGTTAAAGGTTTCATAGGAAGTCTCTCCATTTTAATCCCTGCACAAGGATCCGGCGCTGTGAGCCCAACCCTTCAGTGCTGGCCCTCCTGGGGCAAGAAGGGCTAACAACCCTCGCATTGATCCGAGGAGACACTCAGCCTTCTAACCTGCTGAGTGCTCAGTTCAGGAGAACAATGGAGTTCAGGCCACATCAATATGCTGCCCTATGGAGGGCTCCCCATTTAGCACAGCGCCACTGATGAGGTTAAAGCTCCCACCTCCGGCCTGAGTCAGCCAGCCAGACACCTCGGACGTTTAAATAAGCAGCTTCAGTCTGGCTTTAACGTTTTAACACCTCGATCTGCTTAAGTGTTCATTGAGATATAGTTTAGTCCAGATTTGTGACTATAAGTCGTCCCACTCTTTCAAATGTAGATGGGGTAAAGGAAGGAAGCTTTCTGGGTAAAAATGCACTGCTGCTCCCATAAGACACTAAATGATGTACAAGTGCATTTATTAAAGCAGGCCCTATAAATCTGAGCCTGGCCTGAACTCCAGGGAGAGGTTAATGGATTACAAAGGGATGCGGTATCGAACCTTCAAGAAGTTTATACACCACATCAATATGTGCAATGCTATTGATCATCTAGACCTTGACAGACAAATTAAATTCATGAACTTGATAACGCACTGGATTATTCGTATTGCTCATGACAGTGGAATGGTGGGGTTTTTCCCTCTTTTTGCCGTTTTAGGAGCACGCATTATCGATCGAATCTGCTTAACACAGACCTCATTGGGGGGAAAAATGCAAGAAGACTGACGATCAGGGCGCACGGTGGCTTAGTGGTTAGCACGTTGGCCTCACACCTCCAGGGTCGGGGGTTCGATTCCCACCGTGACGTGATGTGTGCAGAGTTTGCACGTTCTCCCCGTGCTGCGGGGGTTTCCTCTGGGTACTCTGGTCTCCTCCCCCAGTCCAAAGACATGCATGGTAGGCTGATTGTCCATAGTGTATGAATGGAAGTGTGTATGTGTTTGGGTGCCCTGTGGTGGATTGGCACCCTGCCTTGTGCCTCTGATGCTCCCTGGAATAGGCTCCAGGTTTCCCTGTGACCCTGAAAAGGATTAAGCGGTATAGAAGATGGATGGACTGACGAGCATACGTGAAATTTAGACTGAACCATCAAAGTCCTTTTTATATCTGTGGCGCAGCAAATGGGCCTTTACACATAATTCAATTCTGGGCTCGGTGACCATCACTGTCCCCAGCACTGCCTTACAAAGTGATGGGCGTTATTTTAACTTTATTGTTTTATTAACCATTTAGAGCACATAATCAGCCATTAATAATTAATGCATATTAATGCACAGTCCAAAGCAATGCTTCTTTTAAATGTACGTGTTAAAATGCTAGCGCAGTGTATAAGTGGCTCTACAATAAATAAATAAATAAATAGATAGATAGATAAATAAAATAATCAGACAGTGGATTAAAAATCTTTTATAAGAATAAAACAAGAGAAACGGTGAAGCAGGTGTTCAATCGATTTTATTACAAATATTTACATTTACTCTCTTAAAATGGCTCTTTATCAGAATTTCACTGCGTATCATACTCGCTCTCAATTCTCGCCACCGAGCACTACAGTCAGAAGTTCATCATGAATGAATACGCACATTAACAAGTGCACACACGCTGATGGTATGTGGCACTACTTTCCAGGCTTCCTCGCAGTCACTATTACTGCCCAACAGTTCAAACGGATTCCCTCGCGTTTCCCCCAATTTTTTCTAATTATTAGTAAGCTTTTAAAAATTCTAACCGGGTATTACAGTACATCAGACGTTCTTATTCACGATCATACGTCACAGGAATATCTCTTCATAGTCCACTGGTACAAGTCATCTCTAATCTAGACCATAACGAGATGCATGTTGTCAGGTAGGCGGAGATCCTCCGTGGTGGAGCAGCTCAGCACCCGCTGCCACAGCCCACAATGCTTCACCTGCTTGGGCCATAATCACATTACTCTGAAGGCCATTTGTTAAAAGTGAAAATGTCAGAGCGGAGCAGACGTGTCTAATTCTCTCTCCAGGATCTTTCTTGCGTTTTTTCTCATCAGCTGGCGAGTGAGTAATTCTATTAGTTAAGTATTCATACGTTACTCTCCATTTGAATCAGCTGTGGGGTTTTTTTTTTTTGTTTTTTTTAAAACTCTATCTTTTTCCTTGTGACTTAGACAGAAAAAGCCCCACAAAGAGAGAAGCTCAATTGTCAGCACCTCTGCTGAAGCATCCATTGTTTTACATGGTTTAATTACAAAGCCCCGGCATCATTTCATGTTAAGATTATTCACTGTGGGAGGCCCGTATAATTTGGACTGGAGGCTTTGTCATGTAATATAATACAATAGAACAGGCTTTCGGTATTAGATTTGCGATTTTAGCCTCCTTGACATTTCAAGCTGCATGAACTAATACATCTGTTATTTGTCGATCATTTGATTATTAACATACTTCATAAACCAAATCAGTTGCCCAGTTGGAAACGGGAGAGACGTAAGCGAAGAGGCGTACTTCTTTTCACCGTTGTTCTGTCTCTGTCTGCAGTCCTCACTCACACAATGCCTCCTCGGTGCTCTCCGATTCTCAACACCACCAGGAAGTAAACCCATCATCACTATAATCGGAAATTACAAGGACTTCCCCCAGACGTGCTAGCTGCTGTGGCTCGACGTTACGTTATGCTGAGAGAGCACAGAGAGCAATGAACAGATATTTAAAGTCCAGACAAGAAGATGGAGGCTCACAGTGGCTGCAAATATCGAGCTGCTCAGAAACTCAAAATTAGGTCATGTGACTGGTAAAGGTCCTTTGGTGTCCAGGATTTGTTGTTGTAGGCTTTAGTTTGGAATTAAATACAGAATTACATGGATATACAGTATGGACTAGGTACAGACATTATCCTGGACATTATGAGAAACTACACATATTACTGTCAGGGGAAAGAACTAGTCTGAAACGACGAGAGAAACGGCTGAGCACGCAATGTTTGCTTAATAATACATATAAGGTCGTAATTCTGTCACCGTCTAATTCCACACTGTATGTTATGTACTGTGCTTGCCCAGGCACGCAAGAACGTCTGAGCTGGTACTTCAGTGTGTATGTTGAAAAGAAAAGTCACGGCATGAGGGCACTGAACACGAATGAAGAGATTACACCCCATTTGCTTCTTCCCACTGAACTATGTGGCTGTGATTCAGAATTAAATGTGGATGACAGGATCGAATTAAAATTAAACGGGAAACGGAGGAAGAGAGAATATAAAGCAAAAGGAGCGGTAAAAACTCTTTCCTAATCCACCTCACTCTCGTTGCTGGCCCCCTCAGGACGCCTCAGCTTCTCCACCTGCTCGTTAAATTGTCCGTCTCCGCCTCTCCTGTCTTCTGTCTGAACGCTCAGGTGCTCCTTTTCGTCCACGTGGGTCACGTCGCCATCGCCTTCCTCTTCCTCCTCCTCCTCCTCCTCCTCTTCTTCGTCTTCTTTCCTCTCCTCCTCTCCTTGGACCTCCATGCGGACCTGGTCCTTCAGGTCAAGGACGAGCATGGGGCCCAGACCAGCCTCTCCATTCAAGCCAAGGGAGCCCGACACGCTGCCCTGTGAGCTGTGGCCATCTTTGACAGGAGAGGAACTGGCCGACTCGTTACTGACCGGTGAGATGTCACTGCTGCTGTTGGTGTGATTGACTGAGGGAGAGTTGGACAGCGCACCCGGCTTTAGAGGGATCTGCCAGGACGGGATTTTGGGGAGGGACGGAGAGGCAGGGAACTGTCTCCTAGAAAAGAGAAAGAAAGTGAGAAAATATATATTTAATAAAAAAAAAAAAAAAAACTAAAGGAAAGGCTAAATCAAACCTCGGCAATTGCAAGAGGGTCAAGACTTATGCTCTGTATCAACTCTTAATACATCTGTAGCGAGCGAGGAAAACAATAAATACCTGGTTCACGTGTGTTAGGGGGAAAAAAAAAGATAAAAAGGAGTAGGGTGTAAAAATTGTGAACCATGTGAAGGTTTGAAAAACAATGGAACTCAAATGAAAAGGAACATCAACAACAGCTTTGGAAGATTAAAAAAAAAAATTATATCGAACAATAAAATGATAGTCAAATAATTCTGTTAAATAATTGTGATGTCATAACATTTGATTACAATTCTTTCACAAAAAGAGGAAGGACATAGTTTTGTTGCACTTTATCATTTAAAATCCACAGGAATGATATTTCTCTTTCATATTTTCTTTTATTTGATTTTATATGAAGCCTATTAGGAACATTTATTAACACGATTCAGGGGAGCACGGTGACGCAGCGAGTAGCGTTGCCGCCTCACAGCTCCCGTGTTCCCCAGTTCGATCTTGAGCTTGTGGTGTTTCTGTGCATGTTCTCCACATGAGTTTCTTCAGAGTACTCCAGTTTCTTCCCATCACTCAAAAACATGCCCGTCTGTGGACTGGCTATGATAACCTGCCCCTAGTTGTGAATGAGTGTGTGAATGTGTGTTCTCGGTGCCTTGAGATGCTCTGGCGATCCTGCCTCGAACCCATTATACAATAAGTCGGTTTTGAGTCATCATGTTAGTTTTCTTGTTACGAAAATCATCCTTTTTATAATTCGACATATACTACATGTTTGGTAGACAGAGATTAGATTGAACTTTTCACTCAAGTTCATTGGAAATCACCAAGACTGGTAAACAGGATATAACGTATACATCGTTCATTAGATATTATAACCCTTTAACTGAATGTGAAATATTCACATATTCGCTTACTGAGTGACTCCTACAAGAAGTACCAACAGTTCTGTTTAAAAGATGTGTCCCTGACATTTAGCCTTTGTATTCACGGTAGCTGGAATGAATGCCACGTTCATTCCTGAGCCACTTAAGTACAACTGCACTCATGAATTAATAGAGATGTATGTCATTATACAACAGTACAACTAATCTGATATTAAAAAAAAAAAAAAAAAAAAAAAAAAAAAAAAAAAAAAGCTTTACAAATCAAATAGAGGCCGCTTCTCACAATGACCAGCCCATGTCTCTCTCCAAGTTCCAACCGCCAATTTATACAGATTCTTATGGGGGGGAAAAAGGAGAGAGAGAGAGAGAGAGAGAGAGATCATGCCTGTTAAAAACAGCACAAAGAATTAATCACAGTTCACAGTACAAACAGCATAGATGTTATAAAATGTAAGTCATTAATGTCAATGATAGCACTGACATTTCCAGCAGCATGAACTAAAAGATCTGTTATTTGCTCCTGATTTCATTAACATACTTCATGAAGCAAGTCGCTCTGTTGGATACAGAAGGAGTTGCTCATGAACTTTATGTTGACAACAAAAATATTTCTTTTAAAGCCAAATATCCCTTACAAATAATGTCTACTGATAAATGAAAGGAACACTCCAGATTTTAACAACAACAACAACAAAAAATATATATATATCTTTTTTTGGTTAATATCTGGAGTGTTCCGTTAATCCCTGAAATGAAAGACAGTAGAAAACTTGGTGTTTCAGACCATCTTGTACCCATCAGTTATGGACAGCTACACGACAGTATGTCTGGGGGGAAACAAAGACAAAAAAAAATATTTTGGAGATATTCTCATTTTAATGTTTCAGTTCATCACTTCTGGGAAAACAATAATAAAAACTGATTATTCCTGATTATTATTATATCTAGGCACAAGTTTGTGATCAATCAAATAAATTTCCTCTAGAACCATATACGTGCCACCGCAGGAAGCAGCTCTACACTAGTAGCCCATTTGCTTGTTAGCTGATTTGCTGCAAAAATTTTCCAGCACAATATTTCATTTAACAGCCATCGCTTTGCTCAAGAGAAAACAAATGGTTGGGGTTTAATCATTTGGAAGAGGGAGGAACATATATGCCGTGACGCTTAAGTTTTCAGATGTCATCACACTTAAGTTTTCAGATTCTCCATGAGCTGGATTGAGTAAACGGCTCTCGTTAATCTGTAAATCGCTGTTCTATATATTCAATATATTCGCTGTTCTATTGTGGTGTATCTTGAACGCCGTTGTGGTACAAGTCAAGTCACAGATCATTTCGAAATACATCAACATGCAGAGTCAAATGACAGCTAAGGAGCCATTTGATGGGGATTTGAAAATGTCCATGCGAAACCTATTTTGGAAACAGCTTCTCTTCAGTCAAAAGTATTTGGAAGTTAAGCTCTAAATTTGTAGAAATGATCCTTTCAGAGACTTTTCCAGCAGAAAGAGAAGAATTAGTGACAATTTTGATATTTATTAGAGTATAGCTTTGACTAGGTTTCTCTCGTTAACGTACAAAACATCTTCATTCATGCCTTTGTGTAACAAGGGATAATGACAAAAAAAAATTTACTAAACGTGAACTTGAAAGTCGACCAAGTTCAAAGTAAACCAAGGAAGTGCAATGGTTTAGAGTTTGCTTGGAAACCACAAAACCATCATAAAAGCTAAGTAACAGGAAAGCCTTTTTGTTGTATTGGCCCATTTTCTGAGACACGATAAACCTACAGGAGAACAGGTTTGGTAAGAATTTAAACCAGGGCTCATCAACTGGTGGACTGTGGACTGAATGAGGGCGTAGCAAAGGATTTCATGCAGATCAAATCGAATACAATACGTACTGTAGCAGAATGAATGAATAGGCATGGTTCACCTTTCTTTCTTTTCTTTTTTTTTTTTTAAACATGAAACCTTGTAGCAGATCCCGTGTTGCTGCTTGTTGCATCAGTTTTATTTTTGCAAAAGATCTGTAAATGACAAACTGTTACAGACTTGTTTATATCGTTTACTTTCATAACGTTGTGACCAAAAAAAAAAAAAAAGAGGAATTTTTCCACTATATTTTCCCCAATTTGGTTTTGCCAATTCCCACCCACTAGCCAGTTCTTCCCTATCATACGACAGCTTCCAACCAGGACAAGGTGAGGGCTAACACGTGCTTCGTATGAGACACATGAAGCCAGCCAATTGCATCTTTCTGAACTGCTGCTCAAGCTACAGCATAACACACTCAGAGGAAAGCGCTATCTGCCCTCTTCCACATAGATGAGCTCTCGGATACCCACTGTTATTGACAGGAGAGAGAGAGAGGGAGAGAGAGAGTGTGAGAGAGTATACCATATCCCTGGCATGGACTTGTCAGGTTTTGAACTCGCGATCTCCGCTAACTCTTATTTGTCGTGCCACTCAGGAGCCCCTGAAGTACAAGTTTATTCCCCGATTCTAGAGATCTCATTTATTCTGTGGTCAGTCAACATAACCTCATAACTCATGAGTCTTATTTATATCCATGAACTAATCACTAAGGTTTCCCTACTGTCCCCATTCAGTCATGTTAGTTGCTTATCTGTACCTTTTTCCCCCGCAAGTAATTTTACACAGCCAGAGCTTCACAGACTTGACTTGAATACTGCTGAGCAACCCTGCTCTTGATATTCATCAACTGCCCTTAGACTTACACCATAACGGAGTTTTGAGTCAGCAGGTTTGGCCGTTCTTTTTCTTAGCACATGAAAGATGTTGAAATTATTGTCTGTGGTAATTGTACGTACCTTAACGCTGTGATAGCTAGAGATTAGCCTGAAAACTCAAGAATATTCCTTTAAGTCTGTTGGGAACCACCGAAAACTTTCACACTTAGTAATAAGCATTAGCTGTGGATTTCCCGGAGTTGATCTTATGACCGACTTGAAGTGGCGTAGGAAAAAACATGACATGACCTGGTACTCAATCATTTCTGTCTCAGTTTCATGGTTCCTCGTGTCTCACGAAGACCAGAGATCACTTGCTTAGCTTAAACTCAGCAAATCTTAAAGTCAAATGAACACCAATTAACTTGTTCGGAGAGTCCTTAGAGGATGCTGAATCTCCTGGATTCCGCCACATTCCTAGTTACGTCCATTCTGACTGATCGATCCCATCCCATTTCTGAACATATTATTATGCACACGCATCAGTTTTGCAAGAATGCAACACTAATAGAGTCGGCTTTTGTGGAAGTGAAAGACGTGGTTATGAGAAAATGATCGCTTTAGAAAGGTTTTCCCACACCCGAGAGCGATGACGTCAGCCTAAAATCTTTAACACTACTGCTATAGACACATGAATTATTCACGCTTGGCACGCTTCGTTTAAATAAACGGACAGAAACATGTATAGCGGCAGACTGTAAACATGTTGGTGTTTGTTCTCCCATAGCAACATGTACGAGTCAGACATTTAACACGCAAAGAGAACGGCCTCTGAGATTTGCATGAAAACAAAACAAAAAACAAAAGACATATGAACTTAAAAAAATAAAAAAAAAATTCTACATGGCAACTGCAGGTGTATGATCTTAATTTGTAAACATTGATGAAATTGAGAAAACCATCTAGGAGTGCTCACCGAGCCTTAGCCTATTACATATTTATCATGTCAATTCAATTCAGTTTTATTTGTATAGCGCTTTTAACAACGGACATTGTCCCAAAGCAGCTTTACAGAAATATATCAATTCAGGATATACATTTTTAAACGTACGAGTTGAATCATTTATCTGATACACAAATGGATTGGATTTTGTTCAAACATACCGAGAGACCCATACTGCTGACATTCAAACACACAAAAAGTCGACTTGGCTAGATGAAAAGAACAGAGATACAATTTCATTGTCTTAACATTGTCTAATTCCGATAAAGACGTATGGATAATGACTCACAATGTAGTTTTGTTAACGAAACATCAAATAGTTTCCCCAAACAGTTCCTAGTTTCATCTGGGACATAGCAGGAGCACTGAGGAGCTCGGCCTTTTTCTAAACTTTTGGATGAGGCTCCTCATCAAGCTGGTTGAGAAGATGTGTGCAAAACGTCCTCAGAAATACTTTTCTTGGTCACAGTATGAGTCTTTATGTGATATTTCATAGTATTGTTGTTTTATCATTGTTTACAGAACAGTGCTATTGAATTCTTAAATCCTCTTCATAGTGCGCTGATACAATACAGACGCACGTCCGATTTCCAGATTGATTCATAACACTTCCAGTTGACTGGAACGTCTTAATTATTGCCCTGATGGTGGAAATGGGCATTTCAATGCTTCTGCTATTTCCTTATAGCCACTTTTCATTTTGTGAAGCTCAACAACCTTTTGCCGCACGTCACAGCTATATTCCTTGGTCTTACACATTGTTAAGAATGACTAAGGGAATTTGGCCTATGTGTTACCTCATATTTATGCCCCTGTGAAACAGGAAGTCATGGTTGAACAATTCCCTGTTCCATGTCACCCAGGTGTCCTAAATAAAATGTTAAATATCAATGGGAATATACTTCAAATATATTTTTCTCATATGAAATCATAGGGGTGCCGATAATTGTTGCACACCTTTACTTAAGATATATATATATATATATATATATATATATATATATATATATATATATATATATATATATATATATATCTCAATTATTTGATATTCATGAGAGCAGAGTATTTTTGTGAATTTTTTTTAACAAAAGATCAAAAGGTTATACAATAAAGACTATTGTTCACAGTCTTCTTTGCTCATATTTACCAAAGGTGGCAATATTAGTGGGGGCACGCTATGTACTCTGACGTCTAGTGTATGAATTTATAAGCGTAATATCACCTCAAATGGAACATTTTTTTTTTTTTTTACTAATCAGAAAATGAATTTCTTCATTTGGCTGTTTATGTCAATGTTACCTTTTATGCCCAACATGACCTTTTTGGATTCGGAGCCAATTACAGCCATTGTCAGCGCCTCATAGCCCCGCCCCTCTGCTGCTGTGTATGCAAAGCTGCTACCGTTGCGTGCATGAAGTGTCCAGCATTCCACATTTCAGTAGAATAAATGCATCATCCGGGTACTTGAACTGCTCTTCTTCTTGTTGGAATGCTCAGTGTCAACAAACTATTCACTATTCATACTACAACATGGCATACAATAGTGCATAAATGTGAGGTTTGGGATGCAACTAGAGACTTATAAGATGGGCATGCCATGTAAATAGGTTTATAAAAAAAAAAAAAAAATTGGGATTATTGATAAGGTGAAGCTTTCTGTGTGGAGATATGTTTGGCACTTTTGGAAGGAGTCTCCAGTGTCAGAGCTTTGTAACAGTCAGAAGTAAAGCTGTAACTATGTTTTCTGCTACAGGAAAGTGTTCAAGATGGAGGGCTTTGCTCTTTGTGGTTTCTCGATAATGTGTCAAGCTGCATTTCTTGTTTTATTAACTTTAAAAAAATAAAAAAATAAAAAAAAAAAAGAGAGAGGGAGAGAGAGAGAGAATGGTGAGGTAATGACTGTTAACAGCTGCTATATTGTAAGTGATTCAGAAATTTATTTCACAGCCTTGCCTCAATTTTAAACGTAACCATAAACGGATAAAAAGTATGACCTGACGTATTTCGATGTTAAAAATATTTAATGTTGGGAAACTTTGCTGTATAAGCGGAATAAAACACTTCAGGGACGTGGTGTTCATAGGAAAATATGGGTGTGGATGTGTCTAAACATTATTGTTTATATTGTGAATGCACTATGTAATAGCTGCTCTTTCTCCATTAGAGCCTGGGAGTGTTTACCTGCTGAGCAAAAGCCCCTTTAATGAAGTGATCTCAGCCTTCAGCTCACTGATGCTTTGAGACTCCAACATGCAGTTGGTAGTGGAGGAGGCCTGCAGATTTATTTAAAAAAAAAAGAAAGAAAGAGAGAAAGAAGAAAACCTCAGATCAGTTAACCATTTTAAGTTCATCATTTCAACATATTCTTCTAGAATCTGGACAGAAACCTGTCTCTCAACATTCTGGTTTCAGGTATTTGCACAAAGAAATGAGTTTCACGGAATGAAGTCATATTTATGAAAACCTTTTTGATTATCAAGTAGATAGCTCATGCAAAACCTATGAGTCACTCACTGTTTTGGTACAAAAGCCACACTTTTATCACTCGATCAGCAAATACAGAGTACGATACATCTGATAAGAGCTAAAGGAATCGAGCACACATCACTCCTAACTTCAACCGACCACTCACGAAAGCAGAGTCATGGAGAAAGAGTAAAGAGCTTGTGAGCTCGGAATCTCCTGAAAAATAGGCAAGGTGAATTAATCACACCATTTTTACATATTTTTCCATATTTCCAACTACTGATTTGAGCCGGAGAGAGGTGCTTGATAAGAGGCCTCAAGCACAACAATGGCAGCATTCATCCGGCAGCCACAAGTCAGGGGGGTTTTATTAAAAAGAGCGTTATCACCTACTACTGGGAAACGGAATGAATTGTCGCACGGAATGATGGACAATTGAAATGGCCTGCGAACATTTGAATAGCAAATGATCATGATCATCCATCTTTCTTTTTTTTTTTTTCTTCTTTAAGAGAGGTTGTTGATGATGCCACTTCTCGTAAAGAAGGCATCAAGCAAAACTGACAGTAAAGAAAGTTCAGAAAAATCCACTAAATAATGGCCGCTCTTGGTATCTTTAAATGGCTACGCGCTCGCAAGTCCATCACACGCTAACCGAGCTCTCAGCACAAAAATTCTAAACAACAAACTTCTTCATTGCCCAAAGTGGGGCAGCATCAGTAGTTGAATTCAAGCCGATTAAGCAGAGCCTTGTTCCGAGGAGAAATAAGTCTCATAAACCTATTCTGATTCACAAAGGTACCTGAAGCTTTGAAGTGTCCACAAACAAACAGGCCTCATGCAGGGTTTAATCCCCCTGTCCTCATGTCCTCCGAGGAAGACACTGAGACTGGAAGGAGGTGTGGAAACAAAGCAAAAAGGCTGGGGAAAAGAAAACTAAAAGTCTAATTAAGTATGCCCGACTCACCAGGGGCTGCTAGTTAGCAAGCAGAGGCCCCCTGTTGAGTGGAAACGGATAACGTGGTCCCTCTCACATGTAATTACATCTAAAGGAAATTAATTGAATCGCATCTGAAAAGAATCAGACTCATTTTACGGCGTGGAATAGAAAAGGGGGAGGCACGGGTGAGGTCGGGGTTGCTCTCCTATCTGCTCTTAAAGCCCTTCTGATAAAGTGCTGTGTTTTTTGGAAGGCACATCAGATCCGGGCTGAGCGCATTAGGCCCGGTGAAGACGCTCTGATTACAGGCCTCACCTCATTACGACCATCATAATCCCCGACTCCCCACGGCACCAGCATAATAAGGCTGGAATGTGCCTCTCGCTCATTTTACCTGTGGAAAAAAAAAATTAATTGCTTCGGCGGCTGAGCTTACACTTTGCAGACATAAAAATCCAAATAATATTTGCAAACAGGAGGTGCTACGATGCGCCTCAAGACAGACTCGAATTCATGAGGCTCCCTGATCCACAGCAGGTGACACTGATGACTACGCCCATGCACAATATGTTTGGCTGTGGGTGCCTTCTCTATATCTTACTCTTTATTGTGTCCTCCATGGCATAGCTAGTCCTTATGGAGAATATTAACACCACTCAGAGCGACTCGAATACACAGAGAAACGCAGCAGGCAGCCAGCGCAAGCGCTGAATACATTAGTAAACGCCTGCAGACCATTAGCAATGGATAATATCTTAACAAGGACGGTTTAAAAAGGTCTGAATGCAAATTAACTCACAGCTCCTCTCCATGATAATATTTTCCTTGTGTAATGCATGTATATTTATGGTGGAATCAGCTTGAAACTAAATCCCTCAGGAGTGTTTCCAATGAAAGCAGTGGTACAATTCATTTCAGCCTGTTTATGCACTACCCCAGTGGCGTGCGTTTGGGCTGCGAGCTGAATGACTCCTAATCTTCCAC
Source organism: Ictalurus furcatus (assembly GCF_023375685.1). Classification (NCBI taxonomy): domain Eukaryota; kingdom Metazoa; phylum Chordata; class Actinopteri; order Siluriformes; family Ictaluridae; genus Ictalurus; species Ictalurus furcatus. Next base: position 19,897,477 of record NC_071269.1, read on the forward strand.
GTGCAGCCTCTAATAAGGGGAACTATCTCTGGATTTATAACAGGGATATGGAGATATGAAAATTCTGGGCCTGTGACGATAATGTCCAACTCTTCTCATAATTCTGCTCCAAATACCAAACTGCCACCCACAGGGTCAATTTAATATTAAGCAATTATGGTGTAATAGTTCTATGTTGCCACTGATACCAGGCATGTTTACTAAAACACAAAGCCAAAAGTACTTAAAGTACTATTCGGACAAAACAAGCTTTCCATATATATACGCTCACCGGCCACTTTAAAGGAACACCTGTACACCTGCTCAATCAGTCAATCATGTGGCACCAGCATAGATGCATAAAATCATGCAAATACAGGTCAAGCGCTACTGTTAATGTTCATATCAAACATCAGAATGAAGAAAAATGTGATCCCAGTGACTTTGACTGTACCAGACAGGCTGGTTTGAGTATTTTTTTCTTTTTGAAATGATCTCCTGGGACTCTGTTTACACGGAATGGAGCTGTAGTTCTGCAGGCGGAAATGCCTTGTCGATCAGTCGCTCCGAATTAAAATGGAGCAAAATCAAGCAAACTCTGCGATATTCGGAGGAACTGGCCGTTTTTCAAAATTCCCGCAGAATTTTCTGCAGATTTGGACCAAGACGCATCGCTAGACACGATCGCAACGCGCATTCCGTCAAAGCCCTCTTCGATTCACGTGACGAACACGAGTACAGCTAAAGAATCTCATTTACCGACACATCGCTGCGAAAGACAAAACAATTCCATGCAACTGCAATTTCTCAGATTCAAGTCGTTTTCTGCAACAACAACCAAAAGCACAGAAAACTCCGCAAACTGACTCATAAACTTTGGAAAAAAAGCCGCAGCAAAATCGAGCATTTTTGGCTGCAATAATCACAAAACTCTGCTAAATCCTGTATAGACTGGTGGTTGAGAGAGGTCTGAGGACAGACTGCTTCGAGCTGACAGGAAGGTCATGGTAAATCAAATAACCACTCTTTACAACCACAGTGAGCAGAAAGGCGTCTCAGAATGCACAACGTATCAAACATTGAGGTGTATGGGCTACAACAGAAGACGACCACATTGGGTTTCACTCCTGTCAGTCAAAACCTACAATGAGCTACCTATGGGCACAGACTCACACTGGATAAACATCACCTGGTAGCACTGCTTCTGTGAAACATAATTTCAGTCTGTTTTTTAGCGTTCGGCACTTTAATCTCGACCAACATTTGGTTTTGTTTTGGTTTTGGCAGGGGATGATGGGAAAAGCGTGCTTCCTGGGGTGAAGAAGAGGCACAAAACCTCTTTTCCCATAGGATATAATGGAATCTTTACCAACATGTCGATTAAATACACTGGGTTATTTCTAGTTGTCATTTTATATATGATCAAATATGGCGTTATTTTATAGAAAGTAAAAAACAAAGCCTTCAGACAGCAAACCCTAAGACAGTCATGGTTATATAGTAAAATATAAAAACCTCTGCTGGGAAGGCACAAGCTCAAAATTATTTTTGGCCCATTATTATTACACGGCACTGTAATACTGTGAAAAACGCCCAGGCAGCTAACAAGACAGTGCACACTGTAATTCAGTGGTTGAGACCATAAGAAATGTTTGCTTAGCAGCTGAAGGAACGGGAGTTACCATGTGTTTTGGGTTAAACACACATTTCCGTGTTAAAGAGCTTTAATTGCCAAGCCTGGCGCATTACGCTATTACGCTCAGTTTAGAGAAACCCAGAAAGGCTGCCCAGAAAACCGCAAACTGAAAATGATAACTAGCTCGGCGGCTCGACATGTGTTTTTAATCACACGCTCCGGACCTGAAAACAATTTTCACAATTTCCCCTTACGGCTGGAGACAACAGGTCCTGCTTCTCTCCGAAGAAAATTTAAGGATCGGGACTTCGGCTATAAAGTAGAGTTTATGGTTTGTTTAATGGATGTTGTGATGTGAAATACACTTTTTATACACTCGCTCTTCCAACAAGGCACTCATGGCAAATGATGGCAACGCTTTTTTAATTCAATTTACATTTTAAGAGGAATCTTTAGCAGCCTTTCGCTTTGGCTGGCTGCTGTTCATGCTGTTTGAAGGTGCATTAAACAGATGGATGCGAGAACCTCAGAGCCTCTTGCACAACTTCTGAGCGCTTTGCCAGTTCGGTAGAAAAGCGATGCGGGAACAATAGTAGACATTTTTATGAATGCCATTTTTTCGTTCGTATTCGCGCAGCGCCAGATGCGTTCGCATATGTTTTCCTGCGGGATCCAGATGCTGCAGTCAAACACCCATGTGCTTAACAAGCTGTGGACATAAAACATCATTTCAGTTGTTATTCCAAAAAGCTTTCTGTTGCGCGTTATGGGATGATTTATCGTAGCATCAAGAGATACAAAGTGAGTCGAGTTTCACATTCTGAGGTATGAAGATGTGGTTCTAATAGGCGACGCGTTCCAGCTTTTTCTCCTCGGATGAGCACGAGACTTTATGGAGTGAAATCACATGTTTTGAAAAGTTGAAAGGTATATACGGTCATGATGAGATGTTTTTACTGGAACATTAGGACATCAGGATGCATTAAATTAGTGTGTGATAAAGAAAAGGCACAGGAGATGCCCTCAGGCAGGCCATCAGCGGGGATGCTGAAAGTCATTCTGCACGTAGAACGCAGCAGTACACTACCTAGTAGAAGTCCATCAGCTCTGGGAGTGTGTAAATGTGATCTTAAACATGCATGACCTGCTTTGCCATTTGGCTGGCATTAAAGGTCCTTTATCTAGACAAAATAAAGACGTAATGAGGACATGGAGAGGTGGCTTGCTGGGTCCTGCTGCTGTCCCTGGCAGACTTGTTTTAGCCTTCTGCTGATGCTCTTACATGCTCTTTACCGGCCTTGTTATGGACATGTTCTCATTTTAGCAGCATATGAGCCATGTCGAGCTTAATATCTTCTTCAGGGCCGAGCATCCATCTCTGTGGCACTGGAAAACGCTGTGTGTTGGTTTAAGCTTAAACTGGGCTGACCACCTCGAGAGAGAAAGCAAAATAACACAAATATGCCAGTAGGGAACTTTATTACAGTGCTCACAAGACACACTACCTCATGCTTCTTCTTTTTCTTCTCCTTCTCATTATTATTATTATTATTATTATTATTATTATTATTAGGCAGCATTATTAGACCACCTCACCGCTCCAGGGTCCCAACCTCGATCCTGAGCTACAGAACAGCTTCATTAAATTGCCCCTAGGTGTGAATGAGTGTGTGAATGGGTGTGTCCATGCTGCACAGTGATGGATTGGCTTCACACACACTGTTCCAAGGAAAGGATCTGGATTCACTATGATCCTGACCAGGATAAAGTGGTTACTGAAGATGAATGAATGAAAGAATGAATGATGATTTTTTTATCATTATTATGATGATTATTATTATTATTAATAATCATCATAATAATAGTAGTAGTAGTAGTAGTAGCAGCAGCAGCTGCAGCAGGAGTAGTAATTGCAGTAGTAGTAGTAGGAGGATGAGTTGTAATAGTAACAGGAGTAGTAGCAGTAGCAGCTGCTGCAGCGGTAGGAGTAGTAATTGCAGTAGTAGTAGTAGTAGGAGGAGTTGTAATAGTAAAAGTAGCAGTACAAGTAGCAGCAGCAGTATCTGTAGCAATAGTAGCAGCAGCAGTAGAAGTAGCAGTAGCAGCAGTAGAAGTAGCAGTAGCAGTAGAAATAGCAGTAGAAGTAGCAGCAGTAGAAGTAGGGGTAGCAGTAGAAGTAACAGTAACAGTAGTAGCAGCAGCAGTAGAAGTAGAAGTAGTAGCAGCAGTGGCAGTAGAAGTAGCAGCAGTAGAAGTAGCAGTAGTAGCAGCAGCAGCAGTAGTGGCAGCAGCAGCAGAAATAGCAGTAGTAGCAGCAGCAGTAGTAACAGCAGCAACAGTAGCAGCAGCAGCAGTAGCAGCAGCAGCAGCAGTAGCAGCAGCAGCAGTAGAAGTAGCAGTAGCAGCAGCAGTAGAAGTAGCAGTAGCAGCAGCAGCAGTAGTAGCAGCAGCAGCTGTAGCAGCAGAAGGAGCAGTAGAAGTAGCAGGAGTAGCAGCAGCAGTAGAAGTAGCAGTACTAGCAGCAGTAGTAGAAGTAGCAGCAGCAGCAGCAGCAGTAGAAGTAGCAGCAGTAGCAGCAGCAAGAGTAGAAGTAGCAGTAATAGCAGCAGCAGCAGTAGAAGTAGCAGTAGTAGCAGCAGCAGTAGAAGTAGAACTATCAGCAGCAGTAGAAGTAGCAGTAGTAGCAACAGCAGCAGTAGTAGTAGCAGCAGTAGAAGTAGCAGTAGTAGCAGCAGCAGTGGAAGTAGCAGTAGAAGTAGCAGTAGTAGAAGTAGCGGTAGCAGTAGAAGTAACAGTAACAGTAGCAGCAGCAGCAGTAGAAGTAGCAGTAGTAGTAGCAGCAGCAGCAGTAGTAGCAGCAGCAGCAGTAGAAGTAGCAGCAGTGGAAGTAGCAGTAGTAGCAGCAGCAGCAGCAGCAGTAGAAGTAGCAGTAGTAGCAGCAGCAGCAGTAGAAGTAGCAGTAGTAGCAGCAGCAGCAGCAGCAGCAGCAGCAGTAGCAGCAGCAGCAGTAGAAGTAGCAGCAGTGGAAGTAGCAGTAGTAGCAGCAGCAGTAGAAGTAGCAGTAGTAGCAGCAGCAGCAGTAGAAGTAGCAGTAGTAGCAGCAGCAGCAGTAGAAGTAGCAGTAGTAGCAGCAGCAGCAGTAGAAGTAGCAGTAGTAGCAGCAGCAGCAGTAGAAGTAGCAGCAGCAGCAGCAGTAGAAGTAGCAGCAGCAGCAGCAGTAGAAGAAGTAGCAGTAGTAGCAGCAGCAGCAGTAGAAGTAGCAGTAGTAGCAGCAGCAGCAGTAGAAGTAGCAATAGTAGCAGCAGCAGCAGTAGAAGTAGCAGCAGCAGCAGCAGTAGAAGAAGTAGCAGTAGTAGCAGCAGCAGCAGTAGAAGTAGCAGTAGCAGCAGCAGCAGCAGCAGTAGAAGTAGCAGCAGTAGTAGCAGCAGCAGCAGTAGAAGTAGCAGTAGGAATAACAGTAACAGTTTCAGAGATCTCTTCAATGAGAATTTATTTTTATTTTAGATAAATGTCACAAAGGGCTTTACAGTGAACCAATCAGCAGCTCTGCTTTACTCACACATGCAGTGCAGGTGCACACCTAAGGGCCTCGCTTCTCTCCGTTACGGTCTTCTCTTTATAACCTTCTCATACCTCCTACAGTTGCAATCAAAATTATTCAACCCCCATTGCAAATCAGGTTTATTGTAAGATGTGCAGACTTTCAGCTGTTTGCAATGAACAAATCAAACAAAAGCAATTGAAATAGTTCAACACAACAAATGCTTCAAGTGGTTTCCCCAAATTCAACTGAAAATGCAACTTATAATGATTTCTCCAGCTTCAAAATTATTCAACCCCTTCACGGCAAGCATCTTTAGTACTTAGTAGAGCACGCTTTTACTGTTATGACCTGCTGTAACGGGATGCATAGCCAGACGCCAGCTTCTGGCAGCGTTCCTGAGGAATCATATCACTTTCCTTATGAGCAATCGCCTCCAGTTCAGTAATATCCTTGGGTTTTTGTGCTGCAACTACTTTCTTCAAATCCCACCAGAGATTTTCTATGGGGTTCAAGTCAGGTGACTGTGATGGCCCTGTAGAATCTTCCAGGACTTCTTCTGCAACCAAGCCTTGGTGGAATTTGAGGTATGCTTGAGATCATTGTCCTGTTGGAAGGTCCAATGACGCCCAAGCTTCAGCTTCCTCACAGACGGCATGACGTTTTCTGCTAGGATTTCCTGATACTTCAATGAATCCATCTTGCCTTCCACACGCTGCAGGTTTCCAGTGGCAGAGGATGCAAAGCAGCCCCAGAGCATCACCGAGCCACCACCATGTTTGACTGTGGACAGAGTGATCTTTCTTCATTCTTCTTCCTCCAGACATACCGCTGATGCATCTTGCCGAAAAGTTCCAGTTTTGTTTCATCGCTCCACAGAACAGAATCCCAAAACTTCTGTGACTTATTTATATAATTTTGAGACGACTTTTCTTGTGTTTTTTGAGTCAGTAGTGGTGTACGTCTTGGAAATCTAGCAGGGAAACTTTCTGCGTTTAGCACGAGCCTTACTGTGCTCACTGAAACCTCAGTGCCTGTTGCCACCAAGTCTTGCTGCAGGTCTTTTGCAGTCACTCGAGGGTTTTTCACAACCTGCCTTCTCAGAAATCTGCTTGCAGCTGTTGATGGCCTCCTTTTTCTGCCCCGTCCAGGTACTTCATATATCTTCTACCCCTAGCCAGTTCAGGTATTTCCTGTGTTCCAGCTCAAGCACACCTGGTGCAACTAATGAAGCCCCTGATTAGTCGCTTTAGGTGTGCTTGAGACAACACCTGTTTTGCATATTTGTGTTGTTGTGAGGGATTCTATTCAGGGGGTTGAATAATTTTGAAGCCGGAGAAATCATTATAAGTTGCATTTTCAGTTGAATTTGGGGAAACCACTTGAAGCATTCGTTGTGTTGAACTATTTCAACTGCTTTTGTTTGATTTGTTCATTGCAAACAGCTGAAAGTCTGTAGATTTTGACTATAAACCTGATTTGCAATGGGGGTTGAATCATTTTGCTTGCAGCTGTATCCTTTTTTTTTCTCTCCTTCCCTCTTTCTATTTCCTCATATATCAGATTGTTTCTTTTTCTTTGTCTTTTTTTCCTCTCCGTCATTCATATAGTTCCGCACATTTTTTCTCCACCATCCCTGTCTTTTTCTTTTTTTTTCCGCTCGGTGTTCTGTTTCTTTTGCCTTTATTACTCCTCTTCTCTCCGTCCAATACTTGACTTCTTTCCCTTATTTCCTCTTTTCATCATTGCCTTCCTTATTTAATCCCTCCATCTCTCTCAGCTGCTCACAAGCAATGTGCATTTCCTTTAGGAAATGAAAATCTAGTTATATACACAGCACCGAGAATCAGAGCTCTTTACTATTCATGATATATTGGTGCTAAGACTATAGTAAGAAATGTAAGCTTTTCCTCCAGGAGACAGCTGGATTCTCTGTCTCTCTCTCTCTCTCTCTCACACACACAGACATATCTCTATCAATCCGACAGTAAATGATGGAGACTGTATTCATAGAATTCATACAGATTCCTTGCATTATTTTGTTTGGAGAATGTCATTTCCAGCATAACTGATATAATGAAGATTATTACTCGAATTCAGAAAATCCAGTTACAGAGGAGAATTCAGTGTTGCTCTCAGAACTGTTGAATAAGGAGCACTGTGTAGATTGATTGTGTGTGTGTGTGTGTGTGTGTGTGTGTGTCTGTGTGTGTAGGGGTGTACAAATTAGCTAGCTCACTGGGCAAGTGAAAAGGTCCAGTGTGCTACCCAGTTACATGTTTTTTGCCCAGAAACCTAACTGACTTGGCCAAAAAGTGGTAGCTAATGTAATGTAATAACGTATGGCGAGCTAGTTAGCTAGTTAAAGTGCATGAATTTTGTCAGACTTTTGCCAAAACTGGATAAGAAGTAGTTAGTTTGTCGACCTTACCGCTGGGTAACTACAAATAATATACAAAGTGCACAAAATGTGCTTGTCCCGGACGCCCAGGCTTGTCATTTGCCCACCCGTGAAGTGTGTGTGTTTGTTTGAGACAGTAAAATAAGCTTACCTGGGAGTTAGCCAGCTCCTGAGACAGCTCCTGGATCTTCTTCTGCTGCTGTACCAACAACTCCTGCACTGAGGCTAAAGTTGTCTGCAACTGGGTCACTGTAAACAGAATAACATACACACACACAGACACACACACACAAATGCAAAGACCCTCAGAATCAGTTTATGAACGCTTGGAGAAAATAAAGCTAATCGAATACAAATATGCTAAAATGTTCTCCAGCTCCGAATGTTTGTTCATGTTGCTCATAATTTTCTCTTTAGCTCTGCTTTTCCCTCAGTCAGTAATAGAAGATGACTATATTTGTTCATGATTAATCACCAGTGTCTGATCTTATATCAGCACACCGTCTCTAAACCTCCATTAGCATGGGTTAGTCTCTCTCAAACTCTCCAAACAATCAACAAGATGGAGGGGGAAAAAAACCAACAACAACAAAACAACAACAAAAAAAAAAAAACACAATCATTTGGGATGCAGCCGAGGAGGCTAGACGACGTGTCCTCACTAATCTGAGCGAATATAGCTCATTTTCCATCGACTCCCAAGATTAAATTATTGCCAGGTTGTGCCGTTGCCGTGCATCAGAGAAAGCCCGGGAATGAAGAAAAAAAAAAAACAAAACAAAACAAAACAGTGCTAACAGGCCAAGAGTTGGTGTTATTAATGGGGGTATCATTGCAAATAACCCAGAGCACAAGTTGCTCTCCGCCTGCTTCCAGTCACACATGCATTTCCAAACAATGCATTAAGTTTCCAAACTGATTACGTTACAGAAAACCAATAAACGCCTCTATAAATCATGCTCTGTAAAGTGTTAAATCAACTCTAATTGGATTAACATCAGCAGATATTATTAGCTGCCGACTCTCCAGTGCACCGTTACACTGTTCTGCTTTCACAGAAACAGCTTTTCAGCATACAAGCTGGGACACATTACATATGTTCTCTCTCTGCTGCTCACACCACGACACGGTGCAGCTACTAACAGGCTACAAGAAAAGCGGAGATGTGAAACGAAAAGGGCATTATAAGGGCAGAAAGATAGTGCACTGATAATGAGGATAAGAAAGAGGTCGGGGAAAGTTCAGAAAAGGAGAAACAAACTGTTGAACAGATATCATTGTTGTTTTTTTTGATGCTACTATTACTAACTTAGAATACATAATTGGATCACTTTTTTTTTTTTTTTTTTTAAACAATGTAATAATGAAGGTACATCTGTGACACCTAATATATGTATATTGGCTGGAGCCAATCCCAGGTGACTTGAAGGACAACCTGCATGGGGTGCCAACCCGTCGCAATCACACATTCACACACTACGGATAATTTTGAAATGCCAGTCAGCCTACAATGCATGTCTTTGGACTGGGGGAGGAATCCACAGTACATGCAAACTCCACACACACAGGATGGAGGCGTGATTACGTGCTAACCACTAAGCCATCGTGCCCCCCTACGCTGAGCATTTAATACTTTAACTGACCTCACATTCAAGACCACAGATGTAATTCTGTACTCAAGTGATATTCAAAAGTTGTGTGAGAGTTACAAAAGCAGGAAGGAGTTTCAGTGAAACAGAGATGCACGATTCGGTCATGCACGATTCAGAAGTTAAGTGCACTGTTCTTGTGATACTTTTACGATGTCATGACCTCAATTCAGTTCCTCATTATGTCATGTGTACAATTAACTGTTGGCAAAATAATTAGAGGTGCTGGATCAAGTGCTATTTTATAAGCTGTCAAATAATAAGGATTGAAGGCATATTGTTAAATTAAACCAATTTAGCAGTGAGTAATATGAGAATTATAACCAAGACAGTATATTGGTTATATTTATATACAGGACTTGCCAGCATCTCATTCATGTTATCACTGTATCAGGTTTTAATTTGCATTTCTAAAATACTCTTTTGTTGGTGTTTAAAGGTGGTCCAACCCTGTCTTGGATGCTTGGGCATCTTGGCATGACATGTTAAAGGTAGGTAAACTACAAGCAGGTCATTTGCATCATCTAAATAGGGAGCTTAGGAAATTTACTTAAGCAGGTGTGTAACCCACTTCTAAATACAAGCAACTTAACCCACATAACTAGTGACATAGCTTTTGAACGGAAATCACTAGTTATAGCTATAACGACATGTAATAATACACATAATAATGTATTCCTGAAGAATTATGGATTGAGTGTATTGTGTATGGATAAACGTTGACCTAAAAACTTGGTTCTTGGTAGAGCACGCAGACTTTCAAACCCTTGGAGGTACATTGTTTTAGATGTCTATCATGTAGCACACAGGGTTGATGAAAATGCAAATACCTGATACACATCACATGATACCATCACGGTCATTTTGTTTCGCGCAGGTTTACGAACAATATGCTGCTTTGAAGTTAGCAAAGTAATACAGGCCCTGTATTAAAAAAAGTTTTTACTGGACCAGTTATAATTTTATAGCGCTATACCACAGTACTGTTGAATTCACAAATCGAATGGGTGAGAAGGTGTTGATTCTTTTTCTAGAACATACAGTACAGCTCTGGCAGTAGTCCTGCTCCAAGGCAAATTCTCCGAACACGTTGAAGTTTCTATACTAACTATTTCTGTTGAAATGGCAAGGCCAATTCATTTATTTTTGCTGTAGCTGAAGTCATTTGGGTTTGAGATCAAAAGATGAATATGAGGAGTATAGAATTTCAGCTTTTATTTCCAAAGTGTGGAGAAAGAAAGGATCTGCTCGTGAGCAAAAAAACATGCGAGCTCATCTGTGAAACATGGTGGAGGTAGTGTCATGGCTTGGGCTTGCACGGCTGCTTCAGGAACAGGCTCACTAATCTTTATTGATGATGTAACTCATGATGGGAGCAGCAGAATGAATTTCAGAAGTTTACGAACACCTGAAACGATACCCGAAACAAAACGACAACACAAAGAGGCTTCGCCAAAAGCCTGGAAAAGCGTCATAGAAAAAGAAACCGACATTTTGGTGATGTCAATGAGTTGCAGGCTTGATGCAGTTATTGCAAGCAAAGGATATGCAACCAAATAGTATTTACTTTAATTACTATCTGATCCTATACTTTTGCTCACCTAAACACTGGATGGTCTTATAAAACATAGACCCTTTTGTACGCTGTTCAACACGTACTGTATGTGTAAATACCAGGAAATAAAAGCTGAAATCCTAAACGCTCGTCTCATATTCAGGTTTTGATCTTGAACCCCAATGTCTTTGGTGTACCGCACAATCAAATGAATTGGCCTCGTTGTTCCAATAGTTTTGGAACGGACTTGGATAGCGGACATGCCACATAAATCGATGTATCTATTTTTTAAATGTGGGTGATCGTTGATGCGGTGAGGTTTTCTATGAGGAGACGGTTATTGAGCGTGTATTGAAGGAGTCTCCAGTGTTAGAGCTTTGTAACAGTCAGAGGTAGAGTTTGTCGACACGACAAAGATGCATTTTTTTTTGGCTACTTAGTAATGTACGTTTTTGTTCTTAAAAATTGACAGTACTCTCAATATCTTGTCAATCCCCCAGCCCTAGTTGCAACCCACCATCTCGGTATCTATTCCACCTGTCTGCTGGAGTGGAACTACATATCACAGACAGTTGAATTTGTGAATCGGTGGAGTATTTACTGTACACAGGATAATGGATGCTCTGTGTACAGAAATGTCAGCTTAATGACACGTGGGCACCAACAGTGTAAGCAGAACTGTTAGCATAGACAGCTGCTCAGGTTTTACTCTGACGACGGATGTCAATTGCTCAGAAACATCCCACGTTCAGAGCTAAGAAGGAGAGAGATAATGCGGCCGGTCAGGCTGGCTCGGCTTGAAACAAACCGCGTCTTTGGAGAAAATTTGAGAAGGTCCAAGTGGTCTCACAGCTGCTGCGACGGACCGTGTGGTGTGTGTTGTGTAAATTATTCAGTAGATACCTCTATATATCGTATACTACATATGTCCAGGCCTCTCTGTTTCTTTAATGGCCAGCTGGTCAGCAATATGCTCTGCTCCGACAAAGCAGCCAAACAGACAGTACGATTCCATTTACAGCCTGTCTGTGTATGTGTATGTGTGCGCGTGTGAGTGTGTGCACACACTGAAGTGCTTCCAAGCCTCGTTCATTAATTGTGTGCGCAAAGTCGCGGGGAAATCATAATAAGAGTCAGGGCCTGCTCGGAGGAGGGGAGAGTAATGTGGCCGTATTCAAAGAGACACATCACTTCATAGTGCTCAACACTGAAGAAAAACATGAAGTTAACAAAGGGTGCAAGCTACTGGCAAGAGAGGCAGTCAATTGCTATTACTCATGTTGTGAGGAGAGGGGAAACTTGCGCTGTAATTGCAACCCTCTCCCAACTGTTAACTGAAATAGTCATTAAGTACAATAGCAGCTCGGCGACTGCAGCCACAGCAAATTAGATCAGCAGTGCGACTGACTGACTGACTGACTGACTGACTGACTAACTAACTAACCGAGGAAAGGTGGAACCTCCTGAGCCGCAGAGAGAGCGAGACGTAGACAGACTCTGGAAAGAGTAGAAAGGAAATTCGGCTCGGCATCCCGGCCGTCCTTATCACGAAAATCTCCAACCTGACCCTAAACAAAGCAGGAATTAAAGCAGGTGAAACCAAATGGAATGATGACACGGCACATCCCATAACACGAAGGAAGGATTTTTCTTTGCATATATGAACCAAAATGACAATGAAAGGGCTCATTTGTTAATCAGATAAAGAAAGCCACACTCAGCTTGCACGCAAAGGCTCCCGATTCAACAAGGCCTCCTCGGGCACTCCCAAAGCACACTACAACAGCGCTGTGCAGAAAAGATTAGAATCACTAAACACATGTTAAACTCATAAGCCTCACATGAAAAATGGGCAGCTTTTCTACCGGTGCGTTCAGCCCAATATTCCTGCCCTACCATTTGTAACTGGTGACATCCTCTTTTGCGGTGCTCGATTTGCTTACTTTGATCCCCCTCTGGGATCAAAAAAAAAAATTATAAAAAAAACAACATCTAGAACAAGGGCAGCAGCAGATGGTGTTCAACCGACAGCAATCCCAGACACAAATGTACGGCCAGACACAAATTTGTTTTCACTGTGGTAAAAGCCTGAAATCAGGACAAATTCAAACTTGCCGTTAACGCTAGTAGGGTCTAATGCAAAGTAAGTAACGCCAGCCTTGTCAAAAGTCCAATGTGCAAACAAAGATTAATCAAATAAATGTCACAGCATTAAAAGAAAGAAAGAAAGGCAAAAAAGCAAGATATTTTAAAAGTTATACTCTTTTCATTCATCTTGTATGCGCACACCCGTGCACACCCCCCGACACACTCCCCACACAGACTCTCTATTAGGACAGATCTGTATCTTGCTCTTCCTCTTTTATTAATTAAACGTGTAATTAAATCCTATCACTTATACTCCTGGGAAAAACACTGAAAAAAAAAAAAGGAAAAATAACTACGTCAAAATAACTATGATGACCTTACTATCCATCCATCCATCCATTTTCTGTACTGCTTATCCTACCCAGGGTCACGGGGAGTCAGGGTTCCCAGGGAACTCAGGGCACAAGGCAGGGGACACACTGGACAGGGTGCCAACACATTGCAGGGCACAATCGCATACTGTACACACCCATTCACACGCTACAGACAATTCATAGATGCTAATCAGCCTACAACGCATGTCTTTGGACTGGGGGAGGAAACCGGAGTACCCGAAGAGAAAATGCAAACTCCATGCATAAACCTTCAACCCTGGAGGTGTGAGGCAAACATGTTAACCCCCAAGCCACCATGCTCCCATGATGACCTTCTCAAATCAGGGAACTATTGTTTAAGTTTTGTTATAACCACCTGATACTGTTTAACTTTTTGGGATTGAAGAAGAAAAAAAAAAAAATCAGAAAAAAATAAAAAAGTTTGCTGGACATGCTATCATAATCTACTACAAAGCTGGGACATGGTGCTGTTGCTAGTCAAAATGGGGTCCTATAGTGCTTGTATGTTTTTGTTTTCCTCCTTAATTTGGTCTTTCCAATTCCTGCCCACTAGTTAACTCTCTCCTATCACACGACAGCTAGCAAGTGAGAAAGGAGGGGCTTGGTCCAAGGAAACCAACCTTGGCATCTTTTCAAACTGGTGCTCATCCTACAATGCAGCTCTCCAAAAAAAAGTGCTATCTGCCTTCTTCTGCATACACGAGCTCAGAGATGCCCTGGATTGGCTAGTGTCGCTGTGATGGACAGGGGGGGGAAGAGAATTCCCTCGCTTTTACCCAGAAAGCACAGCCAGTTTTGCTTTCATTTTGGACTCCTCACCGCGAGCGGCTGGGGCACTGTCGGGATTCAAACTCACGATCTCCTGACAAAAGGGCAAACTTTTCTTTTCTGTTGCACCACTCAGATGATTTTCAGGGAAGATTTTCATTTAGTAAGGATGAATAAGATCCTCGAAATGAAGAGACAGGCTGCCTTGTGCACTGTAAAGCAATGTTTAGGTCAGGCTACCAGAGCGATCAACTGAAAACAGGGGAAAAGTTTGCCTCTTTTTTATTTAGGAGGCAATCTGATTTAGACACATAATCTGTTGATTCTGTATTAATACTCAGGTCCATCCCTACTCTATGTGTAGAAGAGTGACGGAGTTGCATAGTGAACGCAGCACTAACGAGACCAAAGTTTCTGTGGGAAGCATCCTGCTTTCATGGTTGCCAGCTCGTTTAATTACGGCAGTGAAGGAGAGGATGAGTGTGAAAGGAGGGGAGGAATCCTTCACTGACAGCCCTCCTCAGATTCCTCACCTGTCCAAGACAGAAGACGCACCTGTCACTGCACACTTAATCACCGTCCCGCTCGGGCTGCAGCCAAGAAGCCACACCAGCGCGACGAAAATTAAAATGAACTTTCTCGCCACGCAGTCACAAAGGGGAAAAAAATTATAACGCGCACACACGCACGCGCGCACACACACAAAAAAAAACGAAACGCTGTCACTCCCCTTCCCCTCATTAATATTCCGAGGTTAAGAGCTTTTCAGCGAAACGTAATTAATTGAGGCTGAGCTGACAGTAAACAAGCAATTTCAAATTAAAGCGAAATGACAGGACCGTCATTTGTAAAATGTGAGCAGATTTTGGCGACAGATAAATGAAGGAAAATGTTAAGGAGGAAAAAGTGATGAAGATATTAATCTTCACCTGTCTGTGTCAGCGTGCCACTCATGTCGACGATGCTGCTCTCGATCCTCTGCAGATGCTTCTTGTCCTCTTTGCTGCCCATAATGAGGGGAAGGATGTATTTCTGCAATTAAAAACATGACACGCTATTAGAAAGCCTTGCAGGAAGGGGGCGGGGGGGGGGGGATGGTAGGGGGTAGCGCGGCATCAACGTGTGAGGGCACGCTCGGCCGCACGTTCTCAGAACAGGACGTACGCCGGCCCATTCAAGCTAAACGTGGCTTCGCAGGAAACCGACACAAATATCAGAGAAAAGAAAAAAAGGAAGTGAGTAAAATATTTACAGTGGTAATGGAGTAATGTTTACCTGATGTTATGCGTTACAAATTAGAATGAATACGATTTGCACTATATGTTAAAGACGCTTCGTTTTTTGCTCCTCCTCCGTCTCCTTCTCCCTCTGGAAAATCTTGTGGTTTGCTCACTTCATCTTCAACAATTTGACTCAATAGCTGACAAGCAGGCCAAGAATTAAGCAACGGGGCATGACTTTGGGTTCAACTTCATTAAGCCTTTTTGCCCACAGCCTGGCTGCTCCATTCCAACATGTCACCTTGCGAGCACAATTGCTTGTCAGAGTTAAGCCTTGTTCAACAACACGTTCATACACAGAGGATGAGCTAGCGGGTCGGAAGGCTAACACATCCCTGGACTCTCTGACTCTTTTAAGACGTACTGTATAGGTAAGGTTCTCCCCAACTCCTCCCCCCTCCTCCCCCAAGCTAACAGTGCTCGGTAGCATTAGATTAACAGGAGTTGGAACAGGAGGTCCTGTTGCGAGCTACAAGCGCATCGGGCCTTTTGTCTGATGGAGAGGAACAGTTGGTCCGGCCAGGTTTTTCACAGCGGCCCGAGCGTTGTTGACACTGGCAAAAGTAATAAACACTTTTAAGTTGAAAAAGATTAAATGGCTGTCAGCGCTGGGGTAATTAATAAGAGGGCTGCTGCGAGTGGTGTTTACACCGTGCTCTATAGCATAAATAAAGGATGGCCCGAGAGCGGGGCATATGGTGGCACTGGCACGCCGCTCCTGTGATATGACAGCAGTGTGAGCGCTCACATCAGGGAATACCACCTAACCATGTCAGCGCACACACACACACACACACACACACACACACACACACACACACACACACACAGCACACTGATATGAGACAGAAGAAAGTCTGGTGAGAAAAGAGGAAAGGGATATAAATAAAAGAAGAAGAGGATCTAAAATAACATGTTTAATGCATATTCAGGTGTTTCATGAAAACTTGAAAAGTAGTAAATAACTCAATAAAATTTAGAAATAATGACACAGATATGGATAAAAGCAGAAATTTGCATCCCTTCTGATGGGGGGGGGATCGAAACTCTATTGAAACGGTCTATTACACAAACAGATTTCTATTTAAAAGTTAACAATTAAATGTGGATGTAATGTGCAACAAAACTTTTTTAAAAAACAACAACCCTAAAACATAAAACAATAATCAGCACAACTTTCTGACGTCCTTCTCGGATTGAAAGGTCTAAAAGCTGTTCAGAGGAGCTGTTCAAGCTCTTGAACTTTTTTGATACCCTAACTTACACTATCTGACAACTATGTTATTTGATATAATAATAATAATAATAATAATAAAAACAACCTTTGCACTTGACCACTGATCGACAGATAGACAGATACACGGATAGAGAGTTTCGACAGCAGTGGAGGCACAAAACAATGCGGGATGCAAAACATGTTTCATAATTACAAAGCTAGACAAGAGTCTCAGATTAACAAACAATTCAAAATAGACAAAGAATATAAGGATTACAAACAGAAATATTTATTCTGTAGGTACTCGGATATTCAACATAATGTGGCACTGCGATGTTGTGGTTATTATTAATAATTAGACCACAGTGCTGCTCAGTTCGGATCGAAGATGTTTATGAATTTTCAAGCATTAGACAGCAGCTCGGACAGAAGTTACGGCTAAATCGCATGACCTAATAATGAGTGGAGTACATGTATAGGGAGGACACGTATGGAAGGAGTCTCCAGTGTCGGCTCGTTGGAACGGTCAGTAAACTTTTCCGCTAGGAGTCTTGAGGACAGATGACTGTGCTTTATATTTACTCTGGAACCTGACAAGCTACATTTTTTAAAAATCTTATTAAACATGAAGCGAGAGAGAGAGAGAGAGAGAGAGAGAGAGAGAGAGAGAGAGAGAAGCTGGTGCAGGGACTACCGTTTATAGCCGTAATAATGCAAGCGATAACTTGTTTTGTGATGTTCCACAACATTAAAAGCATTACGTCATTATTTAGTTTAAAATTGCTGTTCTATAAGTAAGGGATAATCCATGACTAGGTGTGCATTACACGAGTTTCCATGGATTATCCTGTTTATACCATGGTCACATGCCAGCATTGGCAAGTTAAAGCTGTTGTTGATGTTTGCAGTATGTTTTATCTCATACACAGAGATAAAGTAGTGCGATAAGATTACATTTATTTGAATGAATTATAATAAATAGTTATTTGAGAGAGAGAGAGAGAGAGAGAGAGAGACAGTGCGTGTATGTATATTACCTGCGTCTGTGCCGCATCTCTACTAATAATAAAGCTGTGAGTTTAACTACTCTATGCAACTGTAACTGTATGTTACCATGGTGACAGTTGTTTATAGGCAACGCTTACTAGGCATTCAGAACAATGATTAAACTGACTGGAACTTCCTGTGCATAATACACCGTCCAACCAATCAGAATCGAGTATTCAGACAGACCACAGTATAAGAGGAATAAAACACTCCAGAGCATGCTGTTATATGAAAATAATCATCTGAAGGTAGTAACAGTAACTATGTTGCTGTGTGCTGGTGATTAGTTTCCTATTACTGCAGCACACCGTCATGTTTCTTCCTTATATGTACAATGTTGAAAAGTGTTGGTTGGCTGTTCAGTGGATTTAGAACAGCATTGTGAGTATAAGTACAGTGGAAAACATAGAAAATTCCACAATGCTGAGACAGAAATGACATCTGGACTGAAAAACACAGATCTCCTGTGTCATGTGGAAAAAATGGCTGTGTGTGTGTGCAGTTCATCCCAAACTATTAATAATTTGGTCAGTTGTGTAGCTGCAGAGCCATGCGAGGCTTTATAGAGCTGTGTGTGCTGACAGCAGCAGAGGGGTCTAACTGAAGTGGCTGCTTTGAAGGCGCACGCGCGCACACACACACACACACACACACACACACACACACACACACGTGCCGGCCTGCGCACGGCAACATGCATACACTCGTCCTGAGAATGACGTCATGCGAGTACCCCAACTTAGCGCTGCTTGGTGTACGACGGCCTGCACTCGCTGCTCCTCCAGCTATAAAAGGGGGTAATGGAGTCCACATGCCCCTGTGGCCGGTGCGGGATTATGAGTCCTGACTAACAGGATCTCCCCTTAGCGCTCAAATCAAAGGACGTGTGCTGGCGCTGGGTTTTTCCGTAAAGGAAAAGTATAACAAACAGAAAAAGTGCTCGAGATGAGCTCATGCGCATGACGCAAAGCAGACAGGGTGATGTACACGCGGCGCTCTCTCCAAGCCTCGCTGGTAAATTACCCACAAACGGGAACCTCGCCCGAGATCCTTGGCCCTCGAAGGAAATGCATAGAAAAGAAAGCCAGAATCTGCAGATTAACTGCATACGGTTTTTTTCTTTCTTTCTAAAAATCATAATAACGGCGGTGTTTCGGGTCATGCAGGAACTTACGCGGTACAGGTGATGGAAGCCAAAGGCCATTCCTGCCATGATGATGGCCAGGGCACCGTAGTCTCTCCATCTGTAACCAGGGGGACCTGCAGAGACACACAAACACAGCAGACACTGACAAGAGCTGCAGATATTATACACACACACCAGCACTGTTGCACCAGGGACTTCTAAAACAAAACAGAAAAAAAACAACCCCAAATAAATATATATATGTAGCATTTCAACATAACAGGAAACTAATTCAAAGCATCAGTGCTGTTAGATAAAAGTTTGCATACCAAAGACAGTAGTTCTGGCTGCAAGACAAATCACACGTTCATATTAATGCACTCGTTCGAATCCGTTATTGTTTTTATACCAACATCTGACTCAAATGGACCCTCTACACGAATGAGTTTTTAAAAATGTGCACAAGCGTTCATATTCTTCAAGGAGATGTTTATTTAGAATTGAAGGAAGGAGACTCCAGCGTCAGCCGCTTTGTAACAAGCTGTAATTTGACGTTTTCTGATACGGGAAAGTCTTCAGGATGGACGGCTTTGCCAGTTTCTCTGCAAGTTGACAAGCTGTATTTGTTTTTGTCTCATCTTATAAAAGAAAGGCTGGCGAGTGAGAGAGATTTTGCTCCCTTCCACAACATCGAACGGATTAAAAAGTAAATAATCCTTTCCTAAATAAATTGAAAAAATAAAAATAAAAAAAAATTAACTGTTGGCAAACTGCTGTGGTTGAAGAGGAACGAAAGAGTTCAAGACACGCTGTTATGGGAAAATAAATCAACTTTGTAGTGGTAATACACTATGCGCCACCTTGTCATGCTTCATTCCTTACATGACTAAGACAAAAAGGTTACTATTACTCAGTATGGGGTGAAACAAAATGATATTCTCTTTGTGAATAAGCACAGTGGAAAGCCTTTCCTGATGGCCACATTAAACCGGTACAGCAGCTAGAAATGCATCATAATGAAAATGACACAAAACAGCACAGGAAGAGTTTTCGTTTTTCTTC
Organism: Ictalurus furcatus; assembly: GCF_023375685.1. Classification (NCBI taxonomy): domain Eukaryota; kingdom Metazoa; phylum Chordata; class Actinopteri; order Siluriformes; family Ictaluridae; genus Ictalurus; species Ictalurus furcatus. Next base: position 19,917,220 of record NC_071269.1, read on the forward strand.
TAAGCCCTTGTACAGTAGTCGTATGGTGAAGTGTGTTCTGAGCACTATGAGGAAACGGTTGCCACATCAATGACCCCCACACACTCATTCTCAGAAACGTATACATCGAACCTATAAAAATATCAGTTTCTGCTCTGCTCAGTTTCAATACGCGCACAAAAAAAAAAAAGAAAGACTACTCACTATATGCTTAAAACACACAGGAAAGAGAGAGAGAGAGAGAGAGAGAGAGAGAGAGAGAGAGATACAGTATTACTCAGGCTGTATTGTGGGAATTCCATGTACGATGAAATGAATAATCGAGCTATAAACTCAATGAAGTTCTGAGAAACACACCAAAAATGAAGTACGCATTTGTTCAAAGATCAGATTTTAGCCAACAGCACCCATTTCCACTCATGACAAGGCAGCTATTTGTGATCTGGCAAAGCCGTGTGCACAGGTTAAAAAAATTATCATGCAAATAATCGAGGAGAAAAGTAATTAAGGCACGTCTGGCTGTGGCAGGTCAACATGTCAGATACAAAATGTTCCGTTTTGTACCATACTGAGCCTGGGGAACAGGTGTGTTGCTGTAATTTGTCGGAATCCGCTCCACTGAATACAAATAAACAAGGCATCTTATAGACTTGCAGACAAATCTGGATCTTTTTCCCCCCACCTGTAAGTCTTTTTAAGACTCTGGCTTTGGAAAAACAGGTGGTGAATGAGCAAATGATGAATGAGCAAATGACCATCATTTTTTGATGGTATCTTGTGTGATTTGACATGCAAAAAATACCCTAACCGCCAGTCCCGGGTTAGTCCGAGGGTGCCATCAGGTGCTGTTTGGTGTCCGTGGGCACGTCAACGACATTCCCGTCGAAGCCTTTACTCCGACTCGTATTCCTAAAATAACTATAAGCACAACTTTGTCTTTTACGTTAACAGTTTGGGCGGTTTCACCGTTAACACCAAGTGTACAGGATTCCAGTCGTGCTTAGAGGATGTAGCTACTTGAACCAAAGTCCACGTTGACTTCCTTCTGTTCCTGAGCACTTTCTCTTCCTCCATCTCGCACAGCTGCTTTTCATTTGGTCACTTAAAGTGTCAGCCTGAGCCCCATTCCCCCTGCTTTTTTCCAATCTCCTCTCAAATTTATTGGGTTCAGGGAAGACACTACTGTCCTTCTGCCGGCCGAAAATAGGGATCAGAGTATTCATTACTCCGACAGAGATGGATGCAGGTCTCCGTGCATCGTCCCCATAACAAGGACATCAAAGAGAAGTAGTCCTCCTCTTTTCAGCCTGACCCCCACACAAGACTCCCTGCTCTCACCTCATTATGCACTCCTCTTATAGCCGTTTTGATATAAAACCCTCCGTTAGAGGCGGCCTGGACCCTAACTGCATGGCCATCCCATCAGCGGCGCTTTCATTACAAAACATGAGATGCTGGGGAGTCAAGGACAGTGTGGCAATAAATGAGGGTGGAATACATCTGGAATCATTGTCATATAGGTTAAGCATTAGGCGGACTTCATTCTGCATTGGTAAATCAGTGGTCGGCTCGACGCTCATAACCCGCGCGAGGTAATAAAGATACAGGTTGGAGCAGGCCCTTTTCCCTGCCTTTCCAAACCCATTGCCGTACGCAAAGAGATTGCCATGATGGACTGAGCATTGTATCACACGGCCCACGCCGTCTTGCTGCGTACGGGAATTAATTACAGATCTACGCAAATAGGAGGTCATGTACTGTCATGAAGTAACCTAGAACAGATCGGTTGGACTCGTGGCTTGCTGCACGGACGTTGAGACAACTAAATTTACGGCCAAGTCTTACAGGAAAACACGCTCTTACTATGTCATAATAAGAAGCTTGTGCTAGGCATAACTGCTGCACATGTCCATACTGTACACGGCTCACTTTCTCATTCTCTCGACAGGGAAAAAAAAAAAAAGAAACACCCCACACAAAAGCAACCTTTCTGACAGCAAAAATTGTACAACCACGCTGTAGTAACATAAATAAATAGAATACAGTTAAAGATATAAGGAAGATAATGGAGAAGCCTTTCAAACAAGCAGAGGAAGGATGTACCGGCTTAAATAACACACCCGACGTATTAAGCATGCCTTCTTACGTTATCTATTTACAGTGATATTACTGATGTGTTTGGACAGGTTTGCTTTAAACCCTAATAACCCCTGTCCTTTCTTAAAAAGCAGTCGTGTTTTGACTTTCCTTTCATTATTAGTCAATCCTTACTCTGAGCAAAATAGCATGAATGTATAGGCATCAACACCATGTACGATCAAATGACTAATGAATAAATGTGCAACTATTGGTTACTGCCATAAAAAGGTTGTTGTTGGTTTTTTTTTTTTTTGAGAAACTAAACTTGATGACCTGTGCGGTTACGCAGACCACATCAAAGCGCAGATCACACCCAAACAGTCTGGCTCGTCCGTGCCATTTGTGCCATTTCATTTTTCAACCTGCACAAACAAACCAGCCTGTTTTGCTTCTCAAAGCCATACCAAATCCCAAAGAACCCACACAGTTTTAATGTGTTGTTATTTTCCTCACAATGTATTTTCATTTCATCAAAGATAGTTTGAAATTCAAAGCGTTTTAAGTGAATCCGGGCACAGACGTTTCGGTCTGGTTTATGCATTGTTGACGAAATTTTTTTAAAAACATTACATCAACAAGCATTTCCCAGCAGTAATTTTTTGTTGACCTTCAGCAATCTGGGAAAATCCGTCAAAAAAAAAAATGTCACTGTGACTGGATTCTGTGGTTTCTAAGCAGCCAAACTGGGTTTTTGGACAAAACTGTTCTTTGGGGTTGGGGCGCACGGTGGCTTAGCAGGTGGTTAGCAGGTTCGCCTCACACCTCCAGGGTTCGAGTCCCGCCAGAGCCATGTGTGTGCGAAGTTTGTATGTTCTTCCTCCGGGTACTCCGGTTTCCTCCCCCAGTCCAAAGACATGCATGGTAGGCTGATTGGCGTGTTTAAAGTGTCTGTAGTGTATGAATGGGTGTGTGAGTGTGTATGTGATTGTGCCCTGCGATGGACTGGCACCCTGTCCAGGGTGTACCCCGCCTTGTGCCCGATGCTCCCTGGGATAGGCTCCAGGTTCCCAATGACGCCGAAAAGGAGTAAGCGGTAGAAGATGGATGGATGTTCTTTGGGGTTTTTTTCCCTGCCTATAAGCTACTTTAACCCTTCATTGATTTAATTTTTATATATAATTCTTGCCTATCCTTCCTGCAAAGTTTCACAAACACGCCGCTAAAAACTGTCAGTCGGTCTACTACAGGTATCGAAAATCTTAATGCAATAAAATCTTAATCTGAGGGCCAGGATTTGTTGGATAGCTAGAAAACCCTAATCGGTTCAGTTTGTAATCAGATACTGGCTGTCGAAATGCTGTGCTGCAGTCGGAAAATAGAATCTTTAAATGAAATTTTCTCCCTTTTCACCCTTGACCCCACCAACCACACTTTAAACTGCTATAACTTGATATACACACGAAAGAGGAACATATTTCTGTCCAGGAAAGCAGTCACCACGTGAAGGGTCTTCCCAGGCCTCCACACAATGACCCTAGACCAGACAAACCATTGAAATATTAGCTAGTTTACTGCAAAGCGGACATTTTCGAAGTGGTTGTGATTTTTGACTTTACACCTACTCCAGGATAGGCAAAACTGTTCATCCCTTTCTTACTGATAATAGGTGCAGTGGTCTTATTTTATATCCAGAATCTTATAATCGACTTGATCAGGCATTCATCATGTTAGGGCAACCAGCATTCCAACGTTCATTTGCACAACTGTAATCTGGCTTATACAGTACTGAGCATGAAAATGCTGAATTCTAGGCTGTAGCCTTGTTGGACAGGAGCTCCATAAAGTTTCTGAGTGAAGGTAATCTATAATATAAGTTAGTGAGAGCAGGGAATGTAACCGAATACGAATACAGTACTTGGATCGAACTGATAATGTGTTACAACTGCCTGGTCAGGGTCGCGGTAGTTGAACTTATGCTACCAGTTTTCGTTTGTTTATATTTTGGGAAATAGAACAAATTAAATGTGTTGGAAAATATGGCGGGTAAGTACAGCTGAGTTCAATAATGAACTCGAGTGATGTAGTTGAAACTGTCATAGTCAGAATTCACAGATCATACTGACAGTGCTGGCTTTCGGACCCCTGGGGTTTTGCCAAAAAGCTCTATTTTGGTTTCATCTGACCAGAGAACCCGATCCCATCTGAAGTTCCAGGAGTGTCTGGCAAACTGAAGATGTTTGAGTTTGTTTTTGGATGAGAGTAGAGGCTTTTTTCTTGAAACCCTTTCAAACAACTTGTGGTGATGAAGGTAACCTGTAGTTTTGGAGACTTTCTGACACCAAGACGCAACTAACTTCTGCAATTCTCCAGCTGTGATCCTTGGAGATTTTTTGGCCACTTGAACCATCCTCTTCACAGTGCGTTGAGTTAACACAGACACACGTCCAATTCCAGGTTGATTCATAACATTTCCAGTTGACTGGAACTATTTAATTATTGCCCTTATGGTGGAAATGGGCATTTCAATGCTTATGCTAATTCCTTATAGCCACTTTCAATTTTGTGAAGCTCAACAACCTTTTGCTGCACATCACAGCTATATTCCTTGGTCTTACCCATTGTTATGAATGACTGAGGTAATTTGGCCTGTGTGTTACCTCATATTTATACCCCTGTGAAACAGGAAGTCATGGTTGAACATGTCGAATTTCCTGTTCCTAGTCACCCAGGTGTACTAAAAAAAAAAAAAGTGAAATAAAAATGGGAATATACTTCGATATATTAATAATTATAATTAATATATTTCTCATATGAATTCATATGGGTGCCAATAATTGTTTCACACCTGCATTTAACAAAGATTTTTTTATTAATAATATTATGTTGTGCTCGCAATTGCTTGATATCCATGAGAGCAGAGTATTTTTGTGAATTTTTTTTAACAAAAGATCAAAAAGTTAAACAATAAAGACAATTTTTCACAGCCTTCTTTGCTCATATTTACCAAGGGTGCCAATACTAGTGGAGGGAACTATATGCTGTACATCGCTAGTCTGGACAAAGCAATAGTCATCTTCTGTTCATCAACTTCCAACTACGACAAATACTGGTACTGTAACACTCACTGTGCGGTACCGGAGCAAGCGGCGGGCTGTGAATGATGTGAGGAGGTCCTGATGGACTCAGATCCAGTGCTTCCTCAACACTGCCAGAGCGCTGGATGGCCAACTCCACCTCTTCATCGGTCAAACCTGGGTGAAGAGAGTAATCAAGAGCAGCATGAGTTACACGGTGTAACAGTAATGAATAAACACACTCCCACGAACGCGAGCGCCACTTCCAAACAAGACATGGGAAACATGACATCACTTACATATTCCATCATTACAGATCACGATTATATGTAACCTTCGACCACCAGCGCTGACTTAAACTAGGTTAACTGCAATGATGCTACGAGGAATAATCACAGGCATCAGCTCTAGAGGGTTAATGCTGCCCTGACTGGCACGGCACAGATCTTCCCCATTACTGGCAGTCCAGGCAGCGAGATAGACCTCGTCCATTTACAGCTGCCTTATTTCCCCAGGTGGAGCTCTTCGAAACCCCAGACAGATAAAATGCATTATTTTAATTCCTTCATTGTAATGTAAATGTATTACATAATTTTGCAAATGCCAATATAATCTAATCTTCAGATCTTTTTTAATGATTTTAGTCATGATTAAATTGCATTGAGGTCTCTGATGGAAAATGACATGGGAGAGGGGGAGGGTGAAGGGAGGAAAAAAAAAAATCTAATTTTAACATTCCCTTTTGTGGAAAAAACCGGGGGTTTATTTCCAACACCTCGTGCAGCCACTGGTCTTCGTCTTGTCTTTATTAAACAATTTGAAGTAAACAAAGACTCAAAACTGCATCCACCAGCGTGTGGGGAGGAAAAAAAGAGAAAAGAGAACAGGCCTTTAGAGGGTGTCTATTCATACAGCTGGAGTTGAGCTTTGGACATTTAATGAACGCATAAAAGTGGTGAAAACATTACAAGCTCCCTTCACAACTGGCACATAAAAAACAAATTGTGCCCGTTTAAAGCTGACGATTTTAAAAGAATACAGCTTCTATCAAAACGTGAAGTTAAACAAATGAGTTTTATACATGTGCCGTATAACACCACACCTACTCCCTCTGTGACCTCTGTTTGTCCACAGCAGAGTGTCATCTGTCACTGTGTGTTTAGCGTTGTCTCTCTCTCTCTCTCTCCTGTTTACTGGAGACATCCCCCTGGGCATTTCACCACTCTAGTCCACACACTTTCATATGACTCTGTCTGCCAGGGAACCAAAAGGCTGAGCTTTTACTCCAAATGGAGCCAGTTAAACAGCAGACAGCAAGCTGCTTTTTTTTTGTTTTTTTTTGTGCTGTAATACATATATCATAAATGTGTCAAATGCCAGTGGCACATGTGCTTAAACAGTACAGCAAGAGCTAAGAGTTTGGCAGAGAACAGAGACTCTGCATGTTCAGCCCTGTCTACTGTCAGCTGGGTATGAAAACCAAGGCCATGCCATACGCTGTGTGCTCGGAGATGAGAGCTATGGGAATCTGGAGCCAAACAGAGCGTTTGTAACTCGCATGTGTTCGACAGTAAAAGTACAACATAAGTGACGAGCGTAATAGACTTCACAAAAGCATTGGCTATGATGGTGAAAACAGGGATACAGCAAGACGTTCTATACTGTTTTAAACGACATCCATGCTAAACACACATCTAATGTCAGTCGTAATGTGAGAAGAACTGTCGACATGGTTAGTAATTGTAACGTGCCGTCGTAAGGGAAAATAAATAAATAAATAAATAAATAAATAAATAAATAAATAAATAAATAAATAAATAAAATCAACGCCAGTGTTGTGTGTGAAGTGACGTTGATTAATTTCCAATAACAGCATCGTCCCAAGTGTTTTCTTCCTCTTATTCCACAGAAAGTTTCCAATGCTAACACCTTTTCATTAATTAATGGACAACACACTATTTATCCGTTTACAGTTGCATTTAATTCTCCGGAACAGTCGTGTGATCTACTGTAACGTAGCAATTATAAACATGGTCATCAGTCACGAGCCTCTCTTTTCCCCCCTCTAGGTCAATAAAACAAAATGCAGCTTGTCGTGTTACAGGGTAACCGCATAATAGGGGGTTCTCGCCTCACACCTCCAGGGTTGGGGGTTCGATTCCCGCCTCGGAGTTTGCATGTTCTCTCCGTGCTTCGGGGGTTTTCTCTGGGTACTCCAGTTTCCTCCCCCAGTTCAAAGACATGCGTTGTGGGCTGACTGGCATCTCTAAATTGGTCGTAGTGTGTAAATGGGTGTGTGAGTGTGTGTGTGTTGGGTTGGCACTCCATCCATTGTGTCCCCTGCCTCCAGGGTGTCCCCTGCCTTGTGTCCCAAGTCTAGATAGGCTCCAGGCTCCCAGCGACCCTATGTAGGATAAGCTGTACAGACAATGGTTGGGTGGACAAATAAATAAATAAACAAACAAACAAATAAATATACATGTCTACTCACAGGAAGCTTCAAAAATTGGAAAAGTCCTGGTGTAAGTTGCTACTATAGAAACGATAACATATTAGAACAATCCAGGCTGTTAAGGAAATCATCACCATCTGACCAATCAGAATGAAGACTTCAACAGCGCTAAGGTACAACAAATTTTAATGGCAAACTTAGCGATTGCAATTTGGCTGAATTAAGATTTGCCAACATCAAGAATGACACTGGTGAAAATTTAGATGTACACACATCTGATCATTTTGGTATATAATCACAGGGGCACCGAAAGCATTGTGTTTTTCCACAAAAAAAAAAAAAACTGATTAAATAACTCTGATAACTCTGTAGAGAGTTCCCCGATTTATCCATATCCTTTTTTTTTTATTATTGTTGTAATGTTTTTGATTGATGCTGACTTGGTCTATATAACTCAAACCAGCCTGAAAATGTACACCCTAAAGAGAATTTGGTGCATTTAGCCTTCCTGCATGAAAAGAGAACAACATTTACTTAAGTGTAACCACTAGACTCATCATCCCAAAGTAATAAAACACAGAGCAGAATCTGGTTTCTGGGCCTGATTTTATGAAGGAAAAAAAACTGCATATTGCTGTAGACTCATTTCCCCTGTCAGAGGGAGTGTTAATGAAATTTATACCTCCACCATTTTCATTAAAATGACCATTTACTCACTTTTATCACTCGTGCAGAAATCCCTAGGTTAAGGTCAAAGGCACGGCGAGATTGTTTTAAATGCGCTGAACACATGGGCTGAGGCACGGGAGGGGGCGGAAGGCTGGGGTAGTTCAGTCTCACGGACTAAAATGCCCATGAAAATTGTTGAATAATTTAAGGCAAATATTGGCCATCCTGACTTGCGTGCCGGTGCAAGTGGCAGGAAGTGGCCGCAGCCATGTGCTGAGCTGGTGCAGTCAGTCTGCGCTGTCCAATAAGCAAAAACGTGTCTCTGGACTCAGCATTTATCTGAGCGCTGCAGACTGCACGGTGGCAGACTATTGAATGAGACAGAAAGACACCCCCAACGCCACACACACACCAACCCAGCTTGATCCAAATCACCTCCTGCAGGACAGCCAAAAAGAATCGAGCCCTCCTGAGAAGTTTCTATTCTCACCTTGGCATGTATAGGGGCTCCATTTGGTTCTAAAGACTTCATAATAAACAAATACGTGCATATCCGTCACGTCGTTTGAATTCGTAAACAGCACCTGGTGTGAAACTACAAAATGCTTCTTGTTCTACGTAATGAGACGCAGGCAAATTCATTAACACGTTCGCTTTTTCTTGTCGATTTTGAAGCCTAGTCAGCTAGTCCGCTTGCCTGTGATGTCATTATTGCAAAGAAAATGGGACGACAAATAAAAAGGCCTTTGAGATCCAATTTGAAAAGAAAGACAACAAGGTGGCCGGGGGGAGGGGGGGGGAGGTGGGGGCGGGAGGAGTTTTACATATAAAAGGGAAGGGACGCGAAAAGAAAAGAAAAAAAAAAAAAATTTATTACAGTTTCCAAAACATATACAACGACCTCCTGGACCCTTTTATTTCAAATCGACCCGCTGGGAGATGACTTTTTTTAAAGCCATATATTATATCTAATGATGACACCGTTAAAAAGAAAAAAAAAAAAAAAAAAAAGAACAATAATGGAAAGCTATTCTGTATTTCATTATACTGTATTATTTGGTGCACCTGATACACACAGCGCCTGTTTATGAGTCACCGTATTAGCACATGCTCAGCTGAAGCATTTGCAATGACCTTGCCATTCTCATTGGGGCATGAAATTACGGTGGTGGCACCTCGATATTACAGCTATAAATACTGTAAACTGCATATCTAGGCTACGTTTTCTATTGTCTTTCAACATAAACCTGATCGGTATTTATTTAAAGGAAAACCCATTGCTCGTCCCGATTATTTACAGCTCTATTTTCTGGACTCTGGTTTTCAGGCTGTTTTTCCTTTTGCCTCTGTATTTATTTATTAGTAGTAGTAGTAGTATTTTTAAGATGATGATGCGATAATTCTGCGGCTTTTGACTTTACGGGTTAAGAACAAGCTTCAACAGCCAATTATAAAACTGCTTACTAAAATATTTTGGTTGAATACAGACAAACACTGTTTTATTAACCTACCAGGCCTGCAATAAGTTGCCCTTGAGTGACTATTACTCACATTTTAAATACGATTTGTATTTTTCCCCCCAAGCCATATGTAATAAGACAATGGGAGGACATGAGTGGATAGAGGTCAATAAGTTATGTGCTTTTCATGTGTGCTTGTTCACATGACTGAATGTTCACATGTCCTAAATAATGACCAGTCATTTATTTACAGGTTTTTTTGGGTTTTTTTTTTAAAGGAGGCTCTCATTTCCCCTGCTTTATCACCCACTGCTTACGACAAACTGGCAGAGAGAAGCATGGCTAGGTGGCGCCGTGGACTAATTTATAACCACATCAATCCCCTCCCGCCTTCTCCGCAAGCCTTGGTCATTGCCATTTTTGTCCAAGAGGCGAGCCGCATCGACTCACCTGCAAACACCATCCTATTAAGATCTAGAATGATGAACCACATCCTTTCCTGTGTGGCATGTGCAGTATTACACTAGTGGTGCTCCTGTGTTCCTTATGACCCTCTGCTATAATGAAACAACTATGAGGAAGAACACTAGAGAACGCAGAAAGAGTCTATTTATCTGTATTCATCTATGGACAAATGATAACTCCATTAAAGCTGCAGTACGGAACTTTGTTTTGGTTCAAAATGAACAAAAATCAATTATTGAGCAAGTACATAAATTTTTTTTTTTTTTTTTTTTTTAAATTAGTGTTCAAATCTGTCTTCTTGCCTCACCCTGATTCGCAACAGTAAACTTATAATAATGATTTAGAATTTGAGCTGTCGGGTCGGATTTCGCGGGAAATGCCGGTTAGCGTCGTTCGTCTTTGCGTGGTCACGTCACATCCGTAAACAGAAAGAAGCTACTATATCGTGTGTGTGGGTGCTGAGGATGGTGGAGTGTTTGCGTTTACAACAGTTGCATAGAATTTAAACTCGTCATCTAGACACCTGCTTTTAATCTGGACAGTCCTAAACGCAATCACCGTTGACATCTGGGGAATCGGGTGTTGTCAATGCCAGGAATCCTGGCCTGCGGCCCCGTACACAGCAAGCTGCGATGCACTGTGTGTTCTGACATCTTTCTATCCTAGCCAACATGAACTTTTTTCAGCAGTTTTTCTGCTACAGTAGCTCTTCAGTGGGATCGGACCAGACAGGCTGCCGCTCGCTGGACTACTTTTTTGTTGTTTTTTTCGCACCATTCTGTGTAAACTCTAGACACTGTTGTTGTCTGTGAAAATCCCAGAAGATCAGCAGTTTCTAAACGACTCAAACCGCCCTGTCTGACAACAGCAAGCATGCCACATACAAAAAAAACAAAACAAAAAAAAAAATCACTGTTTGATGTAAACATTAACTGAAGTTATTGACTTGTATCTGCACGATTTTATTCACTGCACTGCTGTCACATGCTTGGCTGACTGGATAACTGCAAGAGTGAATTAAAACTACATGGTCAAATGTTTGTGGACACCTGAGTAGCATCACACCCACATGCGGTTCTTCCCCAAACTGTAGCCACAAAATTGTCCAGAATGTCTTTGTATGCTTTAGCATTACAATTTCCCTTCACTGGAACTAAGAGGACAAAGCTGTTCCAGCATGACAATACCCCCTGTGCACAAAGCGAGCTCCATGAAGACATGGTGTGCCAAGGTTGGTGTAGAAGAACTCAGTTACTGAACATTAGCCCATGCATTTCTATATACACATTGAGAGCGTGTGTCGGTGGATCTCAGTGCAGATTAAAGCATTAGAGTGCATGTAAATAACATGTGGAGGAGAGATTATTGTGTAAAGATCCTGCAACATGTAATCAACGCGCTGCCTGTTTTCCCCTTCATCAGCTGCGCTGCCCGCTGCAGGAATCCAATTTGAATCCCACTCTAGCACGCGACGCTATTGTTTTATTTTATGTGAGCGCTGACATTTCTCCTCGCTAATACACAGCAAAATCGGAAAATATTTACATAAATATGACATTAAACTCTATTGGAAAATTAAGATGGACACATGCTGCTGTTTTGGGCATGTGATTGAGTTGGAGCCGGTAATGGAGGGGTTCTCGGGAGGTCAGCCAATTTTTTTCCCCTTATTTAATTTTTTTTATACACATGGTGCAGTGGAGGATATTGGAAAGGAAACACAAGTTTATACCCTTTATAAGTCTGCTACTGCACAAATCCCAAATAAAAACATAATCTAACAATAAAAAAAAAGAAGAAGTTTTTGCTCAAATAACAGCTATTAATTTCACCATATCATCAAATTAAATGGTGCACATCTTACTCCTAGGAACACATTGAGGGGGGAAAAAAAGAAAAAAGAAAAAGCATTTAGTTATAGGCGAGTGTGCAAGGAAATTTACGTACCATACATAATTAAGATGAATATCAAAGCGAGAACTTACTCCGTGATTAAATGGTATGGTATGTTTATAAATGGTGTGTTTAGAGCTTCTAACCATGACCTTGGTTTAACCCTAACCCTAATTAATGGGGATTAGCTATAAACAGACCAAATTAAAGGTCACCCTCATAGTTCTTATTTATGCTAGTGGATTTCAGGCACGGTTTAATATGAAATATGTCCATCATTTTTTAAAATCAAACCTCGCCTCTAAGTAAAAATGACAAAACCCGTCAAAAGAAAAAAGGGAAAAAGAAAAAAAAAAAAGGCAAGACTGTAGTAATAACATGAACGGGAGTTTGCCCGAACGGCTTCTGTGAACTCAGCGGGGCTCTGACAGGGGGGAAAAAGCAAATTTTGTACGAAATTTAATAAAGTGAAATTGGCTTAAGATTACTCAGCACTTTGCCTCCAGATTAGTCTCCCTCCCTCCCAGCCTTCAAATTGCACGAGTTGCTTTTAAAGTGATACGACATCGTGACATAATTACATTGTTCAAGGTGAGGCGCGCTAGAAATGGCTCTTTGCTGACACAAGGCCATTTTCCACAACATGCAAATTTACAGACGAGAACGGCAGCGCTATTCAAAGACATAACTCTCGGTGGAAACGTCCTTAACCAAAACAAATCAAGGTTAACACTGTTGATCTACACATCGAGACGCATAGTGGTTGCTTCGACATCATGACACGGGGATCAGGATGAATTATATTCGCAATCAAAAAGACAAAAAAAAAAAAAAACAGCTCTGTGTTCTAACGGTCATAATTCCTTTTTATATAAGTTTATTCATGTTATCCAGTTGACCTTGACCAGGGGTGTTCAACTAAAGTTTTTATGCAACAGTCCGGTAACATAAAATGTATTGCTTATAAACATCTGGAATAACAACTAACGACACTGAATGGCATGTTAAACATTTTAATACTTCACCATTAGTGATTAGAAGCAGTACTGAGTTAATAACACAATCTGGGAGTAGTGTCCACATTCAAAGATTTCCAAAAGTCTCTGGCAAATATGAAAAATTTCCATCGTTATTAACTCAACATCATGATGTGGCCGACTCTATCCACATATATAGATCTACAGAAGCCCAAGCACACCCAAGGGACACATTGCTCTGGGAATTTAATTCTATGGAGTCAAAATATGTCTAGCGGCACTAAATTGTTCAGAGTAGGGAAAAGCAAGATTTACGGTATTGATAATCCAACAACCCAATATCATGCTTTTTGACATGTAGTAACCCACGCTGAGAAGAACTGTGAGGAACTTATGTAAGAAAGTTTTCTCTATATTTGGATGTGATATGTCTCGTAGTATTTAAAAGACATACAGTATAACTACAGGGTGTCCCAAAACTTTCCATACATTTGGGAAAATTAACACTTTTTAAGCTAAAAGTCTTTTTTAAAAAAAAAACAAAAAAACAACTTCATAGTTTATATTATATTATATACTGTTCTTCAGAATGTCTTTGACAAAAGAAGAACGTATTGAAATCATTCTCATGGCTGGATCGGGAAGCTGTCACAAGGTTGCGATGGACTTTAAAAGGAAACATGCAAAGCACATCGTACAAACACACACACACACACACACACACACACGACACACACACACGACACTGTTGCCAAACTTATTAACAAATTCATAAAGACTTCTTGGACCAACCAAGAAGTGGACGTGTGGGGGAAGCTACCGCTTGGCTGTTTGAGTTAAAACACACACTAGAATTTCCTATTTTAGGAAAAGCGTGTACAGTAATTAATAAGAAAGTGGCGGATGTTAATGTCTCCGGTGTTCGGTGGCTACATCGTAACTACACCACCTTCAAGTGCCTGGTGGTTCCAGGTCGACCAACAGTGGATTTTACAGATACCGAAAACTAATATGGGCGGTACGTGCCTGTACATTTTTTAAAATGAAATAAATATATAAATATTAATATATTAGCTATTAATAAATATTAAAGTAAATAAAAGATGTACATCCAAACTGGAACAAAAAGTAACACAACTAACAAATATAGCGGCAAGCAGCAACGGCGGATTCCTCCTCAAGATTGCGGCCCATTTCCAAATTGACACGGTAGAGAAATGTATCCCACAGATACAACATTTCAACACATTTGGATCAATGGGAGATTTTAGGGTCCTTTTTGTAGTTTTCCCACAAATGATCATTGTACAAAAAAAATCCATAATGTGGACATTATGGGTTCTTGAGATTTTTTTGTTCCCCATGAGCAACAAGGCATGCATAACAACCTTCAGACAGTTTGTCCTGATGGAGTAAAAATGCCATCATTTTGAATGTGTCAACTTTGAGGCGTGTCCTGTATCGCCTCCTATACTCTGTTTAGACCCATGCCTTCTGAGAAGTGTAAGTCTCTAGTTTCAGTGTGGCACAGTAGAACAAAACTGACCAAAACTGACCGAGCTTCATGGTTCTGGAGAAGACGACTTACTGTTTCTGTTAGCATTAGCTGTGGCCAAATCAGCCAAGAATGTCTGCCTATTCGACAGACAGATCAGCCAACCCTTGCCAGAAAGCCATGGATGCGTGTGCGTGGCCCCAAGCTCGACTGCGTGTAAAGGGCCTGAGGAGTCATTGAGAATTTTGGAGCATGCGCAGACTGTGGAGGAAGGGAGACATCCACTGGCAGAGTGCACTAGCATTTAGCCGAGCATGCATATTTCAGATATTCACAATAAATCTACTTTACATCTTACATTCACAAATTTCTCAGATTTGTCACTCAACATTGTCAAGAGTGTCCACATGAACTGGTGATTGAATCGGAGTATCCGTTTTATGCCTAGCGGATGTGTAAAGCATTATTTTAGCGTTAGTGATAAATTATTATTCCTTTTAAGGTCATCGTTTTTGGAGATATGAGGTTGCCATCGCACATGGTAACATGCTGTAGTGTCCTCTTTGTGTGTGGCACAGATCAAATCCATAGGTTAATGTTCCATTGATTTATGGACACAAGAACTATGTACAACAGTTGTCAATTCAGCCAATATGTAAATAGTTCAACCAGTTTTTATTTGATTCCTTATTGCTTAACACCCTAGAGAAAAACATGTGTCCCACACATATGTACCACAGTTCAAGTCCATCGGACCTACGGTTCACGAGGGAAGATTTTCATAGTTTTGGACAAATTTTCAATGTACTGGAAAATCCATCATGGCGGACTTTATGGTTCCCAATGGCTTTTTTGTTCCCCATGAGAAATAAGGCATGTATAACAATTTTCAGACATTTTGGACTTATGGGACGGAGGGAAAATCACATAGATTTTGGGCGTGGCCTGTAGTGCCACCTATGGGCTCATGTGGGGCATTTTTGGTTTGGGAGTTAGTCGTGGCCTATAGTATCAATGCGCCAAATTTCAAAACTTTTTACCATTTAGATCTTGAATTATTAGGCACCTTAGGGAGATGAGATGAGAATAATAATAAGAAGGAGAAGGAGAATAGTAACAATATCGCCTCTAGCAGCCATTCTCTTACTGTATAATGACTGGACAATTCTCAGCCGCTCCCGCAATGGACGCAGCCGGGACTATCGGTGAAAACTATCCGTATGGATTCTCGCAGATATCCGATAGTTCCAGCAATGGGCAAAACCGATCAAGTGGTCGACCTCTACTGGTGGTTACCGCAAAACCCCTTATATACACGCACTCCAGTATGTACCATGACGGTACCTACCTATTAGTTAATTTATTTATTTTTTATCATTGTGGGATAAAAATCTTCAGTAGTATCTATAACAAATATTGTTATATGATGTGAAATATATACTTGTCTAGTGTTAGCCAAGTCAAACATACACTGATCAATTCTATTTCACATGAATGAACTTAAAACAATCTTCATTTACTTTGACAAAAAAGAAAAGTTCAAGCAGAGGGAAAAATGATTTAAGAGGAGGAATAATGGGAGAAATATTAACAACGTGAAATGGGGGAACGGGGCGGGGCTTCCAGGGAAGTGTCAGTTAAAAGCCGAGAGTTCAAAAAACCTATACAATCAGGTTGACGTCTATTCGCCATTTTTGTTGGAGAAAAAAAAAAAAAAAAAGACTCTCTCGGCGTATTTGCAAGCGCTAACTTAAAATACGTAAAAGGTTGGCAGGTCTGTTAATGTATTTCCATTATTAAGATCTAGTTCCGCTCTATAAACACAAAAATGACCCTGTCCATCTGACTACCTGAATAAAAAACTAAAACTGGATGTGGATTTGGAAATGGAAAGCATTAGAAAGAAATTAAGAAGCCATCGTTCAATATTAACTTCATGCAAGCAGCAAGAGTGAGCTATGAATTATAAATAAAGCTGACCTGCTGCTAAAGAGATGCACTGATGAGGGGAAATTCTAAAGGACACTAGGTAGTCATAATAGCTTCATGATGTGAGCAAGAACAGTCTGCAAACATAGATTTAGTCTTATGTTAACTCTTAAGCCTTCTGACACTGACCGGGTCAGAATCTCAGTGCTTTCTTGATTAATTAGTCCCTCACTCACACACACAATTTATGGGCTGAAATGATAAGAAAAATTATTTCAGGAAGATGCGCTAATCTATGGAGGAACAAGAAACAATCTGATCTCGGGGGGGGGGGAAGATTAGCGACTTGGGGATAAACATCTGTGTGGACAAAGAAAACATTTACAAGCTATAAGCGAAAGCCAGAAATATGGGAAATTCTCACCTATTCTTTTTTATTATTATTATTATTTTTATTAAATATCATTTAAACTTTAAACAGCTTTATTTTCCTCCTCGTTGCATTTTGAAGCTCAATTCTATTAAGTTTAATGACTAATTCTGAATTTCCAGGCACATCTCACGCTTGAATATAATTTACACCACAGAGCTGTTGAATTTTCTTCAGAAGAAAGAAAAAAAAAAAAAAAAAAATCACACGATATTAATTAATTAGGCAATATTGCACGAGCAAGAGTATGGTACTGAATACTGTATCAGTACGATTGTGATAGGCCGCGTGCAGTAGGGCGCGTCTCGCTCAGCTCCCTAGGTGGTGAATCAGTGTATCGTGTACGCGAGTTCGGGCACTGGTGGTAAGGACACAGGCTCACTACACATTAGGACACCGATGACTCGATTTCCGGCGACATGACTACGTACTCGCGTTGTAAAACATCACTACTGGCATTTATCAACAACGGGCAGGACCGATATCTTTCTGGCATTATATGTCATATAGACTTGTTAGCTTAATCACATGCGGTTCTGTCATAGTACTTCAAGCAGGATCGTAGGCGAGGGAGTGAATTTTTAAAACACATTAAACAAACCGTATATAGAACGTCAAATACAGTTACAAATCTCTAACGTAAGGAATCATTTGAGAGCCACAACAACGATAACAAGCTGCTTACATTTGTAGACGAAGTTGGCTGAGAGTTCTTCCACCATAAAATTTTTTTTTTTTTTTTTTTAAGGTGAGAGGCTTCTGAAAACATGACGTCATTTCCAGTAAGGGATAATAACATAATGAGCATCGATGCGCCCTGGTTTTTACGGTGCATTGTGGGATTTTTTCAGAGCGCGAACGTTCCGGTGCGCTGGAAGCCCTTAAAATGGCCGACTCCTTGATCAGTGCTCTGACTACTGAACCAAGGAGCTGACTGAGACGCACCCGTAGTATATTCATTATAACTGCATGACTGTTACTACGATAGTGCTTTTACACAACAGTTCTATGTATAAACAAAACATTTATATTGAGTAACTGACATTTCGGATACAGTACAGCCAAAAGTTTTGTTTATTTTTGCCATGCTAATGGAAACAGATCCCAAAGAAGCTACACTCACTGACAGCCCATCAGCTAGCTGGCAAGCTGCTTGTTGGGCAAACATTGATTTGTACATTCCAGTTAAAGGTGCAGCCGGTGAAATTGGCTTCACTTTGTCCTTTTTATTAACATATGAAAGCTTGCCAGATGGCAAGTCAAAAGTTATGTTCATGAAAAATGTATTGTTTACCATGTCCGCTGATGATGTCGCTAACGCTAATGTAGCAACGGTTTCAATCAGGCTGATGTTAGAACTGGAATTTGACGCGGCGAACACAGACAAGCGTGGTTATACAAACAGCACCCTGAATACAAGCACTCTTCGAACGCCGCTCGTCCAATCAGATCAGTGAACCAGAACTAACTGTTGTATAATTTAACAGCAGCTCCGACTGTAATTCTGACTGCAAAGAAAATCACACGTTTATATAAATGCACTCGTTCTAATACATATCGTTTCTGTAGTAAAAGCTAATACGCAAGTCAAAGACTAATAAGAAGCACATGAAGTCTTTCTAGCAGTACCCTGGCGTTCCATTCCACCGGCCGAATGGAAATAGACTCAATTTTTAATCAGTATAAACAAAGGAATTATTGTATTACCGCAAATCTGTTATAAATGTAGTCAGGACACTGTTGGGTTTCTGTGTGTAGAGTACCGTGACACTGTGTTTAGCTGCTGGTGAGCAGGGCGATGGGAAAGGGGAGGGGTTCGAGCCCCCTGCTGGGCAAACGAGTCATACCTCTCCACAATAACATTGGTGCAGAGATAAAACGGACAGCACAACTAAAGCTTTGCTTATTGTAAAACACCGTATACAACCGCGAGAATAAATTCTAACATTTAAACCTAATAGGGATTATTAAATCCCTGAGTGTCTACTTTCATATTAACCACCACTGCAGTGTGAGTGTGACATCACAAATTTATTCAATGCTGAACACGGGCACCCCCAAAACAGGTGGGAATCATATTCTGGTTAAAAAGAGTTCAAAATGTGTCGTTATTTAGCAAAGAAAAAGATATAATGGTTGATTATGGTGAGGCTTTCTAAAAGGAGATGTTTATCATTTTGTCAGGAGTCTCCCGTGCTAAAGTTTTTCGCCACAGCGTCTTCAGTATGTAAGGAATTGACACTTTCTGATTTCTCTGAAATATGATTTTTGTTGTTGCTTTACCTTCCACAGAGAAGAGAAGAAGTACACTTGAGAGGGAATGACTGTTTATAGCAGCTTTAATGTAAGTGATAGTAGGAACTAACTTGTCTTGTGGGTGTTCCACAGCATTAAATGTGACCATGGATGGATAAAAATGAAGATATGTCAATCTTTAATTAATAAATATTGCTAGCGTTGACAAATATCTGTGATGATA
The DNA here is from genome assembly GCF_023375685.1 of Ictalurus furcatus. Taxonomy (NCBI): domain Eukaryota; kingdom Metazoa; phylum Chordata; class Actinopteri; order Siluriformes; family Ictaluridae; genus Ictalurus; species Ictalurus furcatus. The sequence goes on from NC_071269.1 coordinate 19,936,601, forward strand.
TAGAGAGGAAAAAAAACACTTCCACTTTGTATTATGCCGCATCTCATGATTGTTATTTTCCTATTATAGAACAGTCCATCATGTGTCATATCTTATGTATAATACGCAATTGCGTCATATAGTTATGTATAACATATACGATCGTGTGAAAAAATAAGTACACCCCATGGAAATTGTTGGATTTACTTTTGACATATTTGGACAAGCAAACATCATCTTTGAAATAGTACCTGTTAATAAAGTTGATATACTTGAATAAAACCACAACATTAACTTTTTCGATCATTTATTCAAAAGAAATATCAATAGATGTGACATTCTTCTGTGGAAAAAGTAAGTACACCCTTGCCCTAGAAGCTAGTATTGCCCCCTTTAGCAGAAATTACTTCTTGTAGGCGTTTTGCATAATTGTCCGCCAGTCTCTGACATCGGCTTGCTGGAATTTATGACCGCTCTCACATTATCTTCAAGCACTCTTTGACATGATGCAGAATTCCTAAATGAATCAATGAATGCAAGTATCACTCTGAATAATCGGTTATCCGTATTGGCTGAGAAATTTAGTATTGGTGCATCTCTAATATTAATTAATATTATTAATATTTCCTATAAAGGAAATGAAAGTAAAAAGTCACTTTTCATCGCATAATCCACGATCTCTAAAGCCCGGAAGCCTTTTTTTTTTTTTTTTTAAATCGTTCTTAAAACGTGTCAAAGCACAATTAGTGTCATGTCTCCTGTTTTAATTCCGAGCACAGATTAATGAATCATGGTTTGATGCATTGTGTGGCATACATCACATGCGCATATTGATAAACAGCCCTGAGTTTAGAGCGAATGCAAATTTGTGCTCACACCACACTAATCGCAGGTCGATAAAATTGTTCCAATGGATTCCAGGCCTTTAATATTTATGATAACAGCTAAATTAAGTAAAAGCCTTAAAATGCTGGGAGGGAGCATAATTGACAATTGCACTGAAAGTACAGGAGAGTTTGTCAATATTCATTTTCTGCATCCCAAAGAAGCGTCACAACTAGTAAGTCATTTATCCACCTCACAGCCAGGGCTAAGCTCTATGAACAGCAAAAAGGGAAAAAATAAATAATAAATATCGACCCCTACTTGAACCATCAGGGCCTGCAGCCACAGGGCCGACCTTTCACCCTGCCCCCCCCCGCTTCAAAAGCAAGTGCCCTCACATGATTAGCATTTTTATCCCAGTGTCTGTGGTTCATTATTGCACTGTGTTAAAAACTCACCTTTTTTCTTTAGGAAAGCTTTTCTGGTAGCCAATGGACTCTGGCGAACTTTGGGGTTCTGCAAGAACTTCACCGCTGTAGCAATCTGCGAAAAAGAAAAGAAAAGAAAAGAAAAGAAAGAAAAAAATATCATAAGTGTCAAGTAACCTGCAGTAGTCTTCAGCAAATGGCATGCTCAAAAGCTCATTACAAATAAGAGGTGGAATAATTCTTCCATGGGCAATTACTGTGCACGTCTCCTGCGCCGCGGTATATCATCAGCCAAGAGCAGGAACCTTAGAGAAACTCGCCTGCACAGTAAGTATATGGAGGCTAGACCACCAAACCACTTTAGAGATAAATCTAGGAAACGAGTGAATCAGCAGTTATAAAATTATCCCATCAAGGTTTGCTGAATAAATGGGGTATGGACTTTAATTTGCCATTATCCTCTTTAAGACAAACTCCAAGCCTTAAGTGAGCAGGGACTGAAAATCTATACTTAATGCTGAAGTGCTCATCTGTATCTAATAACTGCTGAATACCTGCCTGAAAACTTCAGCGATTCTTTAAGAAGAAAATGCATTATGATTAAATAACTGAGGCTGCATGTTGTAATGACCATGTGTTAATGCACTAGAAAATTAAATATCAGGACATATGTAGTTGTAAGTGCAGTGGGGTGTTGATCGATTCCATCCTGTTTTCCTTCGAGATGCCCCTTAATTTGCCACTTTAGCATGCTTTCTGCAAGAATTAAAAAAAACCGCCTCCTTCCTTAAACGCCATTACGACACGAATTTGAAGTGGGGGGTTGGGAGAGCCTCCGGAGTGCAGCTTTTAAAGAACAGATAAACATGAAATAACATCTGGAGGTAGGTGGAAGCGCACACTCAAGCTCAGAGCCGAGCGCTCTCGTTATCGCACCTGTGGTCCCCGTGATTCAATTGTAAAAGTCATCCCTCTAATAGGTTGAAAGGTTTTGATTACTCTTCTTTTTCTTTAAGCGGGCAAAAGATAAAAAGTGATTGAGCACACTGCCTGTGGTAATTCATTTTAGGTAATGCATTGCATATACTAAAGACCTGTTTCAATCCAAAAGAATTGCATTTTGAAAATAGGGCCGAGGACGACGTAGGACGGGGCGAGGCGAGGCGAGGCGGCCATGATCATAACTCTTCAAAAACAAATAAAAGACACAGCGAGGCGGGGACGCGGGTTCCCTATCGAAACCCGTAATATTGATTTCAGCTTTAATTTACACTACAGACTCTCACCTTGTTTCTTTTTTCTGATCGCCAAGCAAATTATTAAACAAGTTACACCTAATCAATTAAACATTATTTCTATAGCACTTTAAACGAAAAACACTGCCACAAGGTCTAATATCGGGCATAATTATTTCTATTTCCTGAACTGTAAATACTTCCATATCTATTTGAAACATAATCAACGAAGCACAATATTATCGCTTTCAGTTACGCTAAAATCTGCCAAAAGTGCCATCTTTATTTTTTTTTATATAGACGAGCAAATAGACATGTGAACCTGGAATGATCTGCGCAGGTGTTTTAAACTCTCTAATATTAACCGACACTTTCAGGAAGTCCCGCCCCCTTCCTATATCTCATGCGCTCTCGCTTACTGTCATGGTAAATGGAGGAAATTTTACGTCTATTAATGTGAAACTAAATCTATCCCTGTATGTTCGACTTCGCTAACATCAGAGAAGGAGAAGTATATATCATATACACCGTTTAACCATAACATTAAAACCGGCTGCCGCCAAAACAGCTCCGATTCGTCGAGGCATGGACTCCACAAGACGTCTGAAGATGTGCTGTGGTATCTGGCACCGAGACGTTAGCAGCAGATCCTTTAAATCCTGTAAGTTGCGAGTTGGGGTCTCTACGGATCAGACTCGTTTGTCCGATGTCGGATGGGGAGTTTGGAGGCCTCTGGGTTACTGATCAGAAGGTAAGGAGTTCAAGCACTAGCACTGCCAAGCTACCACTGGTGGGCCCTTGGGCAAGGCCCTTAACCCTCAGTTGTATAAATGAGATAAATGTAAGTCGCTCTGGATAAGGGCGTCTGCCAAATGCCATAAATGTAATGTAAATGTAACACCTTGAACTCTGTCATGTTCCTTTCCTGAACAATTTTTGCAGTGTGGCAGGTTGCATTATCCTGCTGAAAGAGGCCACTACCATTAGGATTTCCTCTGACCCATGACATGGAGATCCTCTGACCCAGTCGTCCACCCATCACAATTTGGCCCTTATCAAACTCACTCGGATCTTTACGCTTGCCCATTTTTCCTGCTTCCACCACATCAATTTTGAGAACTGGCCGTTCACTTGCTGCCTAATAAATATATCCCACCCCTTGACAGGTGCCACTGTAATGAGATAATCAGTGTTATTCACTTCACCCGTCAGTGGTTTTAAACGTATGGCTGATCGGTGTATATCGGTTTACTATATTTATTATCGATGTCATGGTCAGCTCTTTTGAGCCCTAAAATACTAAACAGGCCAACAATGAGGTGTCAAATCTAACACTTTACAAACAATTACATTACTTTTACGGAGTTTTCGGGGCTACACAAAGATGCGTGAACATTCCCATTTCTCTGGATGAGGTGTAAATGTGTACGGCTGTGGCTCAGGTGGTAGAGCGGGTTGACCACTAATCGTAGTATTGGCGGTTCGATTCCCGGCCCACGTGACTCCACGTGGCGAAGTGTCCTTGAGCAAGACACCGGACCCCAAGTTGCTCGCGATGGCAAGCTAGCGCCTTGCATAGCAGCTCGGCTACCGTTGGTGTGTGAGTGAGTGTGTGTGTGAATAGGTGAATAAGAACCACTGTAAACCGTTTTGGAACCACTAAGGTTAAAAAAAAAAAAAAAAGTTCTATTTACCATTTAAGCATGTTAAATGCGGTCACCTGAAACCTGACAGCGGCGTACAGAATGTATGTGATAAAAACCCCAACACAGGCTTGAGCAGAACCGTTGCAGTAAAAAACACAAAAAGAGAGAGCTTGCATTCAAAAGATCAACTTCAAAGAGGTTTCAGATGTGAAATGTAGAATGATTCAAAAAGAGAAACCTCACAAAGGAGAGGAGAGAGAGAGTGTGTGTGTGTGTGTGTGTGTGTGTGTGTGTATGTGTGCTGTATGCGTGCGTGCACAAATGTGTAGCTGTTGGCCCTGGATTAAACGACAATTCTAATATTTGTGTGGTGGTCTGGGAAAACCCTTCATATGTCACTGGGGCTGAATTCTGGAATATATATATATATTTTTAGGCCAATAATTCACTTTGACATTTTCTAATTTTTTTAACAACGACTTTGAAATGTTTTTATTTAGGCTACTAAGCCTTCTAACCTTGCCTTGGGGTCTGCCTGTAGAGATCCTGCTGTATACTAAGACAAGCGTAGTGATAACTGCAGTCAAGATCTCGGAACCCTCGCTAGCTAAGTGAGCTTTTCACCTCTCGCAGCGCGCTTCATGCTGCTGTAAAGCAACACGCCGAAACAAAACGGATGTAAGCCTGATTGCTTCAGTTTGTAGTAAGATTCCAGCTGTCAAAATGTCTGCGGTGCTCCTGTTTCAGTCACGTCATCATGAAAACAGAGAAAAGCACTCACACACTCAGCAGACCTTTAAACTTTAAAATGCTTCAATGACCTAATAAAACATTAATAACAAGAAATTTAGTCAACAGAACAAAAGTGACTGAATGAATCAGCGATTTTTTCCTCTCCGGTTTGAACATGAGCAGAGATCAGTCGAGTGACGGCGACGATGAAGTAGATTCGATTACGAACGTGGAATTGGAACGGAATCATTAAACGCGGTTTTGATTTTTTTCACTTTTGGGGGATTTTAAAAATAATGTTAGAACTTTACTTATGACTGAGAGATGTGCAAAAAAATGTATTGCAATTCAGGAAAGTTTGTAGCGTAAAGGGTTTTCCCAGGCCGCCATACATATAATAAAAACTAGAGATGGCATCGAGCCGATACTCTGTAACAGTATCAAGCTGACACCGGAACAAAATGGTGGATCGGATATTGGATCCTGTAACAAATGACAAAGATCGGAATTGGATTTGGAAAAAAAAAAAATGTATTTCTGGAACTGGAAATGTTTACATATAAAGAGATTTGATTGGTTTGTCTTTTTATTTGAGGACTGATTTTATGATATTTATCCTTTTAAGTGATTTTTGTGTGAAAATGAAGTGCTTCAGCTTTAAAAAGTAAAAATAAAAAAAAACAACAACAAAAAAAAACATTTAAAAAGGTTAGTAGTTTTTAGAGAAAACAATATCGGACGAGTTATCGGTATATCGGTATTGTCTGATACGCAAGGTTTCAGTATCAGTATCAGAAAAGAAAAAGTCTTATCATGAGATCTCTAACAAAAACAAAAAAAAAATTCCATGAACCTGTACATGAATGTATACATGTGCACTCACGGAGCACTTTATTAGGAACACTATACTTATACTGGGTACGGCCGGCCTTTGCTCTGAAAAAATTCTTCATGACATGAATTCCACAATATGTTGGAAACATTCCTTTGAGGTTCTGGTCCATGTTGACATGATTGCATCTCGCAACTCCTGCAGATCTTTCGGGTGCACTTTCATGCTGCGAATCTCCCGTTCTACCACATCCCAAAGGTGATCTACTGGATTCAGATCCGGTGACTGGGAGGGCCATTGAAGAACACCGAACTCATCGTCCTGTTCGTGAAACCAGTTTGAGACGACTTTTGCTTTGTGACACGATGCGTTATCGTGCTGGAAATAGCCATTCGAAGATGGGAAAATTGTGGCCATGAAGGAAGAAAACTCAGCAACAAGACTCAAATAGTCTGTGGCATTCAAGCGGTGATTGATTGGTATTAATGGGCCCAAAATGTGCCAAGAATACATCACAACACCATTACACTATCTCCACCAGCCTGGACTGTTGACACAAGGCAGGCTGGGTTCTGTTGGTGCCAAATGACCCTAACATCGGTGTGCCTCAGGAGAAACCAAGATTTATCAGACCAGGCTTTGTTTTTTCCAGTCTTCAACTGTCCAGTCTTGGGGATCCTGTGCCCAACGCTGCCTCAGCTTTCTGCTCTTAGCTGACAGAACTAGAACCCGACGTGGTCTTCTGCTGTTGCAGCTCATCCACCTCAAGGTGTGCATTCCGAGATACTTTTCTGCTCAATACAACTGTACAGAGTGATTATCTGAGTTACTGTAGCCTTCTGTCAGTCTTTCTGTGTGGCTGTGGCTCAGGTAGTAGAGCGGGTTGTCCACTAATCCTAGGGTTGGAGGTTTGATTCCCGGCCCGCGTGACTCCACATACCGAAGTGTCCTTGGGCAAGACACTGAACCCCAAGTTGCTCCCGATGGCAAGTTAGCGCCTTGCATGGCAGCTCTGCTACCATTGGTGTGTGAGTGTGTGTGTGAATGGGTGAATGACACACAGTGTAAAGCGCTTTGTAGAACCGCTAAGGTAAATGCAGACCATTCACCATTTGTTTTTTTCTTTAATGCACCATTCTGAATAAACTCTAGAGACTGCTGTGTGAAAATCCCAGGAGATCAGCAGTTATAAATACTCAAACCAGCCCATCTAGCACCACCAATCATGCCATGGTCAAAATCACAGAGATCACATAGATCACAGAGAGCCCCCCCCCCCCTCCCCACCCCCCTTCTGATGGTTGATGTGAACATGACCCAAAGCAGGCTGGCCCGTCTCTGCATGATTTTATGCATTACTCTTCTGCCACATGACTGCCTGGTTAGATAATTGCATGAATGAGTAGGTGTACAGTTTTTCCTTATAAAGTACTCATAGAGTGTATATTCTCTCAGTATGTTCTTTACAGTTTAATACACTTGTATAGTTGTATTTGAACATTCTTCTGCTGTCATATTGTCTACTGTCTCTCGCTCAGGTGCTATAACACTAGAACATCCCACCTGGGATGAATAAAGTGCCTTATCTCATTATATCTTAACTCCAAAAACGTGTTCCGGATCATTTTTTTTTCTTTTTTTTTAATCTCACAATTACAAAACGGCACTTCCTTCGATTGCTCGTGGGTCAGCGGAAAGGATACGAGGTCTACGCCTGCTTTTACAGCTTTCCGCTGATGGACGCAGCCTGACATTCTTGCAAACACTTGCCTAAGAGATGAACCTCAAAGTGGGATTACAAATAAGGCAGATGTCCATTTATTTTCCCCGAGTGTTGCGCATGATCTACAGGGAGAAGAAAAGTGCTTTTCTTTGCAGATGACATAGCTGCTTTATGCAAGTTCCACTCAGACATCTCAATCAATTATAACCACATTGCGCAGATTTTAGTCTTGTCTAGTTATTGACGTATAGATCACCCTCGCTGTAGTGTAAGGTAGTAGCGCACAATTGTGCTTTTAAGCGTGAGAGCTACATCACTCTAAGTCAGTACAAGGCACATTTGCTTTGGCAGGCCAAATATTAACCTAAATTAAAAAGGTGGCTGCATGTTGCTTTGCTGAATACCAGTAAATACTCTTTGTTAATAACCATTATTTTCTAGTGTTTCTTGTAAGGCTAAAATTGCTAATGCACTGAAAGTGCTCTGTGTTCTAACCAATAATCTTTACAAATGAGATAAATGATCAAGTGTCAGGGCGCAACTTAAAAAGTGGCGAAAACTCAATCACAGAGGCCGAGCAGCATTTAAGCGGCATGCCTGGAGACAGCGCTGCCACGGTGAGCCTGATGACTGGAGCAAGTCTCACAAATCATACAGCAATCTTATTGAGTTTGGATTGGACAAGGCTTTAATAGAGCACTTTCCCCCCCCCCCCACACTTCCCTTAAATTTGGAGGAAGAAGCGCTATCCCTCATCCTAATGACATCTGACCTGCGGTGCGCTCTGTGTTTCTTTTACACGTCTGTTCTGACGCTTTTACATCAAATGAACTTATTTATCGACAGTGTACACTACACTACGTCGTATTGGGGTTTGAGATGTGACCTCATATCAGAGGACTGAGTGAGCTTTTCACACATAGTAGAGTGGAGAATATGAAGAGTACTGAATGCTTAATATACAGTGCCCTCCACTAATATTGGCACCTTTGGTAAATATGAGCAAAGAAGGCTGTGAAAAATTGTCTTTATTGTTTAACCTTTTGATCAAAAAAATTCACAGAAATACTCTGCTGTCATGGAGATCAAACAATTGCAAACACAACACAGGTTTATTAAAAATATATATATATATCTTTGTTAAATATTTTTAAACAAAAGATCAAAAGGTTAAGCAATAAAGACAATTTTTCACAGCCTTCTTTGTCTTTGCTCATATTTACCAAGGGTGCCAATATTAGTAGAGGGCAATGCAATGTTTTATAATGTAGAGCTCAAACAAACATTTGGTGTCGGGGATATGAGTTTTGATTCATAGTTGCCCTGCGAATACAGTAACCAGAGAAGGAAAAAAAATAACTATTTCTTATTAACTTTAAGAAAACAAAAGCCTTCATTTTATTTGTATGTTAAAACATAATGCACTTCACGGTCATGTGATGCACCTTGACGCAATAACTGTAGCACACGTTTACGAAGTCCCGAACTCTGGTTACTGAGCGTCCACGGACGTAAGACCGTCTTTTTGACCACATCTACTACCTAAATTTTTGCAGAATTTTTTATTTTTTTTTTTGGTTAAGGTCACAAACATGTCATGCTCCAGAATTTGTACTAATGCACTAACTAGCTAACCCCACATTATTATATTACATTATTATAAACAAATATTTTGGCTAGACAGCAACACAGTAGCTTTTACCTTCTCAGTGGACTCGCTAATAAATATAAGATTCATCCACACCGAAAGAAACATGTCATTTATATTAAAACTCCTACTAATTGTGGGTTGTTTTATGAATTTTATGAATTTTCATTTTTGTACCAATATCTTTCACCAATATTCATCTTCATTGTGATTTTGTTTTGCTGTAAGTGTTTAATCTTTTTTCAATTTTTAAACTATATCTATCTATCTATCTATTTTATATATCTTCTATGCTTAGGTGTCACTGATTATTTTATTCTTTTTCTTGTTTTCATCCTTTAACGTAAAACCTTTTTGACAAAAAATAAAAATAAATAAACAAAAGGTTTTTATTATTATTTTTAGAATTATTATAAATCAAATCCAGTGTCATACAAAGTGTTATATAACTAATGTTCTACACAGTACTGTGCAAAAGCCTTAGGCAAATGTAAAAACATGCTTTATTGCAAGGACACAATCAAAAATAATGAATATAAACATTTCTACATAGAAATTATACTACAGAGAGAAGTAATAACTAAACAAAGTCAATATTTGTTGCGACAACCCTTTGCTTTGTAAAAATGCATCAGTAGTCTCAGGTACACTTAGTGTAGTTTTATAAAGAAATCAGCTGGTAAGTTTTCCAGAGCATCTGGGAGAATCTCACACAATTCTTCTGGAAACTTTGACTGGAGCAGTTTGACTCGCACATGCTTCTGTTTTTCGGTCCGACAGCCTATATTATGTCTTTTGTCTAAAAAGTGGTGTATCATGCAACCATGCTCCTTTCTTTACTGACATACTAACATTTTTCTGTAACATAACATTTTCTATTGGAAAGGCAACGTTTTACAATCTAAAAATATACATATTTTTACTGACTCAATAATGCATAAGTCGTAAAATAAACCAATATGTGTGTTAAAAAATTGAAGGTGCCTAAGAATATTTGCACAGTGCTGTGTGTATTTAAATTATAAGGAGTTTGTACAACACAATGATTGAGAACATCTAAGAGCACTTAAATCAAGCAGAAAGTTAAATAAGAAAAAAAAAATTTAATTCACTAATTCAAAATGTGGAGTCACTGGTCCAAGTGAGCTGAAAACAAAACAATAAAAACTAGAGTGCTCTTTAGAAGATAAAATACTGCCAGCTTTTATGAGCTACTTTTGACCTGCATTTGACATTTAAAAAAAAAAGAAAAAAAGCCTGAAAACTCTCAAGTGAAACTGAGTAAATACATAAAACTTATTAAGTCTGTGTGTAAATAAGTTTTATATATATATATATATATATATATATATATATATATATATATATATTATATATATATATATATATATATAAAATTCCCTGCCTAGATTTCTTAATACTTAACGTTAAGTTAAAGCATCGCACTGTAACACACTGTGTATTCATTCAGTGTGTAACTGAAACATGTAAGCCTGATGAAGTTGCTATGATTTCATTTCATAACTTCCTCCCTTTGGTGAGAGTGTTTGAAGTTTAACTGTAAAGTAACTTCCAAATTTTTAAAAGGGCCGTTTTGTTTAGAAATGCTGCCATCTAACTACCGCATATGAAAAGGTACACTTCCTGTTAAAGAGCTCTTTTGGAGCAACCGGAGCTGAACAGAGAAGGCTACTGAAGTTTAAAAAAAAAAATAAAAAATACAACACAGAATGCACAGAACAAAGAAAATGACAAAAGATAAAGTAAAGCTGTAAGAAGAAAAAAGTATACAAATATAGAATTAAAAATGATTTTATATATATAATATACACACACACACACACACACACACACACACACACACACACACACACACACACACACATATATTACCGGTCAAAAGTTTGGAGATGCGTGACTGAAATGTTTCTCATGATCTTAAAAACATTTTGATCTGAAGGTGTATGACTAAATGTTTGAAATCGGTGTCGTAGACAAAAATATAATTGTGCCAACATATTCATTTTTTTCATTAGAAAACTAACATTTTATTTACAAAAAAATTATTATTATTTTTTTTTTAAACAGATGACTTTCAGCAAAATATTCCGAAAAGCAGCCGATAAGTGTCCAGCATAGGTGGGAACTCCTTTAATACTGTTTAAAAAGCATCTCAGGGATTTCCTCAAGAAATCGGTTGAGAAACTGCCAAGAATACATTTCTGGAAATTCTAGGCAGAAAGGGCGTCTACTTTGAAGATGCTAAAATACTAAATTATTTTGATTTATTTTGGATTTTTTATCACAACATAATTCCCATAGTTCCACTTGTGTTACTCCAGAGTTTTGATGACTTTATTATTATTCTAAAATGTGTGTGTGTGTGTGTGTGTGTATATATATATATATATATATATATATATATATATATATATATATATATATATATATATATATATATATACACACACACACACACACACACACACACACACACACACATACATAAACACACACGTATACATTCATTACATATATATATATATAATAAATACTCTTTCACTATAACTATTTCAATGTAAAGTAATAAAAATAAGAAACTTGATACGAGAAGGCAGTCTTAGGTAAGAGATGTAAGCGAGATGTAAGCTAAGGTCAGCGATTACGTCTGGTTCGTAGAGGACACCAGAGCTGACGGTAGATGGGGGGGTCATGAGCAGAGCTAAAAGGAAACGATAAGGGAAGCTAAAAGGAAATCATTATAAGCTCTTGCTATCCAGACTCGGTGTGAATCAATTCATTCCAAATTGCCCTGTACATTTGTGCAGAAGCAGCCTTGATATAATAAAAGGCTAATAGAGACAGGTACAATTGTGTTAGCCAGGTCTCAAATTCCTCCAAAACAAAGGTTAAAGGAGAGACAGAAAGGGAGGGGGTGGGGAAGGGAAGGGAGGATAGCTGACTTTCAATATTAATTAACTGGACGACTCGGTAACAGAGACGCTGTCTAGCAAGCTTTCAGTGCAGCGAGCGCTTGTTTCCAAAACGCTGCACGCAAAAAATAATTTTTAAAAAAAATAATAATAAATAAATAAATAACCACAGATCAGGTGTTTTGATTCAATTATCCTTTACTTCCATCTGCTAACCGGCTGATCCACTAAATGGTGGTTTTAATCATTTAAAAGAACATGGCTAAACATACTTCTAATTATGACGTCTTTTCCCATTAAACTGACCTTTAGCGGGCGCACAGACCCTCCTGGGAAACGGTGAAGAGAAATGACACCTGACAGAGTGTGTGTGTGTGTGATTAATCTATCTATCTATCTATCTATCTATCTATCTATCTATCTATCTATCTATCTATATATATATATATATATATATATATATATATATATATATATAGAGAGAGAGAGAGAGAGAGAGACAGAGAGACAGAGAGATGGATATATATGTATATAGATATATATATTTATATTCAATTCAATTTGATTTGTGTAGCGCTTTTTACAATGGACATTGTCTCAAAGCAGCTTTACAGACACATATAAACACAGGATACAGATTTTAAGTGTGTGAATTTATCTCTGTTGAGCCAGCCTGTGGTGACGGTGGTGAGGAAAAACTCTCTTAGATGATATGAGGAAGAAACCTTGAGAGGAACCAGACTCAGAAGGGAACCCGTCCTCATCTGGGTAACAACGGATAGTGTGAAAGTGAAAAAGTTCATTATGGTTTTTACACATACATACATATATATTCACACACATATACATACACACACACGCACACATACATACACATACTGTATATAAATGGGAGGGCTAGCAAAAAACAGAGTACACCAACGCACTTCATAGTTGCTGATTTATTCCTCTTATACCACAGAGATTTGCCAATGAGTAATGTTTTATATGAATGTCACATCATACTTTTTTATCCATTTACAAGATAAGAGATAAGATAAGATATAACTTTATTAAATCCCCCGTAGGGGAAATTTAGGTCAACATAGTCACTATATATAGTCACTTCTATTCAGTCACTCCCACTTTTATACAGGACTTCGCGGAGTTTTTTCGTAATTGTTGTGGTCAAAAATGCTTGATTCTGCTGCAGCATTTTTCAAAAGTTGCCATTTGCTAGTTGTTATTTTGCGGAAAACTACTTCAATTGGCCAAACTGCAGTTGCACGAAATAATTTTGCAGGGCCTTTTCGCAGTGACGTTTGTTACTAAATGAGACCTTTTAGCTGTACTCAGGTTCGACGCACATGAATCGAAGAGGGTTCTGACTGAACGCGTGCTGCGATATCGTCACATGACGCGTCTTGGCCCAAACCTGCAGTAATGTTGAAAAATTGCAAGCTCCACCGAATATTTTGCGTGATTTTGCGTTTCTCCTGAATCAAGTCCAAATCCTGGAGGGACTGTTTAATGTTTTAAAAACTCCACAAAACATTCTAGCAGCTATACTATAAACCCCTTCCTTCAACAGCCTGCTTCTTACTCTCGTTTCAAGTTAATAAAACAAACAAACAAAAAAAGCATAGCTTGTCATATTACTGAAGGAAAGCCCTGAAGACGTTTCCGTCGTGTCAGAAAACCTACGCTGTTACACTGTAAAGTGCTGACGCTGGAGACTCTTTCCAATAATGCTAAATAAAAGAAACGATCTCCTCACAGAAAACTTTTACACAAATAAAAATAAATCAAGTCGGTTTACAAGTCGTTACTGTAAAAAAAAAAAAAAACGTATTAGAACGTGCGCATTAATAGAAAAATATTAAAATGTCCGAACTGTGCTGTTACAGAAAACAAATCAACACTAACTGGCCAATCAGAATGCAGAATTGGACAGTGCTGGGGATAAATTCTACTTTAAGCACTGTTCGAAAGATTCATCATGAAATGACTCGTCACGTGAGTCATTTAACAAACCAGCTGACACGTCACTAAGCTTCACCGTTTCTTCTGCCTTGTCACGGCCGTGATGTATTGTTGGGGTTTTCCTTATTTTGCTACTTTCTGACGCCGACCTCAAAGCCTGCCGCGCTCCTCTTTCCTCTCTTCTACACGTTTAGAAGGTCACATTCAGGCTGTATGCCAGAAAAAAACAAAAAAAAAAAAAAAAAACCTCCAGCTCTGATGATGACGTAGGCTGCAGGTTTTTTTTTTCCGTTTTACTGGATGCGTATCGAGCTCTGTCAGCTTCAGCAGATGAGAATGTGGATATTCGCGCTGGTGGCCCTTTTTTATTGAATGCTTTGAACTTCTGCTATTCTGACTTCTAAAGGTCAGAATGAACATGTCTGTGAACGCGGAGTGGAAAACTTCATTGATGTTCGCTCAGCACACAGACGGGCTACAAAATGTGACATGAAGCGTACATTATGCAATTTAACTCTGTATGTGTATACGTGCATGTGTGTGAACATGTATTCAGGCCTTTCGTGAGGACCCAAAAGAACCAAATGTTCTCACAATCACCTGTTATTTACATTTTAAAAATCTTGTTGTTGTTTTTTTTTTTTTACATCTACTGTAAGAGAGAAAATATTCCTGAGACTAAGGTTAGATTTTGGTGCAGGCATGGCATTACCTAGCTATAGTAATATTTCTCAGTGGAACATCCTTACAAAAAAAAAAGAATGTGTGTGTGTGTGTGAGAGAGAGAGAGAGAGAGAGATTCATGTCTGAGCCATATAAGTCATATCTGAGGCCTCATCTGCTGTGACACACACACACACACACACACACACACACACACACACGTACAACACCACCTCAGTACCCAGTCCTCCTGAGGTTAGAGTTAGGGTTAGATTTAGGATTGTCCTATAGCATTAATTAGAAAGATAGAAAGATAGAAGGAGAAAGTTAGAGAGAGGAATACAGTACAAGGAGAAATACAGAAAGAGATAGAGGAGAGAGAGAGAGAAAGAGAGAGCTAGAAAGAGAGAGAAAGAGAGAAGTAGATAAAAAGAGAGAGAGAGAGAGAAGTAAAGAACGAGAAAAAGAACTAGAGAGAGAGACGTAAAGAACGAGAAAAAGAACTAGAGAGAGACGTAAAGAACGAGAAAAAGAACTAGAGAGAGAGACGTAAAGAACGAGAAAAAGAACTAGAGAGAGACGTAAAGAACGAGAAAAAGAACTAGAGAGAGAGAACTAAACTCTTCACTGTGTCATATCTCTTTATTCATCTGGTTGAACAAAGAAAGTTATATCTGAGGCTTCATCTGCTGCAACACACACACACACACACACACAAATTCTGCCTTAACAAAAATGCAATACTTCCTATCACAGATGTGCAATATGGCCCCTATTACCTTTACCTTACTACAGCAAATCAGCAGTGAATTCATCTTAATTCTTCTGCTAAATCACTCTCTGGTATCCAGGCTCTCCCTCAGTCACTCAGGACTGTTTTAATAAGGGAGCACTGCAGGTCACATATTGCCTGGCAAGTGCAAAGGTGCCTCACTGCAGGAGTGATGGGGGGGAAAACATCAATATTTAATGGCAAGTCAGTGAAAAGAGAGACGCATGGCTTTTCTGAGGCAGTGGAACTTCCTATAGGAGCAATTACAAAATGCCAAAATCACCACCACTGATGCTTTCAGAGAATGAAAACTCCATCGGCCCTATATCCCACACCTGGGCTATTCATCCTAACTGTTTATTACATGTTGGTGTTTTTTTACCCTATTAATGGCACCCTTTACCAAAACAGCCAGGCAGGCTGATGACACATTCGAACCCGGGCACTGAGCATTTATAAAACCAAAGGACACACAAATCTCAAATCACCCACGCTAACTGACACTTCGGCACGGAGAGGAAGGACGGGCATTTTTTCACCAATACCTTTTTCATTCAGGTAAAAGCTCTGAACGGACAGGCTCGGGGCAACTGAGAGGGAGGGATCGGTGATCACAAGTGAAACAGTGGCACTCAGGGCTTCATCTGTATTATAATATTATATATATACACACGAGCACAACAAACTACTCAGAGCTGCTCACCACAAACACTCCAGCTGCAATCCAGTAATGGATACTTCCTCAGCTCCTCAATTGGTCAAAATGTTTTCATACAATAATTTAATTCAGAAACACTTTTACAAAGCAAGTGTAATCAATTTTAATTAGTTGAATATTTTTTTTTCTCCTCCTCCCCCAATCGCATAAAGTTTAATGTACTGCCATCGATCTCCTTTGTTCTTTAATGCAGTGCTGCTTTCCTGTAATTTGAGGCTTTTCTCCCCCCCCCAACTCCTTTTACAGTCAATGATGACATTCAGTGACAGTCCACACATCTCTCAGAGTCGGCAAATAAGACGAGTTCGCGCGCTAATGAAAACCAAACTGGCTAATTCCTTGACTGTAAGACACTTTGTTAATAAAAGGGTTGCTTTCTTGAAAAAGAAAAAAATACCGTTGTAAAGAGGAAAAAAGTGCTCGTGCCAAACATAAATGAACAATGACAGATAATACTACAATGGCACGTCGTAACACAGCGTTGATGAGACACACAGATAAACACAAAGGCAATCTTGCACTGCCAATGGAACCTTGCCCTTCATTTCCACAGAAGGGACGACCAGCCTTCACATCCAATTAGCTGATTGAAGCCAAATGAATACAGCACTAATACAGATATGGATATGGATATGAAGAGCTTTGCTGCCGATTGAGAACGCCGCACGATACCGGTGGCTACTTTTAATTTTCACCCGTTCTTAAGGCCTACGTAAAAAAATTAATATAAATAAATACATAAATAAACATGCACCCACACACGCACACAAAAACCCGGTAGCAAACTGAGCACACACAGCTGCTTCTCCATCACCAAAAGGCCTAATAGACGTACAGTGCGGTGACAATTAAAGGGAAATGTGCTCGCCCATGATCAATTGATTGGGTGTAAGCTCAACGTGACACTTGGCGAGGACGACCTCACCGGCGGCGGACAGATTGTGACATTCGGCTGACATTATCATCTCCCGACCGCCCGCATTCAATAGGGGAGGATGCTAATCAGGCGTTGTGGATCAACAATTTTGCTGTCTTCAAAAGGCTTGGAATTGGTGCCGTGACCCTCTTGTGGATGGCACCCATTGCTGTCTGTGTGTGGTTTGGGGGGGGGGGGGTATGAGTGAGAGAGACAGAGAGAGAGAGATTTAGGGAATGAAGTTATGTGGTAAAACAACAACCAAAAAAAAGTGAGTGAAAGAAACAGAAAGCTTGCGAAAGTTGACTCACAGGGTGAAAAGTGAAAAAGAACACAAAGGAAAACAGCAAAGAGGGAAATAAAGCCTGCAAGAGACAAGACAGAGGAAGAACTACAAACAGTGCAAGACAGACAATGAGAAAGACCGCGTCTCCCAAAGCTGAGCCTCAGAAGATAACCATCACCATCTACTGGTCTCATGTGGTACTGCAGCAAACACGCACGACATCAGGATGAACCGGCAGGCCTGCCAGGCTTTTCGCATTAGTCAAAGCTGTCAAGATTGATTAGAGCAGCAGGGACAATGGAGCTCACATTTAAAGACATGCTCAACCCACAATCAGAGGCGCATGATTGGTGCACGATGCAGGATACTGCTCCTCCGCGCAGGGCAGACTGCAAACCTTTCCCTTGTTCAGACTTCCTCAAACTGAAACGTCTCGATTCTGAAGATAACCTGCATCGAGCAAACCTGATCTTTTTCACCAAAACCAGGAGGGATACAGATAACTAGCGAGATAAAATGCTTGCTGACTCACACCGAGAGGTGTCATTCTCTGAGTTTACCCACAGATTCAGAGAAATGCGTAGCTACTGGAGGAAGCTGCACATTCAAAATAAGCTCAACCTAAATTTTCTTGCAGGTTCGCCTTATGCGTTTCAGTCATAAAGTAAAACACAATCACGGCTCTGGTTTCTGCAAATTAACCGCTCCCGAAAGACCTCTAATGCGTTCGGTCTAGCACTGTGACCGCTGCGTGGTAATCGAGATTTCGCGTAACAAACGTGGTATAAAGATGAAAAAAACTGAGAACCGAGCAAGTGTTCACAACAAATCACGGTTTCTTCAAATGATCGGAAATCATAATGAGAATAGACCATCGACGGCAATTAATACGTCGTAATAATCACATTTATCACAGTTGTATTCACACGTACTCATCTTAGATCATCGCTTAACTCTAACATTATTCCAGAGAACATAAAGTCTAGGTGATTTTTATTCATTTATTTTTTTAAATCCATAACTAAAATGTACTCGTTAGATTTATTCTCAATTCTCGGATCTTGCAATTAATTGTATTATATTTTCATGATTTGTAGCTATTTTCATATACGTGTAGTCAATTCTTAATTGTTTATAAATTGGAAATTATTAATTGTTCTATGTAACGTATTAGAATATTGGTATCATGATACGTTATGTTACATGTTTATTACAAAAAAAAAACAATATCGCAGAGATATGGTGGGTTTTGTAATAGTTTTTAATAATAACATTTGAACATTTTTCATAACAATTACAAACTGGTAGTTTGAATGGATACAATTTTGCATTGAATTTTTTTTTTTTTTTTTTTTTTAAATTAAAACGTTTTAAAGTATTCGGGAATGTAGTTTGAAATTGGATACGATTTGACACTAAAATGTTTTCATTATAGAAAATGTTGTATGTAAAAAAAAAAAAAATTGTTTTCCACTTACTTCTAAACAATTAATTTTTGCAGATATTACATAAAAGTATCATGGAACTTTCTGAATGAAAATAAGCAATGTACATAAATAATTATCATCATCATCATCATCATCATCATCATGACCAAACCCACTACAGCTTGATTTTGTGACAAACGAAGAAAAAAAAAAACAATGAAAGTGACAAAATTCACAATAAACATCTAATAAGTCATTAATATACTTCTAAATTTATGAATGATTTATGAACGACTCCTTAATAAAACAAGAAAAGCGAATCTTCCATCACTTTGTAGTCATCTCACGCAAAATTGTTTGTGTACAGCAGGTGAGTGAACTTCCTGTGACCAGTGGTTTTATGGAGAGCAGAGGTAATACCGGTCCGTATGTGCATATGAACTGCTCCAGTGTGACAGCATGGCGTGTGTGAGTGCAGGGGCTACACTGGCAGGCCACTTGCTGACAGACACACACCTGCTCTGACATTTTCTACCGACCTTGACTGAGAAAAACACAATGGCTTGTTTTCCTAGAGGAGAGACATACAAAATACAAGGTGTCCCAAAAGTCTCCATACGTAGAGCAAATGAACACTTTTCAGCAAAATGTCTTCCAAAATGTTTTATATTTAGTTTTATATTATATAGAGTGCTTTCAGATAACCTTTAAGATCGGGAAGCTGTCGCAAGGTTGCAAAAAAATAAAATAAAAGTGTTGCGGACCGACCGAGAAGTGAACGTCCACTGACGAAGGCACAACCGACGTGGTGCTGGCAAACATAGTCCCCTATATATGGAGACTTTTGGGACACCGTGTAGTACTGAGCTGAAAACACCGGGGATGCTGTATGTGAAGGAAGAGGTTGGTATTTAAAGCTAGCTGCCGTTGTGTGTGTTCAGGTACAGCAGGTGTAAGAGGTGCCAGCTGCATACAGTGGGCATTGTGGTCAACCAGCAGGTGCTGTTTCTGTAATGGCTTCACAGCTCAGCTGGCTCTAACCCAGGCCCTGTTTTTAACACTGTAAAACATACTTGGCTCAGAGTTGTTTCCCAACAAAATGGAATTCATAAAGATCAATGAAGATAGGAAAAGATGGCATGAACTAAAGATATATACCGAGATGCAATTATGGCCACTAAACTCCTGAATATCAGAATTCTCCAAAGGTTCTATTTTGATTAGTGATCTAATACTTCATACATGCGTGGAACAGTGGTGCAGCGGGTAAGGCAGCTCACGGTTCAAGTGCCCTTGGGTTGATACTAATCTCAGGTTACAGGTTACTATCCGTGTGTACATTCTGCCCTGTAATGAACTGCCACCTCATCCAGAGTGCATTCCCTGTCCATTCCTAGTGTTCCCGGGATAGGCTCTGGATACACCGCAACCTTGAAGAGGAATGAAAGAACTTAGCCACCTTATACTCCATAGACATGTCTGCAGACATACCTCAAAGTGGAAAGGATTAACTGCAGCCTTTTATTACTGCTCTAATCACGCTACACGTGGAAACGGGGTGTGTTCCGCAGAGCCTTACACTTCCAACAACAGCATCAAAACAGTGCAAGGTTGACTCAGTTAATATGATGGGAAAGAATTACCATTACTAGAGCCCAGAGGCAGTAGGCATTTTCTATAAGCAAGTCCATGCAAAGACTGTTTTTTCACAAGGATCATAAAAAAACACTGTTTTTCAGTGACATGGGAAAATGCAGAAGCACAGGTCTAGAGATGCAAGATCAAGACTGAATATCTGGAAGTACAGGACCAGGATTGAAGGCTTGGAAATACTGGGTGAAAGCTAAGAGTCTGAAGATTTCAGGCTAGGACTGACGGTCTGGAGACACAGGACTAGGATGGAAGAGCCAGGTTATAATACCAAGATTGAGGATCCTGAGTTATAGAACCAGGACTGACAGACTGGAGGTTTAGAACCAAAATTAAGCTGTCAAGAGATGTAGGACAAGTACTGAAGGTCTGAGATGTAGAACCAAACTTGAAGACCTAGGGGCAGTGGACAGTGGTTCTTTAGGTAGTATTCAAAGACTGAGGACCTGATGATAGCAGGCCAGGAGTGAGGGTCTAGAAATATAGGGCCAACAAGGAAGGTCTACAGATACCAGACTTGGACTGAGGATGTGAAAATTCTGAGCCAGGAGAGCTGATAGTTTGGAGATGTGGTGTGACTGTAGCATAACTGAGGGGCTAGAGGTCTGTACTGGTGAAATCTGGAGATGTAGGACAAGGAGTAGACCTCAGGGTCTAGAGATACTGAGCTAGGACTGGAGAAGCAAAGATGCCAGGCTAGGATTGACGGTCTGGAACCTAGGAATCAAGGAGTAGAGATAAGCTAAGACTTTGGGCAAGGATTGAGGGAACAGAGATATAGACCCAGGTCTGAGGGTATGGAGAATGTGGGATAGGACTGAGGATCTAGGAGATAAACATTAGAACCTAGAGATACTGGGTTAGGAACGTCAGTCTGGAGATGGCCTAAAGCTGACAGTCTCAAGATATAAAACTAGAATCTTAGTCGCAAATATATAAAGTTAGGACTTGATGTCTGAGACCATAATGCTAGGAAGTGGAATACAGAGCAAGTGTCTGGAGGTTGTAAGCTGGGACTGAGGCTCTGGACATAGTGGGTTAGAAGTGGGGGTCTAGAGATACCAGGCTAGGACTGAGGGAGCAAAGATGTAGGGGTTGAAATGAGGGTCTAGAAACAGAGTTAGGTCTGAGGGTATAGAGACCATGGGTTAGGACTGAGGGTCTAGGAGGTTGACAATCTAGAGACACTGTGCCACAATTGATGTTCTGAAGACATAAAATCAGGATGCTAGATAAAGATATATAAAGCCAGGACTGATGGTCTGAGGATGCCATGCTAGGATCTGGGATACAGGGCTATGATTGAGAGTCTGGAGGTAGTAAGCTAGGACAGAGGGCTGAATATCTTGAGGCAAACTCTGTGACTGATAGTCTGGAGTTGTGCTGTGGCTGTGCCTATACTAAATCCTGGGACAGAAGCATAATGTCAGTCTCCAGCAGCCTCTAGTGCTCATAAACAAGGCTGCAACAGATGACTACACCATACATCGTACATAAGACACTGTGAATGGAAATAACAGAAGAAAAAAAAAACCCCATACAGCTGATCTGCATTTTCTGTTGACAACGTGTGAGAAATTTGTTGTTCAAACTTTAAACTGTGTAAACTGCTTCCTAATATTACCGACTTTAAAGTCTCTTCACTTTAGAGGATTTTACTATACCTTTTATAATTAAACAAATCTTTTCCCCTCCAGAAGATTTCCGAGATGTGATCAGTTGGGTTTTTTTTTTTTTTTTTTGGCTACAGTTATATGCAGTGTTGACCTAATGCTGCTCATTTTTCTGGGACTGATAAAGCTGTAATCTCTGTGTGCCGCACAGAAACATGGATCCTATTAGCGTTTCTCTCCCATTACTTTTCATCAAACTAAGAAAAACTGACAATTATTAATTAATATCCATTATGCGTGTTTTCCCCCCCCCCCCCATTTCACAAAAGATGTTGTGGGGTGAGGGTGAAAAAATAGAAGCAATTAGCGGAACAAAATCAAAATATTATGTTTGAAAAGGCACTGATAAATGTCCTGGGAGCTCCCGTTTTGGAGTGAAACTGTAATATATTCATGCTGCCATATTTCATTAAACTGCTATTACAGTCCTGATAGAACTATTAGTCACTTTATTATTAACAACATTAATGTATTTACATTTTTAGTGTACAAGCCTGTTTTCCAGCAATAATTTATGAACTAGACTTCAGATATTTTATAATGTTCCCTCATCTCAGCCCTTTTGTGCTTATTATTGATTATAAAAACAGACTGAATTTTTATGTTTTCCCCCTCCTCCCTTTCCAGACGCAGTCTCTTAATGTGCTGGCAAGGGGCCTCTGCATTAAGAGACTGAAATAAAGTGCATTTATGTCTGAAGCATAACTTCATAATTTACATTGCAACATTTATTAGAGGTGACAAATGAGTGTTTGGTCCACTCGTGCTTTTCCACAATGCAGCACTCATTCAATCCATATAAATTACAGCTGGGATTGTGAGTGCTGGTGCGAATGATCCTATTATATTTATGCAGCAGCACATGCATGGGTCTGGTGTGCTTAGTGTAACAAGAGAATCAGAAGTGCAGGCTGTTTATGATCTAATTCACGTAGTGCTTCTACATACTGCGGAGCCAAACTCCAAGATATAGCGGGGGAAAATAATAACAGAAAGAAGTTTAATTAAATTCAATACCACCGTCACCTACCTATGAGGCACTTACATTCCCTAGTGTGCACTACCTAACTAACTAAATCTAAGTCCCATGAAACGGCTTGAGACAGGAAGTCAGATTGACGGCTGTTGTTACACGACAGGCACTAACGTTCACGATATACCACACACCACAGAACCTAAACAAACTCGACAGGTGCTCAGAGAACTAGCTAAACATGGAGTTTCATGAGACGGTTTTGTAATTATGCCGTGTACATTTGCATTTGTTTGAGCCGAGGTCCACCATCAGTGGCACCGATGGTAATGGAGAGTAGCAGGGTCGTCACTGGGAGGCATCTCAATGGTAGAAAAAATATGACTTACTCTCAATGATGGAGTAACTCTGACAGTGTGTAAAGACTGAATCACATTCATACTCAGTCTGAGATAGCAGGAAACTCTGCACTGAACATCCCTAAGTTGGTAAAACTCTCCTACTGACAACTTGCACAAATTCCACCCTCTTCAAAATAATGAATAAACGGCAATTGTATTTTGCTCGACCGAGCAATGTTTGGGGAAGGAAAAAAAAAAAAAAAACATGAGGGAAGACGCAACGCCACAAAAAACGCACAGACGAACCATGTTTGCTGCTAACGAGCTGCTACTGTAGAGCAAAACCCACCCCTGGGGATGGAACATATATGTTGAAGAGAGCATTTAATTGGACGAACACAATATTCGTACAAGTATGAGTCATTATAAATATTTGAATCGTTTTAAAAGTGTCACACCATAAACTTAAAACAAGAATATCTACAAAACTATTTTCTATATCGTTTTGCTAGATATACTATTGTATCGCTGCCTATAACCCTAAGAAACGGGTACAAAACACCGATTTTGCCTTCAGAAAGTATATATAAATATCCTTGAATCCAGCAGTTGCATACACGTGTAAACAACTCTCGCCTCTTCCTGTGCTAATATCGCTCAACCGACAAGCACTAAAAGCCAGCGTGTACCATTAAATAATTATTTTAGAAATGTAGTTACAAACGCACCATGGGAATCCCTCCATTTAAACAAATAACTGACGCTGCGGGGGAGTCGGTGGATGAATTAGCAGCTAATAACTTACTGTGCAGGCCGATAAGGAATATTCCCAATGTGTCAATTACAAATCGTTCTTCTCTGATTTCCAGAGTTCTGAAAAAAATAATAATAATAATAATAATAATTGCTTTAAAGTGAGACGGGAAATTTTGGCTTTCGCAGAGCACCAATGAGACCGTTTCTCGCTCAGTCGTTTGATCAAAATGTGCCAGGAATCAGCATGTGATGCTTCCTGTGTTACATCGAGGCCTCCCTACTGACAAGTAAAAAATAAATAAATAAATAAATAAATAACTAAACTGGCACAAGGCTTCAGTCACACACACGTATTCATTAAAGTCAGAAGGCCAGGGCCTGGAATAGAAAGAAAGAGGAAGAAAAAAAAGAAAAGATGCTGACATATCAAAGGGTCTCAGTACCTGCATTACCATAGTCGTTTACTTATTAAAGCAGGGATGTTTCCTGTCAATCAGGGGGCCATCACGTCTACTCATTTGCGGCGGAAAAACTGGCATAATTGCTTCTTATACTAATCAACACAACTTGGGGTAATTATGCCTTGAAAGTGACATTGGAGGCTGAGTGGAACGTGTGTTTGTGTGTGTGTGTGTATATGCCTGACAGGAGAGGCAGCTTGAGACTTCGAGTCTCCCCTCTCTTCTCTCTTGTCTTTCTCTCTGACATGTCTGCTCTTCTCAGAGCTTCCTCCAACATACAAATAAGGCAGGGAGGAAACTTATAATATCAGACTGCAGTAATTACAAAGTTGGCAACGGGTTTACAAAAAGCTGTACAGAAGCCTTTCCAGGCACTTGAAAAGCACGGCCGTGCCGCGATTGAATATGTGTCATATTTCTGTCATCTCTCATGCAAACACGTCATGACACAGCTAGAGCGAATTGGGAAATTATAGATCTGTACTAACCGTTCTGCTTGGATTGATCCCTTGGCTAGGATCATAAAAGTTTAAGTAGAAATGAAAAGAAATGCCATTTTTCCTCAATCCCAGACCTCAAATAAAGGCTTGCTCTTATAAGTAGCTAGAACAATATGGACACTAGGGGAACAAAACTGGTTTCCAGGAAGGTTCCTGGCATAAGCAGAGGCTCAATCAGTGTGTGGTTTAATATTGCACCATAAAAAAGTCAAAACAGCTTGTAGAATAAAGAAGCAGAGCGAACAGATGACAATAACATAATTCAACAAGAAAAGATCAGTTGTTAATTATTCTTATACCATGTCGCTGTTGAATTCTCAAAGCTAATAGGTCAGAATGTGTTGATTTGTTTGCTGTAACAGCAGCTCTGACAGTAGTTCCAGCTGCGAGGCAAATCACAGGTTTATATTAAAGCGCACGCTCTAATACAATATCGTTTCTATAGTAACAGTGCGATCACAGGGACTTGTATGGTGGACGCACCATATAATCAAAGGCTAGTAATAGAAAGCTATAAAAAAAAGGAAGGAATATAAAGTTCCAGAAGTTTTCAAGACATTTTGAACTTTACAGTTTTTTTGGTAACATGACAAGTTGTGTTTTTATTATTATTATTTTTTTATTTATTATCTTCAAGAAAGAGGAAAAAAAGGAGAAGCTGATGACGAAACAACTATATAGATGTTACTGCTGTTTGCAAAGCCGCTATATGTTGTTTATAGCGACTATAACGTAAATGGAAACGTTGACGTAAATGAATTTTTCCGCAGACGTTCCACAGCATTAAATTCAACTATAAATGGTTAAAAAGTATGATGTGTCATTCACTGATGAATTAAAAATTGTAAAATGCTGTGAGACGAGACGAACGCAACAGTTCTGTGGGTTGGTAACCGTAACTTCGCTTCACGTCGGACCGCGTCGCACCAGCCCGGTCCTCATGTTTTATTTCGAAAAGAAACCAGTTATAACCAGTTTTACAGTGGAAAATGCTGAGCAACAAAGACATGCTACATAATTTAATAATCATGTTAATAATTAATAGGCACAGCTATGATACACAGTGTAGTTGGAAAATCAAGGCAATAATGGATGGTGCATCAGCCAGGAAAAAAACAACTTAATATGCTCTTCAAGCAGAAGAGAAAACTATAGATTAAGACGAACACAACGAGCAAATCACGTCCTGCTTGAATGAGAATAACTGATGGCGAGAGGGTTGGAAGGAATTCTTCCCCGAGTTACTAGTAAGCAGGGAGTCAAGCAGAAGCCAGAGTCACTGGTGCTTGATTCATTCTCCTGGACCGTCTCCTGATGATCGCTTTTGACTCATCTGACAAATCTAATCAAGCTTTCCCACAGGGCTATGAGCATTCTATTAAAGAGTCACATGGTGCGAGTTATCCAGAAATCAGCAGAAAAAGCCTGGGGATAGGGACGGGGACAAGGACAGCAACAAGGACGGGGATGGCGACAAGGACAAGGACAGGGATGGAGACAGGGATGTGGACAGGGCAGGGGCAAGAACAGGGATGGGGACAGGGGCACCAACAAGGACTATGACAGCGACAAAGACGGGAAAGGGCCGGGGCAAGGACAGGGACAGCAACGAGGGACAGGGAAAGCAACAGGGACAAGGACGGTGATGGCTACAAGGACAAGGACAGGGACAGCAACAAGGACAGGGACAAGGACATGGACGAGAGCAGGGATGGGCACAAGGACAGCGATGGGGAAAGGGACAAGGACAGTAACAAGGAAAGGGACAAGGACAGGGATGAGGACAAGGACAACGATGGGGAGAGGGACAAGGACAGGGACAGCAACAAGGACGGGGCAAGGACAGGGACAAGGACAGCGATGGGGAGAGGGACAAGGACAGGGACAGCAACAAGGACAGGGGCAAGGACATGGACGAGGGCAGGGATGGGGACAAGGACAGCGATGGGGAGAGGGACAAGGACAGGGACAAGGACATGGACGAGGGCAGGGATGCGGACAAGGACAGGGATGGGGAGAGGGACAAAGACAGGGACAGCAACAAGGACAGGGATGGGGAGAGGGACAAGGACAGGGACAGCAACAAGGGCATGGACATGGACAATGGCAGGGATGGGGACAAGGACAGCGATGGGGAGAGGGACAAGGAAAGGGACAGCAACAAGGACGGGGCAAGGACATGGACGAGGGCAGGGATGGAGACAAGGACAGCAATGGGGACAGGAACACCTCCTTCAAAAAGTTCGAGTCGACAAACAACTTTCACCAGTCACCATCACTCAGTTCAGCAGGCCATGGTCTTACTTCAGAGGTGAAGTTTCTCTCCAACAGGCTTTATATGGGAAAAGCCAAATTATATGAGAGGTTAATTATTGCAGTTAAATGTCAGCGCAATTTTGGGGAATGTCATGGGTGTTTTTTTATTTCCTTTAAACACAACAGAACATGCTGAATTTATCAGTGGATGTGTCTGCACTGGCGTTAGCATGGACAGAGATCAGTGCAGTGAAGGCACAACCATGCGGCTTGTGTTTAAATGCCACAAGTCATTTTTAACTCCAATGATGAGGCTGAGATTGATGTCTATGATGCTGATAATCAAAATGACAACTCATTTCCCAATTTCTTTAGTAGATTATAATAAGCCATAAAATGTAGAATTGGAATGAAATCCTTAAACACAGCTTTTTTCACTGTTAATGGATTTTTTAAATGTTATAACTTTATGACTGATGTACGTATATGCAAAAAGGGAACATATTTATGTAGTTTTCAGAACTATATATAAAGTCAAAGTTTCATTATGTGAAGGGTTTTCCCAGGCTACCACACCACATAATAACTCAACACCAAAGGTGTTTTTGGGGATACCTCCACCGCCTACAAGTCTAGTGCTTCTTGTTACTAATATGTACGCCAACTAACAATTCAGTTCATCTGCTGGATAATTCCATATAAATCCAATAAATATTTAACCACTCGTTCTTGAGATACTGCGCTTATGAATATCTTGGACGGACAGAAAAAAAAAAAAGATATGGCACCGATCCAATAGCCAATATGGTTTGAAAATTGGACATGGAAAAGAAATTTATTGTTGGAAATGGAACTGTTTAGATATAAAGAGACTTGACTGTTTTTAGGGTTGATTTGATTATATTAACGCTGCATACTTAATTATATTTATTATGTTTACAATGTAAGTGATTTTCTTTGTTAGAGGTAACTGAAGTGCTTCAGTTTAAAAAACATAAAAAAAAATTTTTTTTAAAGCTCATGAGTTTTTAAAGAAAACAATTCTCATCTGTTATTGTTATCAGCTGATACTCAAGGTTTTAATATCCGTGTCTGTATTAATGAACTTAACTAGCCAACGACTTTATTACATTATGTTTGCTACCACTTTTTAGCTAGGTCAATTAGGTTTCCAGGCAGCCCAAACATGGGCCTGCCAAGCACATCAGAGATTTCATTGGCCCAATGGGCTAGCTAATGATCTTATAGTGTGCCCACCTTTGTCTCAGAAAAAGCTGATTGAATCTAATCCTTTATATTGTATACAAACATTAAATTGGCAAGGTACATGCATCACTGTATGAGAAATTGGTGCATATGATAAAAGTTGAAGAGTAAAAGGAAATTTGGCATAGACAAAACCGTTACTTTACCAGATTACAAAATAAGCTTGATTTCCTGATCAGAAGTATGTCAAAAGGCATTCGGTATTTCAGCCAAGAGGACAGAATTATAATTGAAAATTGAGTCTATTTAAAAAAAAAAAAAAAAAAAAAAAAAAACAATGAGAAAACAAATGGGCTTTTGATGTGGTGAGATGTCCGGCCATAAATCTGCTGCATCTGGACCCCGAGGACTCGGCTTCACTGATCTGGTCCAGAGGGGATGCAGAAAAGCAAAAACCGCAGAATAATGAAATCTGGTCTCCACTCATCTCGATCGACCCATTCTTTTCAAAGAGCAAAAAAAAAAAACCAGAATCAGAAACATCAAAAAGAGAGCAGGATGCAATTTTGGAAAATATAAAAAAAAAAAAAGAGTCCAAATAATTCATGCAGATGAACATCAGTGAGTCAGAGGAAAGCCATGAGGTTTCATAGAAAAGCCATCTCTCAGTTCGAACAGGAAACTGAGAATTATGGTTTGTGTCATGCCTCAATTGTGTCAAGAGTGTCTCTTACCAGTAAACAAACAAGATGTTCAAGAGGGGATTCTACCAAAAAAAAAAAAAAAAAGAACCACACGCATGAAGGGGGAAAGTTTGGCACCAAAGTGATGCTTTTACAGGAAAAAAGATGATGATTCACCTCTAATCCGCAATGTGTAATGAGTCAAAAAGAGCCACCTGTGTTAAAGCGAGAGGCCTGAGCAAGCTCGCACCCGTAAACTCATTTTCTGCAGCCGGCATCTGCAGCCCTCGAGAAGTGATCCGAGCACGCACGATAAATCTGACGTGAAATCATAATCATAAAAGTAATTAGCTGACCCTGCGCCGCTCGTCCTTGGACACGACAGTGAGAATTCATACAGAGTCCTCCAAGGATCCTGAAACGGAGGGAGGGAGGGAAGGGAGGGAGGGGAGAAAAGTGCAACACAGCAACAATAAAGCCCTTCCTGTGTCATTAAGCACAGACTCGGAGAGCTCGGGATGTGCGAGTGGCATTCGCAAAAACACATCAGTGCACTGAGCTCCCACTTCACGGCGACGGCTCGGGGTTCGGTCAACAAGTACTTGGGCTGATGTGTATGAAATAGGAACGGTTCCCAGGCCTGGCATCTTCACACGTGTTAAACATAATCACACACGTTAAACAGGCTCACGAGAGGTCTCGTTGTATGGCATCATTGCGCATGCATCAATACAAATACTGGTATCGGGTAACGGGGCTCATTTTCACTTGTAAAAAATGTTCCGATACCAAAATCCGATACCATGTGATACTATTTGATGTCATGCTAACGATCAGATGACAAGAAATAACAGTTATCCGGACATATTTCACAATTAATAATGGCAGTCCAAGCAAACTGTGATAAAACATCCATCCGTCCATCCATCCATTTTAAATACCGCTTATCCTACACAGGGTCTCAGGGAGCCTGGAGTCGATCCCAGGGGACTCAAGCACAAGGCGTGGGGACACCCTGGACGTGGTGCCAACCCATCCCCATCGCACGGCACAATCGCACACACTACGCGCAATTTGGACTGGCGGAGGAAACCGGAGTACCCGGAGCAAACCCCGAAGCATAGGGAGAACATGCAAATTCCACGCACACAGGGCGGAAGTGGGAATCGAACCCCCAACCCAACCCGAGGCAAACATGCTAACCACTTAGCCATCGTGCCCACCTTAATAAAACATCGTAAACATAAAACTATGTTGCTAGCTGCACACACTGGCTAGGTGAGGGGAAAAAAACTGTCTATAGGCAACCCCTGGTGTGTTCAAACTGCTCTTACCCCAGTATCATGTTCTGGACGATCAGCTAATATTGATTATTGACAACCAGAGATTCTTTTGCAGTCAAGACAATGAAATGTGCTTCGCTTACACAACAGAAAAACCATAACTGCATTTTGACATTACTTTTAACTTAGCTACAATTGAATGCCAAAATGTGCATCCCTAATAGAAAGGAATCACCATCCTTTGTCATTTTAACAGGGGGAAAAAAAATAAGAAAGAAAAACGCTGAAGGACCATTCAGATCTTTGCCCAGTATGAGTAGCTATGATGAACTTCTCCTAGTGGCCATCTTCCTCAATAATTTTGAATTATCTCCGAGCCTCGAGCCCCCATACCGACCATAATTCCCTTTACTGCAGGCCGCTCCAATAAAGGATTACAATTAAAGCAATAATCAAAAGTGGAAAAACAGGCAAAAATGAGATCTAAATTGCTGCAAAGCTTCACCAAAGGTATTAGTGGTTCAGATTTATTACCAGCCACCACCTTCCTCTCATCTCTGGACTTTCATAAGCAATATGAAAACGCAGGGCCGTCGTCTTTGTCCTGAGCAGCACCTCCGGCTCCACGCTGCTGTGTTCCACAAGTCCTCACTAAACGAGGTTCATTTTCAAAACTAACACATACGCAACAGATGTCAGCTGTAACTGCAGGGCACTGAGGGACAAAGCGCTGGCGCAAAGGGAGAAATGAAGGGAAACAACGGGATAAAGTGAATAAGACAGTGAGAGAAGGTCTGATAAAGCAGCTATAATGTTAATGTTGGCATCTTGTCAATTTGTGCCCAAATTCTGTGCTTTGTGATGTTTTTTTTTAATTTTTTTTTTAAACCTCTACATGGTGGCGATAGCAGAGGGGCTCCGGAAATTCATAGACTGCTGAGCCAAAACAGATCACTTCAAAGCGCCTTATTTAACGCTCGCTAAATTTTTCATCACAGTCGCTTAATATCCTGGGGAAGGGGAGCTTTTGAAGTCGCAGCGAGACCGGAATGTTCTTCTGACAACTTTCCCCTTTCCATCCCCCTCCCTCCCCCGCCTCTCCTCCTTTTTACCTCCTCCCTTCGCTTCTGCATCCCTGCCTCTTTCAACAGGAGGCCAGTGATATTTGGGGCACAGAGAGCGACCCCAGCAGGCAGAGCTGGCCTGCAGTAGGCCATAGGGTGTAGTGTGGTCATCACCTACAACACACACACTGGAGCAGGGGTCGTCAACAGGCGGACTGAGGTCTGGAAACAGACTTAGCAAAGCATTCCAGCAAACCAAACTCGGCATTTGAAAAATAATAATAATAATAATAATACTGTAGCAGATAAATGTATGAAACAGAAAAACTGGCTGTAGTTCAGCCACTACAGCTTTCTAAACATCAATCTAAGCTTCTGTAGCAAATCCTTTAGCTGGATTCAGCTCATCAGACTAGAGACTAGCGACAAAGCTAAAGCTCAGACAGTGGACAGTTTTCACAGACGTCCATAGATTTTTTTATTCTACAGGGTGTATGAAAAGTCACAACCCAATGGAAATATGCTGAGCAAATATGTCGATCCAAATTCGTTGAGCAAAATCCACAAAACAAACGTGATACAGTGGCCAAGAAAAGAGCATAAGCGTGAACGTGTAGAGCATATGTTGTAAATAAACTTTTTTTTTCTTTTTTTTTTTTTAAAGTGAAGCATGTGTAGTTTTACTTTCATTGGTTCCTGAGTTTTTTTAGACACCCAGTATATGGCCTCTCTGGTCTGAGTACCAAATCGACAATATGGCTTATTTATTTAAGATGAACATACAAAGAAGTTTATTCTCCCATACATTAAATTCAAACAAAAGTGGTAACATAAAGCATGAGAATCTTATCCAATCTATGAAATATGCTGATGGTAGTATCGTGGTTTGAGCCTGGGTGGCTTGCCATCATTGATGAAAATGTCAGGACATCTGGGTCATGCAACAAGTCAATGACCCAGAGCACACGAGTCGTTCTTCCAAAGAATGGTTAAAGAAGAATAAAGTGAATGTTTTGGAATGACCGAGTCAAAGTCCTGACCTTAATCCAATAGAAATGTTGTGGAAGAACCTGAAGCGATCAGTTCATGTGAGGAAACCCACCAACATCCCAGAGTCGAAGCGGTTCTGTACTGAGGAACGGGCTAAAATCCTCCGAGCCGATGTACAGGACTGATCAACAGTTACCGGAGATGTTTAATTGCACTTATTGCTGCACAAGGAGCTCACACCAGATACTGAAAGCAAAGGTTCACATACGTTTGCCTCTTACAGATATGTAATACTGGATCATTTTCCTCAATAAATAAATAAATGACCAAGTATAACATTTTTGTCTCATTTATTTAATTGGGTTCTCTCCGTCTATGTTTAGGATGATGTTTTAAGTCATAATTACGCAGAAATATAGAAAATTCTTTCAAGCACCACTGTAAATTTCAGATGTACTGTATATTATAACCGCACTCTTGCTCAGGCAATATTGCTTAATTCTAAAAATTCAGCAAATCATTTTTGTTGTGTTAAATATTCTGAATAAGACTGTGTAATTAGAGCGCTGACCCCCAGACTGCCAGTGGGCTACTTTGCACTCGGGGCTAGGACGTAGCTCCGTTTTGAAACATTACATTCAACAGTACAGCGAGACAGCAACATCTACCGTTTGTTTTTTCAGTCCTACAATGAAGTCATAGTGTTGGGCTAAGGTTAGCCTGGGTGTTTCTATTAACAGTTATTTTCTTTCCTTCATAGTGGCTTATATATGATGAAGCGTCCAGTCTGACACCTTTCCCGAGCTCACTAAAAGAAGCTTTACAAGTGTTCTTACATATACGATGAATGTCGTTGAGGTTTCATCTTCAGGAGATCCTGCGGACACCGGGTGTAAAATAGCCCCGTTGTCATTATAGTGGACGAGCCGGAGGCAGAAGTGCCGTTTTGGTTATGATGCGGAGGAGTTTGCCAAGTAAACAAATTATTTTAAATAGTTTTCCCCCAGAATTTCAATGTTTTTCTGTGCACACATCAAAAAGACAGCGTGAAGCCCAACTAAAGATTTAACACTGAAGTCAACCAACAAGTGTGAGAAGCAAAGAAAAGACATAATAGATGGAGTATGAAATAAAACACAGTGAGTGGGCGGTGCCTCCCAGAGCCAGAGTCAGAGCCAAGCGCTGGGGCTCGAACGTGATTGGTGCTGCAGTTGAGTGACACACCAGAGAAAAGAGCGCAGGTCCAAACCTGGCCTGATGGAGCGAGGTGAGTCAGAAGTGTTTAACGTGACTGGTATGCCCCAGCTGACACGCTACCTCACGCCAACCCTGCCACCAGGGCAATCCCCTTTCCTCTCATCCACATCAAATCCTTTCAGACACAGATTTCAATTATTCACCTCATCCAAATAATGCCTTGTGACATGAATTATCCAGGACTGTAATAATCCACTTAACTGGGAAAGAGCAGCTCATCAAAAAGAGAGAAGAAAAGAAAAGAGACTCGTCGGCCAGTTGGGGAAAAGCCAGCGGCCTTATTAACCGACATTTTGAGGAGTGGGGTTTCATATTTCCAAAATTGCCATGAAATCACATTAAACAAAGGAGAACAATTCAGAAAGTAATGATACAGAGAATATAAGCATGCTGTATACACTTCACTGGCCACTTTAATAGGAACACCTCTACAGCTGCTCATTGGTACAATTATAATGTAGCAGTACAATGTATAAAATCATGCAGATACACGTCATGAGCTTCAGTTAATGTTCACTTCAAACATCAGGGGAAAAAAGGCGGGGGGTGGTTTCCTAAAACCTGGAAATAAGTTAACATTTTAGCACTTCTGGTTCAATCGTCCCAAACTCAATGGGGTTTTTGAATGGGCTTTTTAAATGCCTGAAATAAGGTCTGTGATTAACACAAGCTCAAGATATTTTCATTCTATGACTTAAAATCCATCAGTATACCCCGCTCAATACCCCACTCACTCAATACCCCACTCACTCAATACCCCACTCACTCAATACCCCACTCACTCAATACCCCACTCACTCAATACCCCACTCGTAATTTTGTTAAGCTTTTATGTCTCTTGAAAAAGGCGGCTGCTAACAAGTGGTTAAATAGGACTACAGAGGCTGTCAGGGACATTAAAACTCATCTACTACATCCTCTTGCGCTCTTGCAAACAATTCCGACTCAAACGTCCCAGCTTATACATTTACCAATTTATACTATTTTCTGATTGAAGTGCTATAAATACTACAGGAAACTAAAAAATTTGTGGTGAGAAAGTCATGTGACCGTGATGTAGTTCAGTTTATAGCCTTTAACTCTAGCTTTTTACTTCTGCCGATTGTATTTAGGCTTCAAAATTCATAAAAGTTCTGTTCATTTGTGAAGATTATCTTGATGAACAAAACGTGTTAGAACCATAAACTTTTGATGGTCAGAGCTTATTTTCTGCAATAATCTAAAAGCCAATGGAAAAATTCTATTGGCTTTTTTGTCGAGGGAACCAGGGGGGATGCTAACTTCCGGGTTGGCTTACAAAAGTACATCTGCCCTGCAGCGCTCTATGTAACTCAAATAACCACTCTTTACAACCACGGTGAGCAGAAAAGCATCTCAGAACACGCAACACATCGAATCTTGACGCGGATGAGCTACAACGGCAAAAGACCACATCAGGTTCCATTCCTGAAGCTACAGTGAGGACAAAAATCACTGAAACTGGGCAGACTGGAAAAACAACGCCTGCTTTTTTCCCCCCTAATCTTCATCTTTCTGTAATAATCTTCCATGTGTGGAGGTCTGGGAAAAGCCGTCGGCTGTCGATGCGGCCGAATTTTTTTTGCATAACATATTCTGACACCTCTACTTTAATAACACATAAATATAATCCATTAAAATTATGTATAAATACTTGCATTAGCGTGCCTAAGCTTTCTGCACAGATCACGTCGGGTAGATATGGACGCAGTTTATTGCTGGGCGATATGACAAAAATATATCGTGATACTTGACGACATTTCTACGATACACGGTGCATCACGATAAATAATATAGCTAACAAACTGTCCGCAAAACAGAAGTCAAATAAACGACAACAACAACAAAAAAAAACATTAAACTGAGTTTGACGATACTTTTACTTTCGTCTTTAACAAAGACAAAGATTACGCTTTTCAAAAACGACATCAAAATCAACGGCATCCATTCAGTACCATTAATTTGTAATGATTAAAAACGTTTTTTGTTTTTTTTAAATACATCACCATACCAACGATATCTCAGAAAAGTGTATCGCGTAATCATTTATCACGATACCGACATTATATCAATATATCGCCAAGCCCTGTTGCAGTTTAAAAACCAGTGCAAATAAGAAGATTCTACAATATGAATAAAGATCGGTATAAAGATCGAGACAGTTTTCATAGTGACGATGATTATTTTAACTATTTTTATTTCTTACAAATGAAATGCAAATGAACGCTGCTCTTACACGGTGTGTCAGATTATAATTTTGGGGATAACCAGACGGTAAAATGCTAGAACTTGTGGTTGAGATACGTGCAAAAGAGAAACAGCTTTCAGTTCTGGAAAGTTTATAGTTTTCAGAACGATATGCAAGTAGAAACTAGCAACAGTTTCACCACGTGAAAGGTTTTTCCCAGGCTGTTCCTGATATGATTCTTAAATATTTAAAAAAAAAAAATACACTGTTTTTAGTCACAAGGAGTATCAGTTTTCACAGTGGCCTGGATGGATTGAGACCATGCAGCCAAGCCCAAATACTGAACAATTCAGACCACGAGATGTGTTTTGCTGTACGTGTGGAAAATCCGCATCATCCAGAATTACAATGACGTGTACAGAAACATTTCTCCAGGATTTTGTGTTTTTTTTAGGAGGGTTTAGTGAGACTGGATTTGGCATCCAGAGTAAAAATCATTTTTTAAAAAGCCTTACCAGAGCTTCCCGTGGCGGAGCATCTTCTCTGCCTGGAGGTCCACTCTGCAAAGAAAACAGCAGATTTGTATTACAGCTCCACCTAGAGGCGTTCTCTACACAATACACCCAGACCTGCTCTACACAGTACCCATCAAACTTCTCAGGAGATCTCATTCCACATGTCGAACAAGTTGAGGGAGCAGGTTTTGAGAATACGTTATTAAAAACAGCCATGTCGCAAATCCGACAAAGCCTTGCAACATTGTTTACATTTGTTTTTGTTTTTCTTTTGATGCGAATGAGGTTTTCTGGACCTTTTTCAACAAGGTATGTGATAATGGTGTGGTGTGATTTTAATTTAATCTTGTGGAATGCCTGTGAGACAAGCTAGTTCCTGGTATAATGTCAGCTGTTACCCGTTCTTTCCTCACCAGCCTCTCTACCTTTTTTTTTTTTTTTTTTTTTGATAAGCTCATCATGTTACTGCAAAGCATAAACTCAACTCCTGACACCGGAGACTCCTTCCAAAAATGCTAAATAAACATCTCTGTACAGAAATCTTCCCCATGTCAACAGTTATATGCTGTTATGCGTGTAACACCACATATTGTGTGTGAGTAACATCGCTTACTATTAGTCTTAGATTATGTAGAGCGTCCAGCTTACAAGTCGTTGTGAACGAGCTGTTGCTATGGAAACGCTAACGTATTAGAAAGAACGTATTAATATTCACTTGGGATTTAAATTACAGCCAGAATTATTGTCAGAGCTGCTGTTGTAGAAACTAAACACCACCTTCTGACCGATCAAGAATTTAACAGTGTTATGGGATTAAGACGTCTACAACGGTGAAACAATTAACCTAACTTTTCAAGACGATGACGTATTTTCAGGGTTAAGGCAACTGAAAAGGGTGCCAATATTTTTACATCAGCGTTGCATACTTTTGAAAGAACATATGTGGAAAAGCAGAGGAAAAAGCTTCTAGCACACCTATTAAGCAAACTAGCACACCTGGAAATGCCGATGTATACGCCTGCGTTAATGCGTATTTACTTTGCGAGGCAGAGAGGGGGATCATGGGTAAATGTGGCATGCAGAAACATACTAGCACACAGTCCTCCCATGAGCTAACTATGTGCTGTGCGTACCTGTAGTGCAATGCGGTGAACGAACGCTGATTGCGTGGCAGCGAGGCGTGACTGATTGCGTACGTGGAAATGGTTTGATGAAATGTTGTGATATTTCTTCCGCAGGTTTAATCATCAAATTCAGATTAACATTGCTTAATTCAGAGCAATACTGTGCAAGCTACATCTGAAGTGTAAACAATAAAAGGCTAAACAATAAAGTGTAAACAACAAACTGTTAAACAATAATGTGTAAACAACAAAAGGCTAAACAATAATGTGTAAACAACAGTTAAACAATAACGTGTAAACAACAAAAGGCTAAAAAATAAAGTGTAAACAACAAAAGGCTAAAAAATAAGGTATAAACAACAAAAGGCTAAACAATAATGTGTAAACAACAAAAGGCTAAAAAATAAAGTGTAAACAATGAACTGCTAAACAATAAGGTGCAAACAACAAAAGGATAAACAATAAAGTGTAAACAAACAGTTAAACAATAAAGTGTAAACAAAAGGCTAAACAATAAAGTGTAAACAACAAACAGTTAAACAATAACATGTAAACAACAAAAGGCTCAACAATAAAGTGTAAACATTAAAATTTTCCCTCATCCCATCCAGAACTTCTATAACACATTCAGTCTTCTATAACTGAGCTCATGATTAAAACATTAAAGCAGCTCACAATTAAAACGGATGAAAAACACTCATAAAACTCTCCGTTTAAACAGATCGTTTCTCAGACTGGTGCCTTTAATAAAACGTTCAGCTCTATGATAAAACTCTCGCGCTGAACGTATAAATGAACACAACAAGTTTCATGTTTGCTTCACACCTTTCCCTTTTTTCCCAGCTTCAAACTGGCTTGCTTTTCTCCCATAGACACCTCTCTGACCTTCATGTTGGTTTATCCTTTTAAACAACAAATACAGTTCAACTTCTCTGGTGAAACTGAAGGCTAAAACCAAGAGTGGATGCTCAGAGCTATTTATTGTTTAAACAATCAATTTAACAGGATACACCTGGGTAACAAGATACTCCTGTCACTCTTGTGTTCCAAATCAGTAAATTACACTGCAACATCAATATCAGTACCTCTGAAACTGGACTTCACATTTCTCATATCCTGAATATACATTTCCAACTTGACTCCCAGCATTGTAAGAAATAATAAAAGGGAAAGCTGGCAAAAAAAAAAAAAAACAGTGATGGAAAACTGGAAATGACCACGACGTCTCACACAACGTGACACATTAACAACAACAACAACAACACAGAGCACTAGTAATATGTTGTCCATTGTTAATATTGTGTCCAAAGTCCACCTTTAACTTTAATAACGTTATAATGTTATAAGTGGCCATGCTTCCAATCACTAAGCATGGAAAACTTTTCATTATCCATCCATCTTCTATACCGCTTCTATACCGACCCTTTTCAGGGTCACGGGGAAACCTGGAGCCTATCCCAGGGAGCATCGGGCACAAGGCAGGGTACACCCTGGACAGGGTGCCAATCCATCGCAGGGCACACTCACATACACATTCATACACCCATTCATACACTATGGACACTTTAGACACGCCAATCAGCCTACCATGCATGTCTTTGGACTGGAGGAGGCAACCGGAGTACCCGGAGGAGTTCCCCTGCAGCACGGGGAGAACATGCAAACTCCGCACACACATGGTCAGGTGTGAGCCGAACGTGCTAACCACTAAGTCACCATGCGCCCAACTTTTCACTGCATATTATAAAATAGTTTAATAATTTGCAGCCAAATATTAAAAATGACAATTTAATTTATGATTATGTTAGCTTGTCTAATTCATTTTGGTGCCTCAAACAGGAAGGCCACATATACAAAGCAGGGCCGCCAAGCTGGCATTTGGCCCGCCACATTACAAACTACTTGGGCGGTGACTCAGCAGTTCAAGCAACAACGGACAGGTCTGATTCGGTTGAAAAACCAATCAAAACTTCCAGTTCAGTTGGGGGGTGGGACATTTCTCCTAAAGGGGATCTCCTATCTCCTATAAAGGGTTAACTGCGCTTTGTCGCTCACTGACGCGTTGAATCAGTAGCACTAACATTTCGATATTTTAAGTGACATATTCTGTATTCTGAACTGATTACAGGAACATTCCTAAATTAAGTCAGACTTGCTGGAAACATGTTTAACCAAACAGACATTTTCTACAGTGACAAACAGCCTACTGCAGAGTGTGAGCATGTCTTTGATTATATTAGAATTAGAGTTATCTGACTTTGTGAACTCATTTTTGCTGTTATTAGCTGACTGAGGAGTAAAATGCTAAATGAAGCGTGTGGGGTCGAAACAAACCGCTCTTGACGTTCATTAAAAGGCGTGTTGTGCCATGTTATTGTTTTATAAAACGACCCTGGCTCCATATAGTGCTGAAAGCAAAATACATAGCTAGTCTTTATGTTTGTAAAGTCAGTCTGTACAGGATTTCACAACTTCGAGTTTTTGTGTGATCGTTGAGGCCAAAAATGCTTGATATTGTTGCGGCTTTTTTTATTTTTAGTTTTTTACATTTGCGATGCAATTTGCGTTTTTTGTGCTTTATTTCCGGAAAACGACTTGAATTTGCAAAACTTCACGAAATTGTTTTGTGCAGTCTTTCGCAGTGATGTTTGCTGGTAAATGAGGCTGTACTCATGTTCGATGTTCAACGCACATGAATCGAAGAGGGCTTTGACTGAACACGTTACACGTCTTGGCCCAAATCTTCTGTAAAATCGAAAGCTCCTCCGAATAGTGTGGCATTTCCTCGCTGTTGCATTTCGCAAAAACGCGAAACCCCTGGAACGACTGTTTTATAGACAAATGACAGATGTACCTCTTTTCTCAGAGAACTATTTAGCTCCACTACTTTTGGAGGAGTGATGCCACCCCTGATACGATGTGCTGTGATTCCTGATTTGGATTTGTGAATACTCAAATTAAAGCTGAAAACATTTTTGCATAATTCATAAATAATATTTGATGACTGATCCTATGGTGTGTTGATGTGCTTTAATCTGGGCCCTTTGGAAAAGTTTGAACACGCATGTTGTAATACGGCCAGCGCACTGATATGAACCTTTGCACCGGAACTACTTTCAGAGCCACTGTTATAGAAACGAATCGATACCTCCTGACCAATCAGACTAGAGAATTGAACAGCACTGTGTGTGATGTATTATAACATAAGAGAACTATTCATGAGCAGTCATGTGTGGAGAAGCTTGAAGGTTGGTCGTATAAGACCAAGAAAACCCCAAAGAAATGTTTTTTTTTAATTATTATTATTTTAATCTAAACGTGTACCTCTATTAGCATACTAGCTGTCAGGTCCTTGGACTCTGGGCTGGGCTAGGCTAGGCTAGGCTAGGCTATCAGAGAATGCACGCATATTTAGCTTCTTAGCTTCCTTATATGTGCAGAGAAACGAAGTCTACTGCATTTATCCACACGCCATGAGGACAAACCATTGTTTCAGCACTTGTAATGTAATATGTAATGCTAAAGCTCCCTCTATTAGTGTTATTACTAACGCTATCTGGCCTGCACCTGTCAGAAACAGCTAACAGATATTAAGTGCGCTGAAAATAAAAACTATAGTGGCATCAGGAGTTGGCATAAAACGTATAAACTCACATACTGAAAGTTCACAGCACGGGTTTAACTACCTGCTCTGACTGCTCCGAGGATGCCATCTTCCAATCCAGCCTGTACAGAGTTACATAGAGTACAAGGTGAAGTGAAGTGAATGCGGCAGCGGTTAGTCGAGCCTGGGGCAGGCCGGATAGTCAATCCAGAGCCGCGCAAGTGCGCGTACACACGCGGTTTTACGGTCCTGCCGCGGCAGTGCGCGAATACACGCGATTTTACTGGCCTGCCGCGGTGGTGCGCGTATACACGCGGTTTTACGGTCCTGCCGTGGAAGTGCGCGTATACACGCGGTTTTACGGTCCTGCCGTGGAAGTGCGCTTATACACGCGGTTTTACGGTTCTTCCGTGGAAGTGCGCGTATACACGCGGTTTTACGGTCCTGCCGTGAAAGTGCGCGTATACACGCGGTTTTACGGTCCTGCCTTGGCTGCTCGGACCACATCTGTCATGGTTCTCCCAGCATACAGAACGCTTCTGAAATGGTTCTGAAAAAGGTGAGAACCTGGTCTGTGGGAGCCATCTCAGCACTTCAGGGGATGTGCTGACCAGCACATTTTTGTGCACACAGACTGAAGTATGTTGGACGATAGTTGAACTACTATCCATCCATTTTTTGTACCGCATGTCCTACACAGAGTCACATGGAACCTGGAGCCTATCCCAGGGAACACAGGGTACAAGGCCAGGGGGACACTGGACAGGGTACCAACCCATCACAGGGCATAATCGCACACACACACCCATTCACACACTACGGACTATATATATATATCTCAATCAGCCTACGGTTCATGTCTTTGGGCTGTGGGAGGAACATTTTGGCTCATACTTTATTTAAATTGACCTTTTTTTTCATTGACTTCTTTTTTAAGGTTAACTGTTTATTTGAAGTTGACACTTGACATTTAAATTGTAACTGTTTAATTTAAATTTGACTTTTTTTTTTTTTAATGTGGCTCTTTTTATCCAAAGTGACTTACAGAAGTGCTTTGAAATATCTATCAATATATACATCTTTATACTGGTTCACTTGTCAGTCTAAAAACCCTGTTGGAGAGGCTGTAGAGGATAAAAAAAAAACACACACACATGAAG
The DNA here is from genome assembly GCF_023375685.1 of Ictalurus furcatus. NCBI lineage: Eukaryota > Metazoa > Chordata > Actinopteri > Siluriformes > Ictaluridae > Ictalurus > Ictalurus furcatus. Next base: position 19,979,028 of record NC_071269.1, read on the forward strand.
TTGGCTTCTTTTCATTTAAAGTTCACTCTTTATTTAAAGTTGACTTTTGTTTAATTACCTGTTTGTTTTGTTTACATTGCCCTAGTCCAGTGATTCTCAGTCTTTTTCAGTATGAGGCCCCCCTTGTTATGGAGAGAAATGTATAGCTCATTTTGTCCTATCAGTGACATTCGGCACGCTGTTGTATTTTTGATCAAATTGATCAAAGTTCCAATCAAAGGTGGAACGTCCCAGCGCTTATTGAAAGTACAGCTGGAGAGCCCTCTCTTTTCAGTCCTCTGGTGACCAGTTTTTAGCTCAGTTGGTCCTTTGAATAAATTTTGACCATTTGTTGTATTTTTGACCAGACTGACTGGAGCTTCAACCAAAGGTGAAAGATGTGCTTCAGATGAGCTAATGTCCTGCTGCTTCTTAAAATTAGAGTTGGAGATCTGTGGCATTTTAGTCCTCTTACAGAGAGGAATGTATAGCTCATTTTGTCCTATCGATGACATTCGGCACGCTGTTGTATTTTTTATCAAATTGATCGGAGTTCAGGGCGCACAGTGGCTTAGTGGTTAGCACGTTCGCCTCAGAGGGTCAAGGGTTCGAGTCCCACCGTGGCCCTGTGTGTGCGGAGTTTGCATGTTCTCCCCATGCTGCGGGGGTTTCCTCCGGGTACTCCGGTTTCCTCCCCCAGTCCAAAGACATGCATGGTAGGCTGATTGGCATGTCTAAAATGTCCATAGTGTATGAATGGGTGTGTGAGTGTGTATGTGAGTGTGCCCTGAGATGGATTGGCACCCTGTCCAGGGTGTACCCCGCCTTGTGCCCGATGCTCCCTGGGATAGGCTCCAGGTTTCCCCATGATCCTGAAAATGATAAGCAGTATAGAAGATGGATGGATGATCAGAGTTCAAAGGTGCAAGATGTGTCTTAGAGGAGCTAACATCCCCGCGCTCCTTGAAAGTACAGCTGGAAAGCTCGCGCTTTCCAATCCTCATCGGGTGACGAGAGATCATCATGTATTTTCCTCTGATTGACTGTCGACCCTGAGTAAAATTGGTCATCTACAGCTTTTCAGTCTTCCTCTGTTGGTGTATCTCATTTAGTCCTCTGATTGTATTTTAATTCAAATTGAGCTCCAGTCCAGACATGTCCTGTTGCTCATAAGTCCAGCTGGAAGAACACTGTCTTTTTCAGTCCTCCTCTAGTGACTGGTGCTCATCTCAGTTTTTTCTCTGATCAGCTTTTGGTTCATTTTTGTGTTATTGACCAAATTTAAAATAGTTTTGATCAGACAGCGAATGGAGCAGGGGTCATTGCCCCTGTTGTACAGAAATGTAGAAATCTGTTCTACCCCATCACTCTGGCTCTGTTGATTATCACTCAATTCAGGTTGTCCTGTCTTCTGGAAACTTTCTGAAGATGTTCTTTCAAATATCTTGTCTGAAGTGCAAAACGGAACAGGTTGACCCGTACTTTCAGACTTATCAGTCTGCATTTTGTACCATGTAGTTTTAGCAGGGCGCTTCCTTAGTCCTTGATCAGTAGCAATTAAGCATCCTTTAATATTGAGCTGAGGAAACAATGTAGTTATAGATCCTGAACACCTCGGTCCATTAGCTGCTTTATCACACAAGGAATCAAGTGCATGAGCGCTATTTGTACTAGTTCTACCCGTTGTGACGTCATAGGCAATCGAATCGAATGTCACCATCCACAGAGTTCTGTGGATTTTGCCCATCTGCGCATGCGCGTTTAATCAATTCATGATTCATTCATTCATTCAACACCGTTATAGCGGAGCGCTCGGCTCAGAGCCATAACGCTAAGTCAGTGGTTTTCAAAGTGGGGGTCGCGGCCCCCTTGGAAGCCACCAGGGGGCGCCCGGGGTGAATCAACAATTTGATGTGAAAAATAAATTCTCACTCTCCAAATTCTCCTGGACAGGGTGCCAATTAAAAGTAACATGATGTCTATAAAAAATGTATAAAGGTAACATGATGTCTATAAAAGAAAAGATGTTTAAAGGTAACATGACGTTTATTTAAAAAAAAAAAAAGATGTTTAAAGGTAACATGATGTTTATTAAAAAAAAAAAGCTGTTTAAAGGTAACATGATGTTTATTTTTTTTAAATAATAAAAAAGAAGAAGATGTTTACATATGTTTAAAATCATGTTAAAATTCTTTGTGAACTCTAGAGACTGTTGTGTGTGAAAATCCCAGATCAGCAGTTTCTGAAACAGTCCAACCAGCCCATCTGGCACCAACAACCATGCCACAGTTAAAGACACAGAGATCACACTTTCTCCATTCTGATGTGAACATTAACTGAAGCTCTAGACCTGGATCTGCATGATTGTGTGCGTTGTGCTGCTGTCACATGTTTGGCGGAGTAAATAACTGCATAAATGAGCCGGGGTACAGGTGTTCCTAATAACGTGTACTGTGAGTGTATCCTGTGTTCCATATAGGCGTTTTAGTGGGTGATTTTCAGTCTGACCAGCAGAGGTAGACAAACACAAGGATAAATTATTTCAGCTCAGGACCATCCTCAGTGGGGTGAAAATTCCCATCTGTGCTGTAACTGAATTACGGTGGCCCTGAAGGACAACGGACTGCTACTGCAGGAATTTATTATCAGTCCCTCCAGGATTTTACAATCGCAAAAATTCACGTAAAATCAAGCAAACTCCACAATATTAGGAGGGGCTTGCGAGTTTTAAAAATGTTCAAGACGCATCGCGTGACATCATCACAAGGCTAATTCCTTCAAAGCCCTCTTCGCTTCACGTGTGTCCAACATGAGTACAGCTAAAAGGTCTCATCACTGTGAAAGACCGTGCAAAACTATTGTGTGCAATTTCGCCCATTCAAGTAGTTTTTGAAAGAAAGAAAAAAAGCACAAGAAAAACTCTGCAAGTTGCATCACAAATTTTGAAAGCAACCGCAGCGAAATCACGCATTTTTGGCCATAAACAATTACAATTTTTTTTTTTTCAAAATCCTGCAGGGACTGATATTTAGTAGACACAAACAATCAATTCCTAATGTAATGTAATGTAAAGATGCAAGATGTAATTATTAATAAAAAAAATAAGGGGGATATATTCAGAAATCTGTAGTTTTAATGTGTTTTAAAGACATCTTGCAAAAGGGGGGCCTCGGTCAAAAGTTAATGCCATTTGGGAGGCCTTGCCCTGGAAAAGTTTGGGAACCACTGAGTTAATATATTAGTCTCCTTCAGGGATGAGTGAAAGAGCCAACATTTTATATCAGAGTATTTCCTAAAGTTTGGACAGGACTATATCACAGTACACGTTATAAGGAAAATGTGATCACATGACTAGTGTTTGACGTTTAATAGGTAGTGAGTTTAATAAATAGTGAGGTAGCGAGTTTCATTGATAGTGAGGTAGCGGGTTTAATAGATAGTGAGGTAGCGAGTTTAATAGATAGTGAGGTAGTGAGTTTAATAGATAGTGAGGTAGCGAGTTTAATTGGTAGTGAGGTAGCAAGTTTAATAGATAGTGAGGTAGCGAGTTTAATGGGTAGTGAGGTAGCGAGTTTAATTGGTAGTGAGGTAGCAAGTTTAATAATTAGTGCAGTAACGGTTTAATGGGTAGTGAGGTAGCAAGTTTAATTGATAGTAAGGTAGTGAGTTTAATATGTAATGAGGTAGCGAGTTTAATATGTAGTGAGGTAGCGAGTTTAATAATTAGTGAGGTAGCGAGTTTAATAGATAGTGAGGTAGTGAGTTTAATTGATAGTGAGTTAGCGAGTTTAATAATTAGTGAGGTAGCGAGTTTAATAGATAGTGAGGTAGCGTGTATGATGGATGGTGTATGATCACCCACTGAAGATGGTTCAGGATCCTGCCAATCGTGAAGGTATTGAAGCAGAGCTGGCACAGTCTGGGGTGAGTTTGACAAACTACAGTGTTACCAATTTGACCTTAAATACACTAATGTTTCATCTTACTTGCAGATTCATTATTTTAATTGTGTTGACATACAAAAGTCCAAGGTGGTGGTGTTTGGAGTTCTGGGAGGAGATAAGTAAGAAACTGTTTTCTGTTAGAAAGTATAGTGTATTTCTGAGCTGATATAGGATCAGCACTGTGTACATTTTGGTGTTTTCAGTCAAATGTTAAAATACTAGGAAATTAGATGGTCTGCCTCACACATACTTTTATTCCATACTCTTTCAGAGCCCTGGGGGGATTTCCTGATCTCTGAACGATGGCTATGCTTTTAATGTTCCACATGGACTATGACTTCCATGGTTCTGCAGAGATCCTTGAGGTAAAAACTTTGTTCAAACCCTCTTCTAGCATTTCAGTATAGATCTCTCTCTCTCTCTATGGCCCTATTTAGACCTGCTATCATTTCATCCCCACTTCCTCTATCATTACCAACTCCTTCAACAACCTTCCCTTCTTTACCACATACTTTCACTTCAAAATATAAATACATTAGCATGTATTATGAACGCTGCCTTTTCTGTATTTCATATGTCAATATCTATATCTAACTCAGGGAAAGTTATGCATATTATCCTGATTCTAGTTATGCACATGCAAGTCGGTTTTCTGAACTTGCCATTCAGATTATGCAAATCACCTGCATGTAGTTCATACCTCCAAGGTGGCCAGATTTTTTTGTAGTAGAAATAGTAGAAGGAGACGGAGGATTTAAATAGCAGCAAGACCCATGCGTAACACAAGCACTTACCTTTTATTCCGACAACAATCAGGGATAGAAAATGCATTATTAATAATATGTTGTAACATGAAAGCACGTGGCAATTTAAAAATGAAAAATAAAAAGGCCTACTACATAATGAATGGGAAGAAGGCACGCATTGAAATAAACGTCTAATCGGAGTCGAGCATATTGCAAATATATCACTACATGCTTACTTATGGTTAATGTATTAGTGTACATATGGAGTAAAAGGCACTAGTAAAAGGAAAACGGCTTCCTGAACATCAAGTATCATAAAATATTGAACATGTTTGTTCTTGGAGGTTGTTCTACTGCGAAACAAGTCCAACCTGTTTTCATTCTTTTAAAACCACGCGTACTGATGAGGCAGGCTATACAGAATATCCTGTAAAAATAAAATGAAATCTAGGCTGCTGTATAATACTAATATTTTCAATATTCCACTATCAATACTTTTTATTCTATCCAACCGTGGATGTTTTAGTGAATAGCAACCATAACAGTTATCCAAGCACTCATTTGAACTTTAATGTAAAGTCAAACCCTATGCTATAATTTAGACATTCCACCTCCAGCTTTATACTGTAGATGCTGTTATAGGTATTAGATATTAGGTTCTTACAATCACTAATTGCGCCCCACATGGCATGGTGGTGCAGTGGGTAGCATTGTCATTTTAACACTCCAGGAGCACAGGCTCGATCCTGATCTCAGTTTACTGGCTGTTCTCCCTGTTTCCTTGTAGGTTTCCTCCAGGTTCTCCAGTTTCCTCCCAAACACATGCTGGTAGGTGGATGGCCTAGACTAAATTGCCCCTAGGTGTGAAAGAGTGTGTGAAATGTAATACCTCGACCCTGACCAGGATAAACCCTTCCTGAATATTAATGACTAAATGAATGAATGAATGAAGCTGGGATCAGTTCGGTCTGTATAGAAATCATACCATTTATAATACCATTAATAAAAAAAACTGAAAAAGAATGAATGAACCCACAGAAAACCATGATTGGGAAAAATAACAGTGCAAAATATTAGGAAATACACATCTTAAATTCTTTACAGTGGGATTTAATTTGGAATATTTTAACTTTATAAGAGATCAGGTGAAAAAAAAAAAAAAAAGATGCTACATTTTCATGGTAATGCAAATATGAGAAGGAGAAGAATGGGCCTCATGAACTACTTTTTAATAATAGTTTTTCTACAGGGTGTCCTAAAAGTCTCCATATATAGGGGACTATGTTTGCCAACACCACGTCGGTTGTGCCTTCGTCGACTGCGACACTTCCGGTCTTTTTGAATTTGTTATTAAGTTTGGTAACAGTGTCGTGATTGACACGTTTACTGTTGAAATCCATCGCAACCTTGCGACAGCTTCCTGATCCAGCCATGAGAATGATTTCAATACGTTCTTCTTTTGTCAAAGGCGTTCTTAAAGGCTATCTGATAAAATATATATATATTTAATATAAACTAAGTATGAACATTTTGCTCAAAAGTGTTCATTTCCCCTATGTATGGAGACTTCTGGGACACCCTGTATTTACAATACTATTTATTATAAACGCATATCGCGCTGGCACGATTGTGCTCACTGTTCTAGTAATTGAGAGATCAGTGATACTGAAGACAGTGTGTTTTATTTTTTTTCATCATCATTGGTTTCCACTTTTTTTTCTTTCTTTTTTTTTTTTTTAACAAAATCAACAACACTATCACCGAGTTCAAATGGAACATAAAAATTTCAGTATGTTTCAGTAAAATATGACCTGTGATACTTAAACAACATAGAACTAACAAGGAACAGTCAGTGAGTTCAGATAGTTTATTGTTGCCATTAAATTGTCAAAGGACTTCCTTATTTCCCACTTTTTTTTTAATGTTGCGTTATGTTAGCGTTGGGTTTGTTTGTCATAACATTTACGAGTAGGAGTACAGTGTCAGACTGATACCTGATGTCAGTGTCAGATTGTATGTATTGTTATTGGGTGATAATGGTAAAGCGGGAACATTTTGTCCTGATAGCAACACTTTTTAGAGATAACCAGACTGGTGTGTTTTCCAATGTTATGTTATATAATCCTTTCAATACGTGTCACTCTGTAGAGCTTTAGAAAGCTGCTTAAATCGGTGTACGTTTGACAAACACACTGTTTTACACACTGGCGGTTTTACACTATCACACATTGTAGATCAGGGGTGTCAAACCCCCCCCAAACAATTCAGGTTCTAAGTAAAAATTGGCTTGCAGAATTGCAAAACTTGGATCCATAAACTGACAAAATGTGCTAATGAAATTCTTCATTAGTAATCAAAGATTTTGACATATAATCCCAATTAGGTTTCAGCTCCAAGTTGTAATATGACAAAATGTGGAAGGGGGGAGGGGGGATACTTATGCAACACACTGTATGGTAAAACCATAATTTGTACGATATTTCTAGGTAATGAACTGCGGTGTGTTCATTTGTTTTGTACGTGATACGTGACTGTCCGATCAATCCATCTGTGCGTTCAGAACGTACCTTACAGATAAATACACATTTAAATACATGAACACATTTCAGAGGAGTTGACGTGTTATTGGTCACTGTGTTGTTGTTGTTGTTGTTGTTGTTGTTGTTTTTGGTCACTTGACATTAGACTGAGTGTAATTACCTAAAATGAGTTTGACACCCCTGCTGTAGACGGAAACCTTTTTTATCAGAAGGGTCAAAATACGGTGAGTGTATTAAGCATTAAAAACAGCACTGTGGCAACATCTCTGCTAGCTATTTCTTTCAGACGTTAACAAGGGATTGGAATCAAACTAAGGAAATGAATTCGTTTACGAGGAATGAACAGAGAAAGAAATATCGATAACGAAAGTCAGACATGCCTGGGAGCAGTCGATTTGGCAATAAAGTAATTGCACATAGATTATATAAATCTCACAGTGACAAGTTATGCCCTTTAAAGATGACAATGGATTCACACTCCCTCACTCACTCTATCTCACACATACACCCACACACATTTAACTTACGACAACATAAACAATAAAATACATTTCCCATGCCCAAAGTCAATGTTTGTCCTTCATATAGTTGCTTTACTTCATGGTTCCCAGAGTCCCCCAAAAACACTATAAAAATGTACCAATAAGCCATGAATAAAAGTTAGTTCAAATATCCCTCTCTCTGGTGTCTGAAGCCTTCATTGTACATGGCAAGAAAGAGCCTTAATTGCATCAGAGAACAAAATGTGTGGTCGTGTTGACAATCATTAAAAAAAAAAAAAAAAAAATCAGTCAATCTGTCAACTGGCAATTGTTCAGACATATGAAACATATGTAGTGTTCCTATATCAAACATTTTTTGTTCTTTGGTCATCTGCATTCTTACTTCATCCTTGCATATATGTGTATTTGTGCATTTTTTTCCGTCATTAAAGTGTTTCTTTAAAAATCGGTTGATTTTTGAAAAAACAAAAACAAAAAAAAATTTCAATGCAATCCTTCTCGTTTCCATCTAAGGCCACGGCTCTTAGACAGCTCACTCGATCAGACAGTCTGTGAGAGCAGCTAAGAATGAGAACATATTCTCAGTGTGTGCATGTATTCAACACCTCCGTTACGTGGCTCAGCTGCGAGCCCTTCAGTGGTTATACTCCAAACTGGCAAAAAAAAAACAAACAAAAAAAGTGCGCTTGACGTTCCATTCAGAGTTTCATCTCTGTTCAATTCAGTGCAACTGGAGGCGTGTGGTCAGTGTTAACTGCTAGAAGGGCCACTGTTGAGAAAGTAAGTGGTCATGTCCCCTTTCCCCTTGACTTTGACGAGGCCGCGGCACTCCAGCTGGTAGCCTTTACTGGCTAACACGTGGTACAGATCAGTGGTCACCTGAGAGAACAAAAGATTATTAGACGTGTGGATTTTAATCCGAGTTTTTCTGAAATGATGCCACGTTGCAATTGCACTTGGAGTACAGCAGATGGCAGTGCAAGCTGCATTAATCAATTTTATGGTATTTAAGGTTGTCAGTTAACCAGATTTCGAATTGCCTGTTAGTAATAAAGCCGAATGTCTGGATTGTGGTTGAACACAACTTCAAACAATGTGTATTAAATGTCAGTCATGACACCACAGGTGTGAATCAAGTCCAGCTTACAAATGCAGGGGAATTTCCCACCAAGTGAGGAAACAATGTCATACGTGTGATTTTCAAGGTCATACCACACAAATATGCTGTCAGTGGTGTTAACTATGGTTAGGTTAGTGGGTTGAAAGGGAAAAAATAAAAAACACATCATAACGGACTTGTCTTCGTTAATGTGATGTATTTCTGTGTGAGGAGGAAATGCTGATTTCTGCTGCTCCAGTTGTTTGAACACGTCTGTGCTGCGCAGGAGAGCGAACACTGCTTTTAATCACTTTCTAATAATCATTAACATTAGAAGTATGCGTACAGAGTTAGATTTCACACTTGTAGGCCTGTTTAATCTGTTTTTTAGCCAAAACTTGAAAGTGGATGAAATTTCATTGTGTCCCTAGTAAATACCGTTAACTGATGTTAACTATACACTTGTGTGATGTTAGCTACAGTGCTGTGAAAAAGTATTTCCTGATTTCTTCTGTTTTTGTGTCTCTCATACTAAATTGTTTCAGAAATGAAAACAAAGGCAACCTGAATAAACAAAAAATACAGTTTTTAAGTGATAATGTTATTTATTGAAGCAAAAAAAGGTTATTCAATACCAACTGGGACTGTGTGAAAATGCATTTGTCCGCGTAGTTCCTAATTCCCCAAATCCCCATTCATAATGGGGTTCAGCTGGACTAGATGCAACCAGGCCTGATTACTGCAAACCCTGTTCAATCAAATCAACACTTATTTAGAACTTTTTCAACAGCATGAAGTTGGTTAAAAGGTCTTACTCAGTAATACACTATGCCAAAATTGAAAGAAATTCCAGAAATGATGAGGAAGAAGGTGATTGAAATACATCAAGGGTTACAAAGCTATTTCAAAGGCTCTGGGACTCCAAAGAACCACAGTGAGAGCCATTATCTCCAAATAGAAAAGTCTTGGCACAGTAGTGAACCTTCCCAGAAGAGACCAACCTTGCAAAATTCCTCCAAGAGCACAGCAACGACTCATCCAGGAAGTTACAAAAGAGCCAAGAACAACATCAAAGGAACTACAGGCCTCTCTGCATCAATAAAGATCACTGTCCATGACTCCACTATCAGAAAGACACTGGGGGAAAATGGCATCCATGGAAGAGTGGCGAGGTGAAAACCACTGCTAGCCCAGAAGAACATTAAGGTTCAAATTGTTAAACCTTTAGGGACAATGTTCTGTGGACTGATGAGTTGAAAGTGGAACTGTTTGGAAGACAGGTGTCCTGTTACATCTGGTGTAAAACAAATGCAGAATTCCACAAAAAGAACATCATAACTACAGTCATGGTGGTGGGAGTGTGATGGTGTGGGGATGCTTTGTTGCTTCAGGGTCTGGGCAACTTGCGATAATTAAGGGAAACATGAATTCTGCTCTTTACCAGAAAATCCTAAAGGAGAATGTCCGGTCTTCAATCCGTAAATTGAAACTAAAGATCAACTGGATTATGCAGCAAGACAATGATCCAAAGCAAAGGAGTAAGTCCTAGTCCTAGAAGTAAGTGAAAGACTGATCTCCAGTTATCGGAAGTGGTTGCAGTTATTGCTGCTAAAGCTGGCACAGTCAGATTTTAAGTTTAAGGGGGCAATTAGTTTTTCACATTGGTGATAGATGTTGTATAACTTTTTTTTGCTTCAATAAAGTAATAAAATAAATAAAAACTGTATTGTGTGTTTACTCAGGTTGCCTTTGTTTTATGTTGTATTTCATTTGAATATCTAAAACTATTTGTATGAGATATACACAAAAACAGAAGCAATCAGGATGGGGCAAATACTTTTTCACAGCACTGTAAGTCAAACATACAGTACATTGTTCGATTTGGAAAGGAAAACTGAGTCGAGACAAGAGCACTGATCAAAAATGCTTGATTTCCCTGCGGCTTTTTTCTAAATTCGCGATGCAATTCGCGGACTGTTGTGTGCTTTTTTGTGGAAAACCACTTCAATTGGTGAAACTGAAATTGAACGAAATAGTTTCGCACGGTCTTTCGCAGTGATGTTTGTTGGTAAATGAGACCTTTTAGTTGTACTCATCTTCGACGCACGTGAATCGAAGAGGGGCTTTGTCTGAATGTGCGTTCCGATCATGTCACATGATGCGTCTTGGCCCAGATCTGTGGAAAATCTGCGGTAATTTGAAAAAATTGAAAGCTCCTGCGAATATTGTGGCGTTTCCTCGATTTTGCGTTAATTTCAGTCAGACGGACTGACTGGTCACGTTACTACTAATGTGAGATAGGGGAAGGGGGGCGGGGCTTCCAAGGGGGCGGTCAATATTGGAAAGTTTGAAACACCTACACTTGCACCACTATCATTTGTTATCTGGCTCATCTGTCATTTTATATATACTCACTGGCCACTTTAATATGAACACCTGCTCTTTCGAGCAATTATCTGATTTTGCCAATCACGTGGCAGCAGTACAATGCGTAAAATCATGTACATGCAGAGCAAGAGCTTTAGTTTATGTTCACATCAAACATCAGAATGGGGGGAAATGTGATCTCAGTGACTCAGTGTGTTGAGTATTTCAGAATCTGCTGACCTGCTGGGATTTTCCCGCACAACACTAACTCAAATAAACACTCTTTACAATCATCGTGAGCAGAAAAGCATCTCAGAACGTACAACACATCGAATTCACTTGATGTGGATGATCTACGACAGCAGAAGGCCACACTGGGTTCCACTCGTTTCAGTTGAGAACAAGAATCTGAGGCTAGAGTGGCCACAGGTTCACTGAAACGGGACAGGTAGTGATTGGATAAACATGGCCTGGTCTTTTGGCTGGTATGCAATCTTGAACCGTCCAGTTTCAGTGAGCATATCATCACTTAGCCTCAGATTCCTCAAATGACAAACTGTAATCTGGACATTCTGATGTTTGATCATGTGGCCATTAACTGAAGCGCTTGACCTGCATCTGCATAAATTTTATACACTGTGCTGTTGCAATATGAAATATGCGTAATTGCATGAGTGTGTGTACAGAGAGGTTATTGTAGAGCTGGCACCTGGATGCGATCGGGTACTCCTGTACTGTCCATGCGACTCGCCACGTTGACCGTGTTTCCCCAGATGTCATACTGCGGCTTTCTAGCTCCGATCACTCCAGCTACCACAGGCCCTATGTTTAGCCCTGTGGAAAACACACACACATATACTCACTGTTATTTTGTCCTGCTGTAAGTCAAAGTCAAGGCCCTAGTGTATGGGAAGTTATAACGATAAAAATAGCAAAATGGCTTTAATATGATGTGTAGAAGTTACTGTAATCGGGATGATAATTTACTGACCAATCTTCATTTGGAAGTTGTTGAACGAGTGCTCGTTGATGTACTTCATCTGCTCTCGTAGCCTCATGGCGTAATCAGCTAGTGCCAAGATGTGTGAGCGGCCCTCTCTGTCGAATGTCGAGTCGTTCAGGCCTGACGCTGCCATGTACGTGCTTCCTATCGTTTTGATCTTCTCGAGCTGCTTGAACTGATCCTCACTGATGATCTGAGGACATTACAGGTCACTTAATCATCACTGAGACCATTGAAACCATGAACATTACATAATTTAAGTGCAGGGATTAGAGTGAACATTAAAAGCATGAAACTCATAAAATGGCATCGAGCCTAGCCTTTTTTTTTTTTTGCATCACTGTGACTAACCGCAGTGTCCGCCTATCACTTTCTTACCTCATCAAAGTCGGCGATGATCTCGTTGAGGAGTCTCAAGCACTCCACGCCCTCGTTATTGGCCTCGAGCTCTGTGTAGAACTCTGAAAAGTTACTGATAGAGGCGAACATCACAGCCACGCACTCACATGACTGGTAGTAAAGCTCGTCGTTGCGGCGCTCTCGGGCCAGGAAGTGGGCAGCCACATCTTTCGGCAGGATGTTATGAAGGAGACGACGGTTATAGGCTTGCAGCTCCTCCATCTCCTCTTTCTCTTCTGTAGCCTGAGGGCAGAGGACAAAAGAAATATATAAGAGATGACAATGTTACTAGGGCACTCTGCTACACTGTGTGCTCGGTTATTACTTCAGCTTTTTATGGCATTCTACAGACGCCCGTATTCAGAGCGACTTATACATGTGCCTCGTTGTCTCAAAAACACCTTCATACTCGTTCACTAGGTCAGGGACTAAGAGTAGTACTGTATCAGTCTAAAAACTCCGTTCACATGTTCAAAGCAAATGCTGCAACCCAAAGCACATGGCATGTTTGCTTCACTTCCTGCAGTCAGGTCAATTCAGAGCTGTTTCTCACTGCAAATGAACCTCACTAGAGTTCGCTTGGAAGTGCACCAAGGACACCTTTCTCAGATGCTCTTGGAACGGTCACACCCGAGTGGGACTGCTGTGTTCTCACCTGCCTAAACAAGCTGCACCGAGAGGGTAAACACGCAGAATAAACACTCCATATATTCAAGCACCCTTAGCATGTCTCCTTCCAAATACGACAAGTTCTCCTTTAAAAATATCTTCTGACTTCACTCATGCTTTGCTCACAAACGTGTCAGTTTCACTGAAAGACGTGACTACATCACTACCTTATCCTCGCGTAACTATACAATTTACCGATCTTTCACTTTCAATTCAGTCATTCTGTATGCTCACATTACAGCTCAGTGACAAAAATGACTCACGAACACAAATATAAACGAAGCCTCAGGCGCAGAACCCTGTTATGTAATCTGTTCAACTGGCAATTTCATACTTTACAGGAAAGGCTAATTCTCAGTGGCATGAGCACAGGGAGATGCACCTGCAGTTTCCACAGGAAGTCGAGGCGTGCGGTGGATTCGACCTGCTGTGCGTGCAGATACAGCGCCAGCACAAATACGGTAAGGATTACTGGAGTCATCATCTTCAGCGGCACCTTATTCAAAGTCTCAGGGCTGCAGGGGCAGAAATGCAGATAGGGTTGGTGATACAATCCTCAATATACAGTAATAGACCATGATATTTACTGTGTTCCTGGTTTCATTCATTATTAACAACAAAAATGGTCATGTAAAGATCAAAACAATATCAGTGCAAACTGCGAATGTGACACAAACAACGGGCCTCACTTATCCAATTCAACTTTGAGTAAAGGTGTGTGTAAATTTGCATAAACCAAGTCGAACAAAATATTTCCACTGGATTTACAATTTGCATGTGGTGATGCCCACAAAACTCTAGAAAAGGCAAAGCTCACAGAGCTGAAATGATGAGAAAACAGCAAAAAAATAAATACTTTAGGTAGAAGTCAATGCTCTTTTGACGCACGTTATGCCAATAATACTCTATGTTATTTAATAGGGTAGTAACCCATTGACAACGACAAAATCTGCAGCTGAATTACAGAATAGATGAATTAGTATGGAATTAAATTTCAGCCAAAAGTATTGAACAGCTTCCTTTCGCTAATCGTGGGTTATGAATGCGCTGCCAGGGTTTTCGTTTACGGAGCGTTCGCCATTCTGGAACAAAACTCACTTGTGGGCGGGGCTTAACTGCGATTTACTCTCACTGGCTAGCGAGATTTGGATCGACAGCTCCCGGACCAGGAAGTAGAGACTTCAGTAGCATGAATTTTGGTGAATGTTCTGGATGCAGTTCTCTGTATAGTTATCGTGCTTGTACTTTGCAGTGAAAATTATTACTTACTTCATTGCTTATTTAGTTACTATATAAGTTCCATCATTAATATTTGTGGATTGGGTCATCTCAAACGCCTATTTTTTTTTTGGAGCGTTTCTACTTCCTGGTCAGGGAGCTGTCGATCCAAATCTCACTAGCCAATGACAGTAAATCGCTGTAAAGCCCGCCCACACGAGACGTTTGTGCGGGAACGGTGAAACTCGCAAACGTAACGTAAACTTGCATAGCGTGAACGAAAACTTTGAAAGCGTAATTTGGCACAAATTTAATTCCATAAATTAGATTAGTGAAGTAAGTGAGCTGAAAATAAAAGGATTTGACATGAAAACAGTGGGGGGAAAAAAAAAAAAATTAAATAAATAAATAAATAAATAAATATACACACACATTGTATTGGATCTCTGTTGGCTTGTTTTCTTTAATGTTTCTTTTTCATATTTAATATTTCTTAAGTCAATGGCATTAATATGAAACAACTGGCTTTCACAAAAGTTGCATTACATTTGTGTGTAGTTGAAATACATAAACTATCATAATCCATACACAAAAGTGCAGTAATCCATACAAATGATATGAAGCCCATTAATGACGGTTTACATTCATTAAAAGTCTTCTCACACATAGGAGCACGAGTAGGATACAAACATTTTTCTGAACTTACAGGATTTTATTTTTTAATGAATGCCAACTTTCTTGTGTAAACACTCCCATGAACGGTTCATGAATAAATCCATTCATATCCAGTTTGATAAATGAGGCCCAACATGTAATAATTACCTTTATAACAGCCTCTAACACTTGAAGCCAGCCAGGAAACTTAAAGCCAGCTAATTTTTAATTTTTTTTTTAATGCTAGAAAGTGAAAACTGTCACCCATGATTAGTTATGATTGCTCTCTTGGACATGCATTGGCCATAGTTGGCTGTGGTGATCTCCTGAAGACAGGACTAATGTGTTTCTGTTCCGCAATTTGAAAAGCCAAAGAGTTTTTTGTTTGTTTTTTTAAATCAAGTAACGTATAAATGGTGTAACATACTCGATAAAAGCTAGTTGTAAATAGTAGACAGATTTTTAATTAGGTTTTTTTTTTTTCAGGCTCTCTATAAGATCACTCCATGTTCTGCTCTTGATGAAATCTTTATCTAGTCATGTACTTTTCTCTCAATAACAATAGTGCAGTATCTTTGTAATCACCTGAGTTAGACTTAGTTTTGTATGTTCGGATTCTGGTTTACAAAGTTCCTAAAAGGATTAGATAATGACAAAGCTGACGAAGTCTTTTGAACACCCTGTATTCAGTTTTTTAGGTGAACTTCAAGTAATGTTTAAGTCTAAGTCCACCACTCACTCAGACTTTGAACCAGATTTCACAAAGGCACAAAATCAGTGTCTGTGTTATGAACTTACCAAGCCTCTGTTTTATTGAAACCAGACCTGTGTATAAAAATAGAAACATTCTCATTAGTGACCTGTATGACCCACAAAGTACACATGCACTCACACGCACACACACACACAGGCACAAGAACTAAAGCAGAAAGTCACTTGAAGGTCTTACAACAGGAAGTTTAGTGTTTAGTAGAAGTGCTTAGAATTATATAGAAGGTCAAATAAAAGTACTTCGTATGAGCATAACAATGAAAGAAGCGATCGTTCTCTAATCGTATAACAAATTAGTTTCGATCATGATCATTAGCAAGGGTTATAGATTGTATAAATTTAATTATACATTAGATCATAATGTCTGCATTAGGGATGCATCAATACCAATGGTGGTATCGTGGCTGTCGGTCCGATCCATCCATCCATTTTTTTTTTTGTACCGCTTATCCTACACAGGGTCACGAGGATCCTGGAGCCTATCCCCTAAGACAGGTGACACCCTGGATGGGGTGCCAACCCGTCGCAGGGCACAATTACAAACACACACTCTACGGACAATTTGGAAATGCCAATCAGCCTAAAAAGCATGTCTTCGGACTGGGGAAGGAAACCGGAGTACAACAGAGGAAACCCCTGAAGCACGGGGAGAACATGCAAACTCGACACACAGAGGGCGAAGGTGGGAATTGAACCCCCAACCCTGGAGATGTGAGGCAAACGTGCTAACCCCTAAGCCACCGTACCCCCTGTTGGTCCAATATCGTGCTTATTTTCTCCTTCTCATACTCATAAAAATGGTTTAACTGATGCATCCCTAGTCAGAATGTTTCGTTCGTCAAAGCTTCGAGCTGTGTGATGAGTTGAACTCACAGTGCGTTGGCGGACACCAGCAGGTCGGCGTTATCGAACAGCACCACGAGAGGCCACTCGACTAGCAGCAGGAAGCTGAGCTGAATGAGCAGCATTAATGCCAGCTTGCCTATACTGCTGATGTGCAGGAAGACAGAGCAGGCCAGCAGAGTCAGCAGCACACTGTAGGTGAAATACTGGACAGGACACACAACAGGCAAGTCAGATACACTGACACACACATACACACACACACACAAACAGACTTGATATGTGGATATGAATGCAAGACACTGGAACACACACTGGAGTCATGCGCTTCCACACACTGACCTCAGGGAAAGGACACGGTATTTTGTGGCTGGCACAGAGTGTGAGTGTGTCGTCTGCCGTTCGGGTCAGGTTGTTCAGAATACACAGTGTCACATTGATCTCAGAGATGTTCTGGTCCTTTGCTACACACTGAACCAGATCCTCCTTCTCACATGTAAACTGCCAACAAATAAGCCAACAGATAAAGCCACTGAGTCATATTGGTGCTACAAAAACACTAGGATATTCTAGACGTGTAATTTTAGCCACGAGTAAATGCAGGATGTTTACATTTCACTGCTGATTTGGCTATGCGTTAGCTGAAATTCTGTTGTGAAAACAAAGTTGAAGTGCTATGTCGTTCTTTTGACTTAATACACTATATGACCATGTGCTTGTGGAAACCTGACCCACACAATGACATGTGGTTCTTTAGCAAATTGTTGCCACAAGGTTTGAAGGACACAATTGTCTAGAATGACTTTGTGTGCTGTAGCATTACAATTTCACTTCACTGGATCTAAGAGGCTCAAACCTGTTCCAGCATGACAATGCACCTGTGCACAAAGCAAGCTCCGTGAAGACATGGTCTGCCAAGGTTGGAGTGAAAGAACTCGAGTGGCCTGAACAGAGCCCTGACCTCAACCCCACTGAACACCTTTGGGATGAATTAGAATGACGGCTGTGCACGGGCCTCCTCATCCAGCACCAGTGCCCACTCTTGCGTACTCTTGTAGCTCAACCCCACCACATAGTGGGGAAACCCTATAGTAGAAAGCCTTCCCAGAAGAGTGGAGGCTGTTATAGCAGCAAAGGGGGAACTCAATATTAATGCCCATGGATTTGGAATGAGATACTCAGGTGTCCACCTACTTCTGGCCATATAGTGTAAGTCTAAAGTAAACTTTTTCCCCATGAGGCCCATTTCCCATTTAAAAAAAAAACATTTTCAACCAACATTTTTGGTGGTATCCCTAATAAATATATTTAACTGGCGTTATCTACATATTTGTGTAATGTTAGCCAAGTCAAAAAGATGAATCTAGAGTTTATTTCAAATGAATCAACTCAAAATATCCTCCATTTACCGTGACAGATTGCAAAAGGGCCACTTTCAAGCAAATCAAAGACGAGATTATTATGTGAGTTGGGGCGGGGCTTCCAGGAGCTCATTTGCCGTTTTTATTAGGGAAAAACAAGACTGCACTTTTGGCGTATTTTTTTTTTTTTTTGCTTTTATTGTACTTCTATGTTAAAATGCAGGTCTGATACAATCATGTTAAATATTTATTTTGGGGTATTTTCTCACCCCTCACCTGCGCCACATCTGAAGTCCCATATGCGTACCCCACAGTTTAAATACCTGTGGTCTAATGATTTCCAAAATCTTGTCCCTAATTTAGTGATGGCCAATTCACACCCATCAGGCATGTGTACCCTATCTCATGACAGTTAACAACCAGGGAGGGCGAAGGCTATCATGTGCTTCCTCTGAGGCATGTGAAGCAAGCTGACCGCATCCTTCCGAACTGCTGCTTATGCAATGTCAGGGGGCGGTGTAACACACACGAGGGAAAGCGATATCCAACCACTTCCGCATACATGAGCTCAAAGACACCCATGATTG
This sequence comes from Ictalurus furcatus, assembly GCF_023375685.1. Classification (NCBI taxonomy): domain Eukaryota; kingdom Metazoa; phylum Chordata; class Actinopteri; order Siluriformes; family Ictaluridae; genus Ictalurus; species Ictalurus furcatus. The sequence continues at coordinate 19,997,711 of NC_071269.1, forward strand.
TCTAGTGTCGCTGTGATTGATAGGGGAGAGAGAGTATACCGACCCTCCCTCCCTGAAAGCACAACCAGGTGTGCTCTCTTGGGCTTCCAGCCATGGATGGCTGTGGCATCATCGGGATTTGAACTCGTGATCTCTGTATGATGACTGATAATTCATTTGGGTTTGACTCCTAACTCTAAAATGGTTTCATTTCGTCCATTAATGTACTTATTTATAAAAAAAATTAAAAACACACACACGTACACACACACAAAAGAATAACAGATAACAAAGACAAGACAAATGACATTAGGACACAAAAGTACAATACAAATGTAACTTCTGACTGGACAGCGTCATTTTAAACACGCTGCTGAGGCATTCATACTCACAGCCTGCTGATGATTGGGTGCTTTGCACCACTCTGGAAAATTCCAGTGCAGTTCTGAAACAACTAATGACCTTTCTCAGAATAACGTTAACCTTTAAACTTACAGCAATGTATTTTAATGCGATATCATGATAATGAAACCACAGAGGAAAGTGACACATCACTCATATCACTATTGAATATGAAATGTCAAAAAAAAAAAGAAAAATGACTGCTCAATACAAACTAAACAAATACATAATCTTTAATCTTCTGTAAATCCTCATGAGCACAGCGGACAAAATCATATATATATATATATATATATATATATATGTATATATATATGTATATATATATATATATATATATATATATATATATAGCTGCAAGCTAGCAGCTAATGGACAGCAGATTAAGAATTCTGTGCACCAGAAATGAAGGAGTCCTTGAATGCTAACTGTAACAGAGTCTGCGTACAGAAGGAGTTAGGAGCTTTTGATTAAAGCGGTCTCAAACCTGGGTGCAGTCCAGGGAATCGCTCTCTGTATTCAGGGCCGATCGTGGGGGGTCATTTGCAGGGCAGGCGTTATCCTCACTGCTTTGGGTTGTTTTTTTCACATAGACGAATATCTTCAGAATTGCAGACCCATTTTTATTATGAAACTCAACAACAGGAAGTAACATGAAAGGTTTAACCAATTACACTAATGGACAACAGCCCTCAGAAGACACCTTTAAGCAACTACTACGATTTACAAGCACTGACCTCAATCTCGTCAAGGTTCTTTCCCTCACACTTTTCTGTGCATTGTACAAACTCATGACCTTCCGATCAGTGGTCCAACATCTTAACCACTGAGCTACCACTTCCCCAGCTTACCGCTTACCAACAACCAGGACACGGTCAAAAATCACTGAGATGTTTGGTGTGAAGCTCTTATGCAGTATCTGCATGATTTTAATGATTTTAATACATATACATTACAGCACAGTGAAGAATTCTTTTCTTCGCATACCCCCGCATACAGGAGGTTGGGGTCAGAGCGCAGGGTCAGCCATGATACAGCAAACCTGGAGCAGAAAGGGTTAAGGGCCTTGCTCAAGGGCCCAACAGTGGCAGCTTGGCAGTGCTGCTTGAACCCCCGACCTTCCAATCAGTAACCCAGACCCTGGCAGTGCTGGGGCCTGAACCCCCGACCTTCCGATCAGTAACCCAGACCCTGGCAGTGCTGGGGCCTGAACCCCCGACCTTCCGATCAGTAACCCAGAGCCTGGCAGTGCTGGGGCTTGAACCCCGGACCTTCTGATCAGTAACCCAGAGCCTGGCAGTGCTGGGGCTTGAACCCCCGACCTTCCGATCAGTAACCCAGAGCCTGGCAGTGTTGGGGCTTGAACCCCCGACCTTCCGATCAGTAACCCAGACCCTGGCAGTGTTGGGGCTTGAACCCCCGACCACCCCCGACCTTCCGATCAGTAACCCAGAGCCTGGCAGTGTTGGGGCTTGAACCCCCGACCTTCCGATCAGTAACCCAGACCCTGGCAGTGTTGGGGCTTGAACCCCCGACCACCCCCGACCTTCCGATCAGTAACCCAGAGCCTGGCAGTGTTGGGGCTTGAACCCCCAACCACCCCCGACCTTCCGATCAGTAACCCAGAGCCTGGCAGTGCTGGGGCTTGAACCCCTGACCTTCCGATCAGTAACCCAGACCCTGGCAGTGCTGGGGCTTGAACCCCCGACCTTCCGATCAGTAACCCAGACCCTGGCAGTGCTGGGGCTTGAACCCCCGACCTTCCGATCAGTAACCCAGAGCCTGGCAGTGCCGGGGCTGGATCCCCCGACCTTCCGATCAGTAACTCAGTGCCTTAACCGCTAATTATTTATTTATTATAATGGTAATGATTTTATGCACTACATTGCTGCAACAATGCTGCTGATTGGATAATAAGTGTTCCTATTAAAGTGGCTGCTGAGAGTGACATACAAAATAAAAAGAACAAAATAAATAGAGAACACAAGAACCTCAGCTGACTTTTAATAGCAGATGACTTTTCAGCATTTCATTCACTTCAGACAGAAAGTGCTCACCATGTTGGCAAACGCTGAGAGGTACACGAGCAGGATGGTGAAGATTCCTACTAACGTGCTGTTAGTGCGAGACTCGACGATCTTCTTTGACACTGATTGCAAGACCACAGGGAAGAGCTAAAACAAAAACAAAAAAACCAGACAGGAATAAAATACTTGCAGGGGGACATTCATTCGTAATATATTTATACTCATCAAACAGTGATAACCTGAACGAGTGACTGTTCTGACCTTAATACAGGAGTAGATGGCACATACGAAGAGGATGTTGGCAAGGATTATAAAGATACTGATGAAGATGCCAAGCATTAGTGTTGTGCTGCAGAAAAGTGACAAGTGAGAGGAAAATATAAACACTGTGTTACACTCCAAGACTTTAAAATAAAAGCTTACAGCTTGTGCTTTGCATAAGTATTCACCCCCCACCCCTATATCTTGAATATCATGAAAAGGAAAATCAATAACAATACATTTACATACACAAAAAACAGTATTCAAAGAATTCACACCTTATTTCTATAAAACACTTATATTACTGTATTTCTGGCACAACCAGTTTCCATCAGAATTGACATAATTAGTCTGACAGATTTTGCCTGTGTGCAATTAAACTGTCATGTGCTCTTAAGTATAAATAAACCAGTTCCTGGAACACTACAAAACGCATGAAAGGTTACGTGAGGTTGAATGGTGAATACGTATGCACGACACTGTATTACATATCAGATACATTATGTCTATATCTGAAATATATAATAATATACAACACGTGTTTTAACATAGTACTGAAACGACATACTGTGGGAAAATGGTGATCTGAATAAAGCAGATGAAGCAAAACACCACCAGCGTACAGGCTACATAACCCCCGAATCGATCGTCCACCTTCTTAGAGTACTAAGGACACAAAGATAACATGTTAGCCTTCACTCATATGCAAATCTTCTGTCTGAATTACATGCAGATTTTTCTTTTATGGACCTTTTTCTCCAGAATCGGTGTCTGAAACCTGAGCAGGAACTTTTTGACGTGGTCCTTGCGTAGCTGATCGATGCTGCGAGCATCGATGGCACGTCCCAAAAACTCGTCTACCTCATCCTCTGGGTTCAGGGCCTCCTGAGCACTTCGGCTACAAAGTAGAGCACACGCGTTTCATTTAGACCGAGCTGTCAAATATGCTTCGGCAGTGGGGAGGGATCGAGTAATGATCCTGCTCTGCATGACAGGAATGTCACAGTGTGGCTAAAATCACTGTCCTAAAGCTGTTTAACTATTTATAGCAGTCGGCTTGGTATTCCAATAAGCCACACAAAGGAAGGCTTCATTGGAAATAAGCCTTCATGGGCATGTTCATATCATGCAGGCTCAGCGCTGAGGCTTCAGTGACAGTACGGTAATCTAAGCCACTGCCTGCAACGGGGAGCACTAAGAAAAGCAGCAGTACTCACTTGTCTTTGCTTGAGGCTTCATCAATGCCCTGGGGATGAGCAGGAAACAGGGATTAGTTACAGTTACAGTGCAAACAAAGTGAAAGTCAAAAACACACGCAGCCTAGTTGGCCAGCCTACAGCTTTACGTAACATCACACAGATAGTAGTGATGAGATTTACGAGCCAATTTTGATTCATTAGATTCATCTCCCAGAGCGGCAGCTCCGAGCAGGTTTCAGTGTTTAAAGCTCACGGTTTCATACTTTTACTCTATATTATAATCTAATAGGAAAGTAGTTCTATATATAATATATATATAGGATGTAAATGAATAGCGTATGAAGACAAGATCGATAAACAGGCCATGCACTATTGTTTTGTTTTGTTTTTTACTTTCATGCAGGCTTGAGCAAGCACACGGGACATAAAGCAGTGTTCATTCCTTCATTCATCCTGAGGCCACATCCACATTAATCCCGATAGATCTGAAAGCTGCATTTGCCTTTTTAAAAACGCTCTCCGTGTACACTTAAAATGCTTATGTCCCTATACTGCGCGTGCGGAAAAACGTCAGAAGCTTCGGCCTGCGTCATTTCCGCCAGGCGTTTACTTAAAAATGCAATCTGAAAGTTGTACAGAGTGACATTAATCTTTAACAACACTATCAATCTGGATAACAGGCACAACAACTGCAGCACAACATCGTCCACCATCTTGTTCGTTTTCAGTCGAATGGGTCACGTGATTGCGTCACATGACTAAAAAATATGTCATTGTTTTCGATAATATCTCTGTTTTTCTCAGTCCACGCTACAACACGGAAAACAGCGGTTTCAAATGTACGTTTTTTCCAAAAGCTCCGTTTTCGGCAGACGAATATGCCGTCTCTGTGTGGCCCCGAAAGGCAAAAACGTAGAGGAAAAAAAACATGCGTTTTCACATTTATCCAGATTAATGTGGACTTAACATGCAATGCATTTTCAGCATTCATTCATTCATTCATCCGTAGTTTACATCAGACTAGTTTATTGAAATTTTCGGAAATAGAGCCGACAAAAACAATAACTAAAAAGTTATTGTCTTACAAGTATACTATCATAAAGTGATGGTCCTAAAAAACTTGCACACACAATTATTAACTTAAATGTAAATTTTATATCCGGATTTCTGTAAAGCTGCTTTGTGACAATATCCATTGTTAAAAGTGCTATACAAGTAAAACTGAATTGAATTAGATACAAATACAAATATGTGGAGCACTAAACAGACACAGATGCAGATAGTGTTATTATATTGCAAAACTATTACGTATATTTGTTAGTAGTAAAGAAAAAAATCCAACATTTACAATCCAAAACCCAGTTCTGGGTGATGGAGGAAGATGGAAAAAACCTTCAAAGTTAGATGTTTGCATACTAATAGAATGCAGAAGTGCTAACATTGCTAATAAGAAATAATAGCAGTTAGAGAGAAAAAAACAAACAAACATAATTTCGTGACAAAAACCCTAGCACATTTTTTTGTTTGGTTTTTTGCATCGGTAAGAAAAGAGCCAGGGATAAAAACCTGGTGGAAACACTGCTTACTGTAATAATAACCAACTACATCATTTTTTACCAACCAAAGACAAGAGAGTTCGTTCACCTGCTTTCTACTGGCTCAAATGACAAAGGCTTGTGAATTCACAGGTTCATCTAAATCAGAGGTGTCCAATCTTATCCAGAAAGAGCCGGCATTGCTGCAGGTTTTCATTACATCCGAGTAGAAGTCACACCTGACAGTCCATTGAAAACCAAGGTCAAGTGATTAAACAAATGGAATCAGGCGTGGCTCCAGCTTCATTGGAATGAAAACCTACACCCACGCCGGCTCTTTGCGGATAACACCGGACACCCGTGATTTTTTATTTAAAAAAATCGTCGTGCAAAGAAAAGCAACCGCTACCGATAACAAATACATCCTTTACTTCCTGTGTCCTTTCCCCTTTAGTGAAAGGCTTTTCTTTACATTACATTACAGCATTTGGCAGACACCTTTATCCAGAGTGACTTACAATTAACTCATTTATACAACTGAGCAGTTGAGGGATAAGGGCCTTGCTCAAGGGCCCAACAGTGGCAGCGCTCGGCTTTGAACTCGTAACTTTCCGATCAGTCCAACGTCTTAACCGCTGAGCTACCACTTCCCTTTTTCCGCTAAAGTAATTTGGTCTGACTGCGGATAAATCGGACAAAGCAGAATTTTTTTTCATTTTTAGTGGCTCATGTGTTGCTGCTCATTGCTTCGTGTATGTGAAATGCTTCACCCAAGTCTTTTTCTTACATGTGATTTGTTTAAAATGAATGAATAACTCACAAATCACCCTTCACAAACCAGAAAGGTGGTAAAGGCGGGATGAAGACGTAGGGAAAGTGGATATCCAGTGGGGGAAATAAGTATTGGCACGCATCAACATTTTTTCCAGTAAATATATTCCCAATGAGGCTATTCACATGAAATTTTCACCAGACATCAGAATTAACTCAAGAAATCTGGAAATATAAAGAATTCACAACATTAAAGTCCATAAATAAAGTTCTGTGTAATAAAGTGGAAGGACACAACGTGAATTCTTTATATTTCCGGAATTCTTGAGTTAATACCGTTGTCTGGTGAAAATTTCACATGAATCACCTCATTGGAAATATATTTACTGAAAGAAATGTTGATGCGTCCAATACTTATTTCCCCCGCTGTATATTAGAATTTAAAAGGACCAAAATGTCAAAGTAAAATAATGTTTACTAATATTTACATGAATAGTGTTTGAAACCTTTAAAAAAAAAAAAAAAAAAACAGAAAAGGAATGCTGGAACTGCTGTAAAGCTGATGCATTTATACGTTCTTCTATTATTCTAAAACCAGAAGGACCATGGTGAGTGTGCGGATTTGTGTTCTGTGCAGAACTCACCATCTGCCTGAAAACTTTGGAGTCTTTGGTCCTGGAGAAGGATCTGTCAGGCACCCAGCGGGGCATTAACCCATCAGAAGAGTTGGCTCTGGCACGCTGCAGCTTAGCCATCATAGCTTTTTCTTCTTTCTGCATGATGCACACACAAAGAGCAAATAAGCCTGATTGCTGTACAGCATGTACAGCGCATACGTAGATGTACAGCGGAGTCCGAACGTCTGAGAGCGTTAGTAAAAAATGCTTCTATTTTGCATTCTTTTCTAATTTAATACAACAATTTTCATTACTAATGATATTACTGACAACAGCTTGAGTGAAAAGCAGAGTCTTTGAAATGTTTTGATGAATTACAGTTAGAGTTCTGGTACATCCCTTTTTGCTTTGATGACAGTATGCACTGGAGCTGGCATAGACTCCACAAGTTTATGCAAAACCTTATGATCCATTTGAGATCAAATCCATCAGAGTGTCGTCTGAACCCATGCTTCAATACGATGCTTTTGTACGAAGCAGCTAACGTTAAATATCACAAATTTCCTTGCATTTAAATAGGGATCTAGGAATAGTGCAGAATCTTAAATATTAAATATATCGAACGTTTCTTTGAAAGGTTTCAAAATACTAAAACCTTCTGTTTTATTTCCAATTTTAAATGACAACCCAGATTTTCAATGTGGTCTCAGACTTTTGGACCCCTGCTGTCTGGGTATATCTGCTGTGTTTGTGTACAACTGACCCTTTTCTGGCTGCAGCCGAGCACCAGGAAGGTCTCGATATTGTTGTCTTTGAGGTAGGCGTTCCTCTCTCCGCCAAAGCCCGGCTCCACCTCGTAGTCTCCATTCAAATACTGCAGTGTAGCTTTAGTGATGTGGATACGTCTGTGGAAGATTTATTACAGATATCGTTGCACGTGACATAAAGAATGGACGTAAATATCTGTCATTGCTGGTTTGTTAGAAACCCATCGCACAGCTCCACATGGTGTGCGTGTGTGTGATGTGGGTGGGTGGTGCTCACTCTCACCCTGCTTTGCCTCCAGCCTCCATCTGGTTGGCCAGTGTGACGTCATTGGACCAGACATCAAACTGCCACTTGCGTAGTCCCAGAACCCCGCAGTGCACGCGCCCGCTGTGGATCCCCACCCGCATGTTCACGTTGACCCCGGTGATTTCTCTCACCAAACTGCTCACACACACACACACACACACACACACAGAGTTCACACATAGTGCATACACACATACATTGCTGATAAGGCTCATAAATAGAGTTACAATATTTACACTTCCAGTAAAAGAAAGGTCAATCATTATGTTCCGTCTAGCACCCTAAAGTGTTCTTTGGTTTGCCCCTTTGGGGAAATATGTAAACATGGTATGTAGGACTGTAGGACAGCTGTTTCTCCCTTTCAGAGCACGTTCCAAGTCAAACCCCTCAAAAGGCCAAAATTGTAAATCATCTATAGAACCCTTAAGGAACCCTTTCTTCTAATAGTGTAATGTAAATGGTGAATGGTCTGCACTTATATAGTGCTTTACACTGTGTCTCAGTCACCCATACACTCACACACCAATGGTAGCAGAGCTGCCATGCAAGGCGCTAACTTGCCAGTGGGAGCAACTTGGGGTTCAGTATCTTACCCAAGGACACTTTGGTATGTGGAGTCATGTGGGCCGAGAATCAAACCGCCAACCCTACGATTAGTGGACAACCCGCTCTACCCCCTGAGCCACAGCCGCCTGTTAATGTAAACACTGTACACACTTAAAAAATGGGAAAAGCCCAAATTGGCAAAATATTAAGCTTTTAATGGTCTTAACAATAACTCATTGGTCAGAAAATGAGCAAGAATTAAACAAATGCACTCCTGAGACCTCCTGTGCCACCATTCGCTCGTTTACATTTGCTGCAGTGAACTGTGCGGGGGGAGAAACTAGAAACCGGGAAATTCAACTTATATAGTTTTCTTGAACGCAAAGGTAAAATCATAATCATGACCATTAAAATGTTTAATGTAAAATTCAAACCGACACATGTCTTGGTGTAGACAATTAAAATAAAGTAAAAAATATTAATAAATAAAATAATAATAATACAATTCTGTCCGCAAGTTCACCCACGAGGCTTAAACATTTAAAGACCTCAAAGGGGAACGCGATCCTGTAGTTACTTTATATATTTGTTTAATTTGTGCTATTTCCTGACCAGTGATTTGCTGTTAAGACAATTAAAAGCCTAATATTTTACCATTTTGAGCTTGGCAATTTTTTTTTTTTAACCCAGGAGTGTACATATTAAATAAACTGTCTTTTACTTCAGAAACCAGTGTATATCTTCGTGACATGGTACCAGTGCTGAAACTGATGTATGTACGGAGAACCTTTTAAAGAACCACCATGCATTTTAAGATGCAAACATTTTTGCGTCAGTCTCAAACAGTCTTACTACGGCACCTTATAGTAACTACTGTCATCAAACACTGTTATCAATACCTCCATAACTTTAGTCTGGGCGGATCCTTTGTAGAACCCCTTTCCAAACTGAAAAGAACCCTTGAACCCTTCAATAATGTACCACGGTTTTGTCAGTTATGATTCTTAATTGTAATTATGGTTGTTATAGTTAGAATTATAGTTATAGTTATAATCTTGACCACGAGATTACCATGGCTCTACTGCACTACTTATTATGGTTCATTATGAATGTCCAGTGCTTTTTTCCTTTAAGTTTTCCACCACAGCAAAGTCTTCAGGAGAGAGGTAACATGACAAGCTGCATATTTTTGTCTTATTAACGTCAGGAGAAAAAAAGAGGATGGTGAGGGGATGACTATTTATAGATGCTATAACAAAAGTGAAAGTGAACTTGTTTCACAATAGTGTAAATATACGCAGCAACAAAAGAAACGTCCTCTCGCATTCGACTGCTTTTAGTTCCAGCAAATTTCTTAACATGTGTAAATATTTGTATAAACATAAAAACATCCAACAACTGAGACATAAACTGAACAAGTTTCACAGACATTTGAGGAACAGAAATGGAATAATGAGTCCCTGAACAAAGGGGGGTCAATATTATAAGTAACAGTCAGTATCTGGTGGCCTCCAGCTGCTTTAAGTACTACAGTGCATCTCATCCTCATGGACTGCACCAGATTGGTCAGTTCTTGCTGTGAGATGTTACTCCACTCTTCCACCAAGGTATCTGCAAGTTCTCGATCACGTCTTGGGGGTACATATGGTTACATGTAATTTTCTACTGCAAGGACGATCAGCTGTCCTTCCTGTAGCACTGTCTTAGATGTCTTACATTACAGACATTGCAGTTTATTGCTCTGGACACATCTGTAGTCCTAATGCCTCCCTGCAGCAGGACTATGGCATGTTCACGCAGGTGAGCAGGAACCCAAGACATCTTTCTTCTGGTGTTTTTCAGAGTCAGTAGAGAGGTCTCTTTAGTGTCCTAAGTTATTGTAACTGTGACCTTAATCTCCTGCCACCTGTAAACTGTTAGTGTCTTAAGGACCGTTCCACAGGTGCATGTGCAGTAATAGTTTATGCTGCACTGAACAAGCATGAAAAACATCGTTTAAACCCTTTCCAATAAAGATCTGTAAAACTTATTTGGATTTTACAAAATTATCTTTAAAATTCAGTCTCCTGAAAAAGGGACGTTTCTTTTTTTGTCTGAGTATATAAAGGGATACAAAGTACAACATGTTAGTTAATAAATGAAAAAATGTAATCATTGGAAAATTGCTGTGGTATTACAGGAATCGAATAATAATAATAATAATAATAATAATAATAATAATCAAAGTTCAGAGTTGCCTCTCATCACCTCGACATTGATTATTTTCCTATAACAGCATACCCTGTCATGCGTTACAAGTTCTGGCTTTGAGAACACATTTTACCGCTCAAAGTCGAAACCTTCATCATCTTGACGCGGCACAACAGAAAACAGTGACGTACAAAAGGAAAGATATGCTTTTATTATCTTGAGTGTTTAGCCGATCACGGACATGCCCTTGACGTTACCTTTCTTGCTTTAAGAAGAACAGCGTTTTTGCTGCTGGATGGATCCTGTAAACGGACTTGCGGGCTGAGAGTCAGCTCTTTTACAGTATGAACAGTATGAGCTCGGCACAGCCTCAGGAACCAGGGCTGTTATTTCTGTCCTTTTTTTTTTTTTTTTTTTTTTTTGCTCTTACAGTGGCTGTGTTCAGTGTGAGCAGTCGGTTTCATTAAAATATCTCACTTGGTAAATAAAAGCGATTCTGATTCGAGAAACATGCAGACTCACGAGATGGCCTCTATCATGTCCACTCCCATCTCTACGCAGCAGTGAGCGTGATCTGCTCTCGGCTCAGGCAAGCCAGACACACAGTAGTAACAATCGCCCAGGATCTTTATCCTGAGACAGTGGTTCTCCTGCCAAAACAAACATACACACACACACACACATTTTTATTACTATCCTTGTGAGGACCTTCCACTGACCTACTTATTAACGTAGCTACTTAATGCTAGGCCTACACTTAAACCTAACCTTAACCTTGACCTCAGTAACCAAATGGAAATGTAAAAAAGCAAGGTCAAAACCGTCAGATATTCCTATCCCTGAGGGTACATTTGGTTCCCACAAAGACATACTGTATAAACAACTCCCCTCTCACGCACACACACCTCATGCAAAATCAACATAACAATTCATGAAAACAAGACCATAAATTAATAAAAGTCCTATTTGCAATAATCGTGTTACAAACACTAAATCTGGGTCACTATCCAACTCCCTGTAACAAATTGTTGCTTGTAAAGCCTTTGTTGCTTCTCAAATATGTCCAACATGTACAAACCTGTTTGTTTATCTTTTTTTTTTTTTAAGTTTTAAAGCTTTATGAACACGATAAGGTAATACACTAGGATCAAACTAGCTCAATTTTCACATCAGGAAGTTTAACTTGGGCCAGACAAACAAATCCATGAAAAATCTTTGTTTTATTTAAAAACCACCTTTTGGTTTAAAACAACACCGTACTCGGTATCTAGAGCTTCATGATGATGGTGATTTCCTTTACCGAGCTTGCTCTGTTGTGATAAAATCTCTAATCACTATATCAAATGCTGTCTTTGGGTGAAATATTTCTTTTACGGTGCCCTTATTTCATCTAAAGAAAAAAAAAAAAAAGAATAAAATTCTCCCTAAGCAATTATTTTGTTATTGATTCAGTCTCCGATTGAAAACACAGAACACCCATATCGTAGTTTAATTGCCGCGTCTAAAATAACTAGCAAAAACAAATCCGAGGAAAACATGCACTGAGGAGAAATCAGGAATGTGCAATAATCCTAGATTTAATCAAGTAATCCCTCAAGTTGGCCAATGTTAAGAGTTGAGCCAAGGCTTTAATAAGGGATCGATGGTGTTTGCTTACCCAGGCTAATTTGTCAAAACGAGCAAACAGTTCATTAAGTGTCATCACCAGCTCCTGCGCTGTGCACTGTGATGCCAAACTTGTGAAGCCTTCGATGTCTGCAAAGAGGATGCTGCAAAAACAACAACAACAACAAAAAAAAACAAGGACAAACAGAAAGGAGGTCAACGTCTACACAGGTCTAAAATCAGGACAGTGGTGGACGGTGTGATGGACTACGTTGGAGAATCATTATTTTGCTTAGATTAAAGATGGGTCACGATCAATGAGGCAAGTCAGAGAAACAGAAGCAGCCTGGCCTACTTAAGGAGCTCATAACCACAGAGAATTGCGCTCATCAACAACCATTTACAGGCGACAGAATGAAAAGAGCCACCGAGGGGCAGCAGATGGCGCTGTTCACTTCACCAAGCCTGCCGCGGGGAACATTTTTAAACCATTTGCCACAGCCGTTTTTCCCCACCCTTGAAAGAAAATTGGCCAATTTCATGCATTGAACTCTTCCTGAGCAAATGTGACACAGATGCTTCGAGCTGGGGTGAATTACAATATGTGGGATCGCTCTTGCTGGACCTTAAAGCAGTGCGTGCTTTGAGGTTTGTAACAAACTCACGGCACGCTGTTTGTTTTACTCTACTCACTTTACTCTGCCAGTTAATTAGCCGTTTTACTACAGTGCGGCTCGATCTCAGCATGGCAAGAGAAGCTGGAGAAAGAGGTTTTGATGTTTTGTTGCGCTGTTAAACGAGAATATCGTTTCGATGCTTCTCTGGCAAGGGAGCTTATTTATTCTTTTGGCCTTTGCTTCTTTCATGTATCTCTGCAGTGCTATTAGCGTCAGGGTCTCACTTAAGGACGTTCTTGTACTTCTTCAGTAGCCAGGCTCTGTCCTTGATCCTGTACCCTTCTGGAGTTCTTGACTTCCATCTGAGTTATCACTATCTTTAGTTTCCAGGATGGGCATGGAGGATGGGTTATAGCTTGGATTTTGTAGCCTGTTATCACAAGCATCACTGTGGCTAAAGTGTACACCGGTTTGTTAATTTCAGGCCTATTCAGTTACGCTGCATTCCCGTCTCAGCCTCAGAAGCCCCGCCTCCAACCCGCAGAGCTAATGCTATTTTTTGTACACTTTTTTAGCCACGAGCTTCAGAATCACGACGGCTGCATTCTGAATGACTATCTGCATACTTGCGCATAAGTTTGTTTTGTTCGAAAAAGTGGCGAGTAAAGGTCATATTCTGGGAAATGTCTCCGACTGGTCATTTGCGCTGTCAATCAATCGGCCTTCTCCTTTTAAAGGTGGCAGTTCTTGGCTGCGTTTAGTAATGAAGGGGATCAGGTTCTATATCAGCTGTGCTGTTGTGTTCTTTTGATAATGTTCAAGCACTCGCATGACTAGTTCTCTCTCTGTGATAGGTGAAAGAATGTGTTTTCCTTATCCATAAATGCCTCATGTTTTATGTAGCCTCTCTTTGGTTTTGCTGTCGTATTAGCATTCCGTCGGCTAATGTTATTTCGGGTTAAATCCAAGGTCCCACTGGAGATAGGAGAACTTTGAACTGTGACCCCCCCTTTAAGCTTAACAGCTCCAACAGAGTTCAGGAATGACAACATCAGTCAGTGCACAGGAATGCAATCTTGGCCACAGCGAAAATAAAATAAAATTCCATGCTAGTGTCAAACTTGAAAAAGAATTTGCCTTCTGGACCTCAGGATCCCATTTTCATTAGTGATTTGCTAGGAGTACATGTTAACTCTTACTATTTTAAAGCTTTATCTGAGGGAAGAGCTATTCTAAGCAATCAGACATCGATGTTTTGACTCCTCATCTGGCAAAACTCCAACATTCCCATAACCATAATGTAGTCTAATGCTTTAAGAAAGACAAAAAAAAAAAAAAATCCTTACTCCAGAATCTACTCTCACCATATTAAACTAGAAAGCAAAATGTGATTAGCCACAGCCGTCTCCGTCACCTATTTTCCTGTTAGCTGTAACAGAGCTCTCTATCACCATGTATGCTACTTACAGTATGTTCTTTATATCTGACCTTGTCAAATGAACTTGTCAATAGCAATTAAAAAAACACAACAACAAAAGAGAATGCATGACAAATGTTAAACATGTTTACCTGACGTTGTCATGTTTCTGGATGTAGATCTTGTGGAACATCATATCTTCCTTCTTGGCATTTATATTTTCCTTCATCTCCATGGCAACATGTCGGGGCAGCACTGAAAGCAGAAGGCGCTCCTGGGAATGTGTGTGTGAGAGGGAACCACAGTGAGTTTGTGCATATGGGACCATTTGGGTGAGTGGTAATTGTTTTGATAGGCTGTGAGTTCGTTCTAAGGATTTCGTTTATCTGTGACAAAAGAAAAGTGATGACATCTGGAGGACGGTGTCAGTGCCGAAAAAGCGCTAGAGGGCACTGCATGTAACATCAGCTTTAGGCTTCTTTCTACGCAGAAAAATGAGACAAACCCAACTAAAACACATCGTTAAAATATTTCATTTAATATATGAAAAATTCTATGTTGTTAATAGTGTAATCACCGTCTCGCTATTCTCTGTAACTATGTTGAAAACGGTGCACTTTTGGTGGAAATAGTGTCATGGAAGTTAAATCAAAGGTCAAAAGATCTACACACACTTTTCTTACTGTCAAATATAATACGATGTAATACCATAAAAGTAAGACACAATTAAAACTAAACTAATAAAAATAGAGTAATATGATAAGAGAAATGGCAAGCATTCAAATAAACCTATTAGAAGTCTAATGGCGTTTTCACACCTGGCTCGTGTGGCTCCCTTGGTTCGGTTCGTTTAGACCAGCGGGGGGTCGCAAGGCGTTGGCAGGGGGGTCACAAGAAAACTTTTATTTTAAACGACTGTACACAGAGAAGCCACTGTCGGATTTTTGGATATCCGTGCACGTCGAATACCGAGAACCGAGTGACACGGCATAGAAAAAAACTTTCCTGTTCAATGTCATTCTAAAAAGTTGGTCGTGCTCGCAAAAAGGTTAAGAACCGCTGGTTTAGACATATATGAACACGGCAATCCCGCTCAGATCCGCCGCAAAACAATCGGTCCGAGACAACCTGAATGAGGACGAACTCTGGAGCGGTTCGCTTGTGGTGAGAAAGCAATCTGACCAAACGGACCAACGAAGCAACCTGTATAGCAAGGCATGATGGGAACTGCATTACGTTTAACTTTAACTGAAATTTGGATTGACGAACATATTTCTCAACAAGTTTCATAAACGCATAAAATCACTTAGGTTTACAAGGTGTTTAGCGAGCGTCTCAAGGAGACGGGCTTTAATCGCTAAGTGGAACATTAGATACATTCTAATAACTACAACTAAAAAGAAAGCCACAATAAGCTCGCGGAGCTGCTGTCTATCCACTGGATGGATGACCGCTATGGGCAGAACTCGAGAACATAAACAGATGCGCACTGGCCAATGAGAGGACAGTTTACTCACATGTGACTTGCATAAACACATTTTGGTACGCTTACAAATGGGAACGTGAAACGAGCCAAGGAGAAAACGCAACATTGTAACAATTTAAGTCCCCGTTACAGAACAAAGACAGTTCTACAGGTCTGAAAACGCCCTAATATTGCTAACATACTGCTGTTTGGACAGGTCTAATAGCTGTCACATTAATCACTGCAAATCAAATAGCACTTGATCCAGCACATTATATATATATATATATATATATATATATATATATATATATATATATATATACACACACACACACACACACATACATACATATATATATATATATGCACACACACACAAATATATACATATATATACACGCACAGATATATACATGTATATATATATATATATATATATATTTCCCCAACAGTTAAATGTGCACAAGATACGACTACTAGCTTCCTTTGTTGAATTAATAGCTTCTGTTACTTTAATATGCTCTCTTGTATTTAAAAAAGTAAATAAATACATTAGCGCAAATCAGTATTTTGAATTGTTTTGGGTTTTTTTCTTGAAAATTGCTAGTTTATAGTCTAATAGTTTATCTGCACTGTAGGCAGTTTTGAGTATTTTTTATTTTCAATGTGGTTCTCATGAAGGTGGTCTGTGTATTTGCACCTACTATCCAAAAGCACCCTCTATAAAATATTCCTGGCGCCGCCACCGCAGGAGACACTGATTACTGAAATTAGCAATTAGCCTTTCGGTAGTATGCCTGCGTGGGAACACAGGGAAACCATTTTGGGGGGAAAAAATGACACGTTATGAAACAATGTGGAAAAACCACGGAGCACGCACAATAAGCATGCTTCCAACTCATCATGTGTTAAATTGACTCATTCATTCGGCAGACATGTTTTCTTGTTTTTTTCCAACCCTACCTTAGTTCTTTGAAAGGAAAATCTACAGTTCTAGGTGTTGGTTTAACCCTTAATGTCATTTATTTACATACCGTACGTTGTTTCTTCTTTCAATTTGTCACCAGATAATACATATGCATACATTATATACATTATATGCATTATACACTGTAGCTCAACATGTGCCATTATCAATACGGGAAACACAAACAAACACGTTCTCAACTTTTAAGCCGTTCGCTTATCGCAGACTTTCACAATGTGTACATTGTGGAAACTCATATCACAACAATGATAAAAATAAAATAATGGTGCAGCCAGTGTGTGTGTGTGTGTGTGTGTGTGTGTGTGTGTGTGTGTGTGTGTGTGTGTGTGTGTGTGTGTGTGTGTACCTGCTGCTGGTTCTCTCTCTGCAGGTGGATTCGGGCCTGGATGTAGCCTCTGGTCTCTTTAAAGGCTTGTCGCTGGGACACCTCAGCTGGGTAGTGTGTGCAGATCCCAATGATGTTGGTGCAAAGGAAAATCAGTCCATTTGCACATAACTGAGAGAGAGAGAGAGAGAGAGAGAGAGAGAGAGAGAGAGAGAGAGTGAGTGAGAACAGTAAACAATTACACAACACAAGTCTTGTGCTTTTGGGTCAGTAGTGGTGTACGTCTTGGAGTTCTGGCATTGAAACCTTCTGCGTTTAGTACGCTCCTTACTGTGTTCACTGAGACCTCAGTGTCTAGCTGCAGGTCTTCCACAGTCACTCGAGGGTTTTTCACAACCTGCCTTCTCAGAAATCTGCTTGCAGCTGTTGATGGCCTCCTTTTTCTGCCCCGTCCAGGTACTTCATATATTTTCTACCCCTAACCCCTAGTTTAGGTATTTCATGTGTTCCAGCTCAAGCACACCTGGTGCAACTAATGAAGCCCTTGACTAGTTGTATTAGGTGTGCTTGAGAGAACACCTGTTTTGCATATTTGTGTTGTTGTGAGGGATTCTATTCAGGGGTTGATTAATTTTGAAACTGGAGAAATCATTTTAAGTTCTGAATATTAAAGAATATTACTGAACTGTAGGTCATTGCTCATGAGGAAAGGGATAAGATTCCTCAGGAACGCTGCCAGAAGCTGGTGTCTGGCTATGCATCCCGTTACAGCAGGTCATAACATTAAAAGCATGCTGTACTAAGTACTGAAGATGCTTGCCATGAAGGGGTTGAATAATTTTGAGACTGGAGAAGACATTACAAGTTTTCAGTTGAATTTGGGGAAACCACTCGAAGCATTCGTTATGCTGAACTATTTCAATTGCTTTTGTTTGATTTGTTCATTTCAAACAGCTGAAAGTCTGTACATTTTGACAATAAACCTGATTTGCAATGAGGGTTTAATAATTTTGATTGCAACTGTATATATATGTGTGTGTGTGTGTGTGCACCTACACACACATGCAAAACACAATACAGACAGTAACTGAGCTCAGGATCAAACCAGGAACCCTTGAACCGTGAGGCAAGGAACGCTACCTCCTGCATTACTGTGTCACATCAGTTATATATTTAAATCGCTGAGTATGTGAATTATTCTCAGTTATTCTCACTCTAACCATGTTTTGTTAATACAACTTTAATAACTTGTAACTCTGACTAAAACAATTTTGCAGGTTCAATCCATTAGGTTCAATCCATTAGTACAGAACAGTAAATGAATTATTTACACAGAATAAAAAGGAATAGACTTATTCTCAATCTACAAATGCAGTGAAATTTTCTTTGCAGCTCCAAGTAGTACACATAAAGTCCTAAGGTATACAAATGCATAGCTTTTGCTTTAGTATATTGTTTATTGCCTAGTAATGTATTTATTTTACGTATTAGGTTTTGTATATTAAAGTTGTTTGCAATGTCTTCTCTTTTGCATTTTATTACGTCTAAATACTGTATGTAAACGTACTTAGAGCTGATGGTGTGTGAACGCATCATTACGCCAGGCTTATGCTTATATTATAAAAGCGACATAACGTCAACAGAAAAGACATATGAATTGTTAATGAAAATTTCATATTCGTGACCTTCTGGGATTTTTAAAACATCGTGAGTGGACACTCCTATACTGTCTGGTTATCCAGTAAAAAGCTATTGCACAAGCACACTGAGTCTCCACAACTGAGAGGAGTGAATCGACAAAGCCAGTCAAACAAACAAAAAAACAACAAAACTTGTTACACTGGTTCCGTGACCCGGATCAACATCTTCTGATACTTATCAGCAACAGGAGTCTCTGTAAACAGGGGAAGGCACAGAGTGTAAGGAACGTGAGTGCTACTAGATGATCTGTGAGTGCTGACTAACGCAGGGAACAAGCTCAGTCCCTCATGCTCGCTAGAAAAGACTGCTGCTGCACAATAACCCAGAGGCGGATTTGCCTTCAGGTCACCCAGCTGAGAATTCGTTTTGAAATGCACAAGGCTACACGAAGCATGGGTAAACACCCATCACACACATTTACACTGAATATGAACAACGTTTTATTTATATTCCGAGGGGGGGTTTTTTTAGGGGAAGGAAAAAAGGGTAAAAGGGCTAAGAAGGACACTGTGTTTTCAATTACGTGCTGAAGGAGGAGAACAGTCCTCGTGAGTTGTGGAATCTTGTTCTACACAAGGTCAGCAAGGTCAGACTGCTCATAAAGACCGCCACTAGACCAGTACTACAGGACCTGAGTATGTAAGAATGCTAAAGCTATGAGACCATGCAGGGATTCTCTAACTTCTTACAGCCAGGGACTTCTTTAAAGGGGACCTATTATGCAAAATTCCCTTTTACATTGTGATTGAAAATGAATGTGTGTCGGCAGTGTGTGTACACAACCACCCTATAATGGTGAAAATCCACCCACTCCTTTATTATTTTCCCCGTAAATCATAAACAGTGTCTCAAAATGAGTCGGTTGCGTTTTCTATCCATTGTGACGTCACGTTGGAACAGGCCCCACCCACGACTGGTGACGGAATCCACCCGATTAGCATAGATCCTCCCCCGAGTGTGGTGCACACAGTCCGCAATGTTCTCCGTGCTGGAGCAGCTACAGTGATAAGAAGAATGTCTCAGCTTCATAAGCATTGTAAGTGTTCTGTTGTTGGCTGTAATAATGAACATAAGAGTCTTCACGTCCTCCCGGCATCAGAGCCAGAGAAGTTTTATTGTTGAAACAAATGTGCCCCCAAAAAATTGCTAAATTCGTGTATGTTTGTTTGAATCATTTTACATCGGACTGCTTTTTACATCGGACTGTGATCCAGCTTCATATCCAGAAGACGTAAGTATCGCACTTTATATTTTGTGAATGATTGCTTGTTAGCAATATCCATGGCTAATGCAGCTAAAGTTACCACTGTCTCTGAGTGTATTCACGGAGACCAGAATTATGTCGTCATTTTTATTTTTAACCCGAAAACACTTACTGAACGTTTAATTCATACATATAAGCCTGAACACTGGTATTTACGGTGTCAGTCATATCGGTTCTCCTGATTTGTTGTTCCCGTAGTATCCGAAGCACGAGCTGTAAAGTCACAGCACTCTTCTGGAAAGGGGGCAGGGAACTCATTTGCATTTAAAAGACACACACACAAAAACAACGTGTTTTTGCTTCCATTTACAGCATGGTATAATAAGTGATTTTGAGCTGAAACGTCACAGACACATTCCGGGGACAGCTGAGACACCTATTACATCTTGTAAAAAGGGCCGTCTCCTTTAAGTGTCAGAAAATGAATAACTCCACTAAACATCCTTTAGTACAGATTTATTTTATGCTTATAATCCAATTATTTAAATATTAGTCACACTATTTAAATGTTAAATGTGTACAATAATACGTCTATTTACTGGAGCAGTAGATGAGCCAACACTTTTTATTCCTGAACACATTTCTATGAAGGATGTATCTAGTTAAATTCAAGTGACCGGTCAAATAACTATACTGTAAGAAGCCAATAATTTGTTCCTCTAAACTCAGAGGAGCTTGCAATTTTGCAAAATTAAAGCAGATTTTCCACAGATTTGTGCCAAGATGCGTCGTGACATGATCACAACACGCATTCAGTCGAAACCCTATTCAATTCACGTGCGTCGAACAAGAGTACAGCTAAAAGGTCTCGTTTACCAACAAACATCACTGCGAGAGACCGTGCAAAACAACGTTGTGCCATTGCAATTTTGATGAAAGTAGAAAAGCACAAAAAAAACCTCAGCAAATTGCAAAGCACATTTGGAAAAAAAAAAAAAAGCTGCACCAAATCTAGCATTTTTGTAAACAACAATCACAAAAAAACAAAAACAAAAAAAAAAACCTCAGCGACAAGCTGTTTGGATGAATAATACATTTTGAAAACTGCTGTCTTGCTATGCTTCACTCTAATAATATGCTTCACTCTAATGATAACCACGGCCTTAAAGGATGAGTTCAGTTCAAAATGAAATAAACACATTTTCCAAACACTCCAATTATAGTCAATGATATATTATGCAAGATAGATTTGTTGTCCACTCACAACAATAATGTAATATAATAGAATTCTTTATATCTGGGGTTGTCTAAGTATATGCTGTCACGGATGCAGTTGGTGCAAAATGCAGCGGCCAGACTGATGACTGGCACGAGGACATGCTCCAGTATCTCTCCAGTGCTGGCTTCTCTACACTGGCTTCCTGTTGATTTTAGAGTGCAATACAAGGTCTTGCTAATGGTTTTTAAACGTTTACACGGACTTGCTCCAGAATATATTTCCAGCCTGTTACGGCATCATCGTGCCGCTAGACCTCTAAGTTCGTCTCAGAGGTTCCTTTTAAATGTTCCAAAATGTGCCTTCTCGGTGGCAGCGCCACGCCTCTGGAATAGCCTCCCCCTACATATTAGGTCCTGTGACTCGTCTGAATGTTTTAAATCTATGTTGAAGACGCATCTCTGTTTATACTCTGTTGCGTATAATTGTCCTTAGCTGTATGGAGATTGAACAGTAATGAGTTTTGTGTGTTTGAATGTATGTGTGTATTGGCGTTTAGTAATTTTAGGAGTGTTAAGCACTTTGGTCAACTTGCCCTGTTTTTAAATGTGCTATAGAAGTAAATGTAGATTGATTGATTCACCTCACTTCTAACTTTCTGTCACAAATCAGCTTTCTAATTTTGTAATGCAATGCCTAGGGGTGTATTGTAAAATGTCACTGCAGCCACCAGACCTGTCAGCTTGTGTGAAATGACGCCAAAGTGCATTTAGACATGCATTTAGGTTGTCCAAAATGGTAACATTGAATTATTTTCTACAGTGAAGTGATGTCTTGTTTGTGTTTATAGATCGTGCTGTAAACTACTGTATATCAACAAGTCTGTTTGACATTGCTGTTGAAATAGCATGTGGTTTGGGAAAAGGTTTTGGGTGAGATTTTCCATTCCATTTACTCATTTAACTTGCTAAAGGAAACAACCATGGCAGTTTAGTGGTGCTGGGATTTGAATTCACCTTCTCACCAGTTGACTACAGCCTTAATCACTGAGACATCTCCATCCATCCATTTTCCATACCTCTTATCCTACACAGGGTCGCGAGGGAGCCTGGAGCCTATTCCAGGGAACTCTGGGAACAATACAGGGGACACCCTGGATGGTGTGCCAGCCCATTGCAAAGCACACTACAGACAATTTGGAAATGCCAATCAGCCTACAGCACATGACTTTGGACTGAGGGAGTACCCAGAGGAAACCTGACGGGATTTGAACCCCCAACCCTGGAGATATGAGGCAAACATGCTAAACACTAAGCCCCCCTGGCTGATCAACAAAATTTGGGAAAGAGAAACGTTGTGTAATTTAAAATGTTTATAGAACAATTTTTCTTAAACATGAGAAGTATATCCTTTTTTATTTCAAGTGGATTTCATGTCAACAACCACATAAAGAAAAGCACATACTGGCTTTCGCATGTAGCTACGATTAAAATATAACACATACTTCGAAGACCTACCTACCTACCTACCTACCGCCTGTCGCACTACACACATTGGCCAGGGCTTGAGCCGGTTAACAGAAGTATTTTCACCAGCTGGATTAATTAGCTTCCTTTGATGGCAGATGATTTCAGGATCATGAACAGACAAGTATGTGGAAACAGTGTTGAAACAGTGTGGAGCAGAATAAAGTCCATATAACTCTCCTGGTTATAATGCACAGCCACGTTGTCATTAAACACACAGAGAGAATATAAAGATGCTAGCCAGACACGATTAACATCATTTACATGTGACATGAAGAGAGAAAAGTACAGTACATCTAATCTAATACAGCTAAACATCTCAGCCAACAACTCGCTTACAATTTTGTTGAGGACACAAACACAATTTGTTACATGATCATATACTCGTTTGTTTCCCTTAATCTGTATTAATGCACTTATTGTCTAATTAGCTTGCTGTACTTTATTACAGTATGGCCTAATCAGTCAGGTTTCTGGCCAACCAAAACACTGGACTGGACAGCACACTAGAGCTTTCACATGTCTGCTGGAATAGTTAATGAATTTATTATTTGTCCTCTATTTGTCCTTGTCCAGCCCTACATTACTGCTTGTATAATTAATGCATGCACATGTAGAGACTGAAAAGCTCGCCTTTGTTGGATTTGTTGTAACTCGTGAAGAACGGACAATGGCAGCCTGCATTAATGCGATCTATTCTGTGGCCTGTGTTCTCTCTCTGACCCTGCAGTGTGGGAACAAAATATTTCCTCCGACTGCAGAACAAACCATTTCCTGTGAAGATTGCATTGTCAATATAATTTAAGAGCAGTGAGAGTGAGGAGCAAAAGCATTCACAAGATTAACTGTCCAGCACCACCAAAGAGGGCCTCCCTCATACCACATCTGTCCATCATCAGTCACGCACCATATTAACCACTTGTGGAGTGTCTCGTAGGATCGAGTCAAGCAAATGCTCTGGTGTCCTATAACTGTACAT
Organism: Ictalurus furcatus; assembly: GCF_023375685.1. NCBI lineage: Eukaryota > Metazoa > Chordata > Actinopteri > Siluriformes > Ictaluridae > Ictalurus > Ictalurus furcatus. Next base: position 20,021,358 of record NC_071269.1, read on the forward strand.
TTTTTGTAGTCTACATTTTCTAAGATAACAAAACACGTTGAGTTAGTGCCTCGATTCATTATTACAAGCTGCTCGAAATGTACTGGAGAACTGAAAAACCTTCAGTGTGTTCCACCAGCAGGATGTTAAGTTCTATCATAGCATGGTTTGAACGTACACGGCTATTATTTTCAGATTTACAAACTGTGAAAAAATTAAATGACAAAGTTTCAACATATCCTTAAACAAAACTACGGTTGAGGTCATACGTTTACATATGGCTTGCAGAATCTGTAAAATGTTAATAATAATAAAAAATGAGGGATCATAACAATTGCATTTTTTTTTAGATGGACACAAGACACAATAATAACTGAATTTACACAAATGAACCAGTACAACATTTTATATACCCTTAATACTGTGTGTAGTTACCTGGATGATCACCGACTGTTTGTATATTTTGTGACAGTTATTCATGAGTTCTTTCTTTTGTCCTGAGCAGTTAAACTCCTCCAGGTCCTGCACATTCTTTGGTTTGCCAGCATCTTCTGCATATTTGAGCCCTTTCCAACAGCGGCTATATGATGCTGAGATCCATCTTTTTACACTGAGGACGACTGAGGGACTCGTACACGACTATTACAAAATGTGCAAACGTTCCCTGATGCTCAAGAAGGCAACACGATACATTAAGACCCGGGAGGGGGGTTAAACTTTTGAACAGGATAATTGGTGTAAATTGGTGTACAAATAAAAAATAAAATGCAATTTCTATTATCCTTCTCATTTAAAAAAAAAAAAAAAAAAAAGATTTTGCAGATTCTGCAAGTCGTATGTAAACTTATGACCTCAACTGTAAACAGGGGGATTATAAAACTACAAATAAGCTGTTTCTATATCAGCCAGCATACCGAAGTCTTTCCTGGGATAGTAAAAATAAAGTCATAAAACTGAGATATTAGCACGGTGGTAGCCCAGACACCAAAATATGTTACAAGTTTAGCCATTAGTGTAATATTAAACTGCCATTCAGCATATTCAAATGGTTCGTAAGCGGTTTAATAAGAAAATGTTGTTAAATTTGTCACCCTAGCTATAGAACAGAACTAGTGCACACCAGTGTAAACAACAGATAAGTAAACTGAGTCACCACTTTATTGTAGATCATCATTACTTATTGTATGTCGCTCATTTGTCTACGGATGAAATATAACTTGACACATCTCGATCGTGGATGTAATATTTCCTGTTAAGTCAGATCATGTTTCTGATTGGCTGGTGATGATGAACATGTCTCTCCGTGAGACAAAGTTTTGATCTACGATCACATAACGTACTACTAGCTAGCTTAAAGTCCTCATGAAGTGCCTTGAAACGCATAACGTTATTATTGTCGACGTAATTTTCCACTGAAACAGGAAGTCAGGGCAGGACATATTGAGTGGCTCCTCCTCCTTTTGAAATAGAGAATAGCGTTTTAATTACCTTACAGCCCGGGCTAAGCTGTACTTGACAAAAAAAATTCCACTGAAAGAATTCTGGCCATTTCCTTCTTAACCAGCTTACAGTTGGAAAACTGAATAAAACGCGCGCATTCAAACAGCCACAGACACAATTACGTCCAATGCTTGCTGATACGATTTCTCTCGCTCAACACCGGCAACTTCGGCAAGGTGATTTTTAGACTAGAAAGTATTTGATTGTACGGACAATCTGATGAGAAGTTGAAGTGCAGAATGATGTCATCAAAATTGTTGATCTGTATTGGTGGTAGAGAGAGACTGTACATTTTGAATGCATATATCTTCTAAATGCAAATTTTGTCATTGTTTTGGAGCTCACTAGCTTATAGATAACCTTAAGATGAACATATTCATACTAAAAGCCACAAAACTTTCAATTTTATTTCATAGGGACTTTAAGTATCTGTGGTGTAACCGAAATTCAACATCATACGATGACTTTACATCCTTGACTTTGGTTCAGAATCCAACATCCAATATATCACGATGGAGCATAAATAAACACACATTGTAACATGACGGTTGACATTCGTGCCTATTTCTTTGCTTTTCTCCTATAACTGGGTTTTTCTAAAAAAAAAAAAAAAGTTTTTAAAATATATATATATATATATATATATATATATATATATATATATATATAAATATATATAAAAAACTAGTGTAGCGTACTCTGAGTCTCTGCCTTATTTCCATTTCCTCTGCAGTGCCATTCATTATTCAGCATGTCAGTGTCCAAGCTGCTGGAATTAGCACTTCATACAAACTTCAAACCCAGCACAACACACCCGCTGAGACCCTGGCAGAAAAGGATGGATTCAGCTTCACACACACACACACATTTGTCTTACTAATCTTGTGAGCACCTTCCACTGAATACTGTAGTTTAAAAAAAAAAAAAAAAACTACAAGTTTTTTTTTAAAAGCATATTGTCTCATAGGGGTCCAGCCAAATGTCCCCACAAGGTCAAACCTGTCAGACATCCCTATCCTTGTGGGGACATTTGGTCCCCACCAAGACATAAAAACATGCCCACACACACACACACACACACACACACACACACACACACACACCCCAAAAAAAGCATAGCAGCAGGATGAGGTCACTGTGTCTATAGGATAGAGTAGAGAAAAACCACTGAACACGTTTAGTTTAAAAACCAATAAAGTCATACATTTCCACCAGTTCCGAATGCAGATTTCTTTTTAGCCTTCACGGATGCTGAACATGGCTGTATGAGGACCCCAAGGTTTCTAAAAGTTGTTTTTTTTTGCTGGTTTATGTTACGTCTCTAATTATGTAGCGTCTCTAGTTGTCAAATTCAATACAGAAACAGATGTCCTGATAAATATGGTGGGAGAATGTGGCCTACTATGTGGAAAAACCTGCATTCCAAGACCAAATCAGCAGTGATGACTGGTTTTCAACAGATCTCAGCCTAAAGCCTAAACACTTCAGGTTTGCCAGTAAACTTAATCGCCCGTTATGTTTAGCTCTCATGGGATGCTAATTTGTCAGAATTTATATGCTTTTATTGAGAGAGATGCGACACATATCTAACCAGAAGCAGCCCATGACCATAGATTTTGGTAGGAGTTACACGGGGAACGAGGTCCCTGTGGTGTACACACGTTTCTGATGTACGGACATTACCCACTTCATAATCCCCCTTTCACTCTCCCAAACTTTGCAGTATATCTTACAGTAGAAATGGTCCTGTACACATTTTCTACACTTGCACTTTGCTTCTGTTTTAATGTATTAGATTGAATTCCAATTCTAATGTTACTCTTTCTTGCACTTTTGGCAGATGATAAACTGTATTTCATTGCTGAGCATCCATACACACACAATGCAATGACAATAAAGTTGTATCTATCGCTCTATCTAGAAGTAGCCTTTGTCACATAAACATTACAGCACAGTGAAATTAGTTTCTTCGCATATCCCAGCTTGTTAGGAAGTTGGGGTCAGTGCGCAGGGTCAGCCATGATACGGTGTCCCTGAAGCAGAGAGGGTTAACAATGGCAGCTTGGTGGTGCTGGGGCTTGAATCCCTGATCTTCTGATCAGTAACCCAGACCCTTAACCCACTAGCTCAATTTGTCATAAAAATGGCACCCTGGCAGCCCTTTCATTAATGTTCATAGAGAGCAAGCATTGGGGCAGCATGATTCTTGCCCCACTGGACCTCTAGTAGCACTTCTTGTAGTTTCCATTTTTGTCCACTAGGTGCAATAATAACTCTATGGAGCTAAATGGGGCAGTGAGCACACTGCCTCACAATTGTGCAACACTAAGTAAGGTGAGCAAATCGATGGAAATCAATGGCTAACATCTTTCAAATAGCAAGATCATTGGTCGCTCAAAAAAAGTAATTAGTATTTCCATGAAATTAAAAATGAGTTGTGAATGAGGACTTTATGAGATAAAAATTTTAATTTGACTGATGAGCCGCGACTGTATCTGACACAGCTATTATATAAATGTCTGAGTGTATGCGAGGACATATGATATACAGTTCTGTGCAAAAGTCTTAGGCACCCTATTATTTTTTTTAAGTACAAACTTTGTTATAGATCTTTATTTTACAACTTACGACATTATCGAGTCAGTACAAAAAACATGTTCGATTAGTCCAAACATTAGTTTTCCAGCAGAAAATTAAATGTTAAAAGAAAAAAAAAAAATGTTTTTGTATGTCAGTAAAGAAAGCAGCATATTATGTAAGAGACCACTTTTCAGACAAAGACAGAATGAAGGCTGCTGGGTTTTGCTGCAAAATTGCGACAGTCAAAGTCTCCAGAAGAACCGTGGCTGGTTCTGCAAGATGCTCACTAAAACTTACAGCTAATGTCCTTATAAATCTGCACAAATAGTACCCGAGACTACTCTTTTTTTTTAAACAAATATTGACTTTTTGAAAAAGTTTCATTTATTACTGTTTACTGCTCTTTATAGTATTTTTTAAATGTAGAAACATTTCATTTCATTATTTTTGAAGGAATCTTTGCTCTACAGCATTTCTTTGCAAAGACTTTTGCACAGAACTGTACATGTGAGTGTTAATGAAGGAAATTGGCAGTGTAAAATGCAAATTACCCAAATCAGCTTGCTAGTTGCAGTACCATTAGCCAATCGCAGTTATGTTCATGCCATTTTTAGTGTAAACTTTTTTAGTAATCCGTAAGCAAAATCAAGAAAGTATCGAGGATGAGCGCACACACAAACACACACAGAAAGAAAGAAAGAAAGAGCATAATATTGAACTCAATAAACAGTCTAACTTGAGTCAGAGCAGTTTATGGAAGAATGAAAGTATAACATAAGAGAGATTAGAAATGAGCAGTTGGTGTAGTATACATTCAGCTTTGGGCTTATATTAAACATAAAGTGAATCACAGTTCTGCAATGTGGACCTCACGAAAACTTTGCTCCCGGCTACTGGCCTGATCCTCATTACATTCAACCCAAACCAAATTTATACATATCCCAGGAGCAACATTTGGTGTTGACATTAGCATAACAAGATGCTTGTGAGTCCTTTCAGAGTGTAGCAAGTAGCTAACATTAGCTCAGCGTTACCCCAGTTTTTACCCAATAGTTTTTATGTTTATGAAAAGTCTTAAATTAGGTCAGTCTCTGGGAAACAATGCACTTCAAATGTCCTAATTAAACAGAACGTGAGATGTTTCACATAAATTTGCTTCAAAATACTTTTTAATTGCCCATAATCTTCCATGTTTAAAAAAACACAACATGATGTGATGTGGAATTTGCTTCTTTGCAGAACCAGATAAGAAACCAGACATGTTTGACAGCAAGCATCAGGGGATACAGATGCAATCCACAGATCTAGACGAAGATTCTAATCAAAGGGTTACATGGAAATGACTCTTCTTCTTAACTGATTATTAAATGGATTACTATCCTCTGTGTCCAGTAAAATATTACATTTCATTCTGATTGACCAGTTGGTGTACTCCATTTGAAATCAACTGTTTGTTCTGATTGGGCTTTCAGTTCATTATTAACAAGATTATTACGCTGAATAATATTCTGGATGCATTTCAGTTTGTCATCTAATGTATGTTTATTTTTAAACCACACCATTGTTTCAATGTTCTCAATTTAGATTGGTCAGAAGGGATTGATTCATTTTCTATAAGAGCAGCTCTGAGAGGAGTCCCGGCTGTAATTCATATGATCTAAGACTAATAATCAATGGATTAAAAACATGTTATTTAACAAAGAAATGTCTACTCGTAGATATTGTGACGCTTTAGGTAAGGAGATGTCTATATAACATTTGTGGACATTTCCAGTGTCAGCAATTTGTAGCGCTCAGTAATTTTCCACCATGGGAATGAATTCAGGACAGGGGAGTTTGTGATACAAACAAATGTTTATAGTTGCTATGATGTAAGCGATAACAGGAACTGACTTGCATGTCCTAATTCCGTTTGTTAATAATTAGAAGTTAAAACTTGTAATTATTCATTTAAATGTCAGAGTGTATGCAAGAACATATAAAATATAGTATTGTGCAAATTGCTGTAGTACTTCTGGGTAATAAGAGTAAGTTCGTTTAACGTCACATCACACCATTCTGTTGTTGATTATTTTTCTATAAAAGCACCCCCTTAACCCTCTACGGCATGAATTCTAACATTTACATGAAAAAATATTACTTGATTTAGTTTAATTAATACAAATATATTTTTAAAAAATGTGGAAAAAACCAAACATTTTATGGGTAATTTGTATAATTATAATTGGTAATTGTATAGTTGGTAAATTGTTGCCATATGGCAGCAATGTGCCGTGGTGGAAAGTATCATATAGTCCGGAATAACACAAAATGTATGACATTAAATTCCAATTACTGCATTTAAAAGACTATTAAAGTTACAGAGTTTTTTGCCATCTAGTAAGCACGTAAACATTATATCTTCTAGAAATGAATTACAGTTGTAAAAAAGTATGAGGATGGATTTACTCACTCAAAATCCATACAAAAATTTGATCCAAACTTGTTTTGGGTGAAGTATCTTTTTAATTCTTTCTCTTGAATTCTATTGTTCCCTTTCAAAGGGAACTTCGACGTTGCATTTAGCATAACACTATGGGGAGCGCCTCTCGCGCGCGACCGGCATCTGAAGCTTGTGTAAAATCATGCCTATTTATAGGCCTGCCATGATCAGGTGACGTGGCAATTAAGCGCGCCGTGTGATATAAATATGGCACCTGTGAACCGCACCGTCAGCCTCTATTATCTAAAGTGAAGACACAATTCACAGGCCTGCCGTGGTATGACAAAGCTACGGAACGTCTCGTTCCCTTCTCAGGGAACAGGGTTACATGCGTAACCCAGACGTTTTCTTGAAACAGAAAATTTATAACATAAAGTGCAAGTGCAATATGTCTGAAGTATTTCTTACTTTGAATGTGAAAAAAAAAGTAAACATACTATTAGAGAAGCCTACCGTCTTTCAATTCATGAATGAACATACCACAGTTCTATTATTGCATGTTGTTGCCATATGGCAACAATGACATTTTACCATTGATCAGAATACTCAAAATATATAAAGTTGTTTAAATGACAACAAATAAATGTTAACTTGAGCAAGTATTGCATTGTCGCCTATCAAAAAATTGGAAATGAATTGTAATTAATTGACAACACCATGCAGTAAAGGGTTAAGTTAAGGGTTTTTTCCTTACCTTTAACATCATATGTCTTTTTCCCCTTTAATACACTTACTTAATAAATCTATTTCACTAATATCTTTATTAAACCACATCTGATTCTGGATTAATCAGGATAATTGTGCACATACTGTATACAACTTACTATTCTCCAAGTTTTACAGATTAGAAAAAAAAAATAGGATCTGTTATAAATTTTAAATATGAGTCGCAATGCTCTGTACCAGCAGATACACTATAATAGGGGAAGAAAACAGCGAGGCTGTGTGTGAGAGCTCAGCAAAGAGCCACCACTTACACAGCAAGGGAAAGTACAGCCTCAATTTATCCCCTTGACAACTAATGACACAGCATTGCTTTGGAAAAAAAGGCTTGCTTTGGAAAAAAAAAGAAAAAAAAAAAGAAGGTGCCCAAACATTCTTCGAGTTAAGAGTCCAGGCAGGCAGAAGAGCAAAGCTCATCAGGCCTCCATTTAGCTGAGATGACGCATTTGGCTTGCATCAAGTCTGTGGGTCGTCTTATTTGGAGTTTGGTGAAAAACTAAAAAAAAAATAAACCCTTCTCAATCAACGGGCCTTCACTGAAGTAAACACATCGAATTGAGGGGGGAAAAAAGAGAAGCGATACAGCGAAAATACAGAGTACTTGGGAAGATCAAACATTCAAATATGATAACACAGCATTCACGCTTCACAGTATGCGGACGAGATGAGATACAGTGAACAGCTGAATTAGGTGATCGTTCCTAAAGCTGATTCTGGTTAATCAGAGCGAATGAAAGAGACTGATTTGTCCTCTTCAAGCAATGCGAGATACTTGAAGAACCCAAATATTTGCCATCGAGCTATCCGAATGCGCTTTGATTAACGCGGTACTCTTAAGCGCAGCTTGTATTCTGGGTCACAAGGAATGTCATATGTCTGAGCAGGACAGTAAAATAGGGTTGTTTTTTTTCCCTGTGCGTTTCAGGTCATATTCATCAGAATATAATAAGACTCCTGTTTCATGTTGATCAGACCTGGATCACAGACCATTTCTAGAGCTCTGACTGTGGAAGCAGCACTTCCTAGATTTTCCTGGAAGGCTGACATGCTGAAAGAATTTGTGGCAGCTTGGGTGAGTAAAATGTAATGAATCCAATGTATTTCTCTGGTACATCATATTTAGATTCTGTGGCAATACTACATAGTAAATGCAACGTGAAACTATATACCAGGGGTGGGCAATCTTATCCGGAATGGGCCGGTGTAGGTGCAGGTTTTCATTCCAACCAAGCAGAAGCCCCACCTGAATCTATTGAAAGCCAAGATCAACTGATTAAACAGATGGAATCAGGTGTGCCTCCTGCTTGGTTGGAATGAAAACCTGCACCCACACAGGCCCTTTCCGGATAAGATTGCTCAACCCTGCTATATACTGTAGGTGTGTTCTGTTTTGATCATGTGACTTTTTTTTAAGCGATCGATGGCATGTTCCTAAACTACGGGCCAAATATTTGGCAGTAGCGCTAACTTTGTCGGGAAGACAAGACGTTTTTAAGAGATAACAATCAGATATATGTATTAAGAAACAACAAAAGAGTTCATATCTGCAGCAACTGTATATCACTGATTCTTAATTACTTACTTCTTGATTATACATGAATAATAAAAAAAGTAAAAAATGCCACTGGCATCTCACATAAAATCACACTGAAAACGTTTACGTGACACTTTGCAAAGGTTTGTGCCATAAAAACGGGTCTGGTTTTTGAGACATTTTTGAGACATAACGTCTGTGTTTTAATGTAAGTCGATTTCAAAACAGTCCTGTAGCACTCGAAAATGGCACGCATGTTACATTTAATGCAAACCAAATTATAGCAGAAGCGAAATTTGGGGTCGTTACCATGACAAGTACGGGCGTGTTAAATTAAATCAATCTCATAAACACCATAAAAGCACACTCCAAATGTTTTTTTTGTTTTTTTAAAGGACCTAAAATAGGAAATTAGTAATCTGGATAATAATCCCATTTTAAATCAACCTTGTGATTATTATTAAAGCCTGTAAAATTTGTAAAAACACAAGAGTTTAACGTCCAACGTACGCTGTGATGTAAATGCAGTTAAACGTATACAATCATGCTCAGTGTGTGTCTGGATTCAAACATATACATTGTTCTTCTATTTAATAGTTTTTCTAAAGGATTGCCTTAATCCGTTCACTTAATCCTTTCAAAAGGATTAAAGATTTCACTCTATTCTATTTTTAGCTCCATTTATATTTTGAATGCTTGGTCTGGATTCAGCAACACTTCATAACCTGGGAATTATAAGGTTCTATCACAAAATGAGTAAAAATTATAAATAGGTGACTCTCTCTCTCTCTCTCTCTCTCTCTCTCTCTCTCGATAACATTAAAACGTAATACTAAACAGTACTTAGTGTACTTAGTCTGCAACAATGTTTAGGTAGGTGGTACGTGTCCAAGTAACATCCACATGAATGCCAGGACCCAAGGTTTCCCAGCAGAACATTGCCCAGCACATCACACTGCCTCTGCCGGCTTGCCTTCTTCCCATAATGCATCCTGGTGCCATCTCTACCTAGGTAAGCGATGCACACGCACCCGGCCATCCACATGGCCGTCTGCCATTGCTCCATGGTCCAGTTCTGATGCTCACATGTCCAGTTCTGATACTTGATGCACTGTGTGTTCTGACACCTTTCAATCATAGCCAGCAATTCGTGCTTACAGTAGCTCTTCTGTGGGATCGAACCATACGGGTTAGCAGTCACTCCTCATGCGCATCAGTGAGACTTGGGCACTCGTGACCCTGTCACCGGTTCACCAGTTGTCCTTCCTTGGACCACTTCTGGTAGGTACTAACCACTGCATACTGGGAACACCCAACAAGACCTGCTGTTTTAGAGCTGCTCTGACCCAGTCATCTAGACATCACAACATGTCAAATGTTGATCAGATCCTTACACTTGCCCATTTTTCCTGCTTCTAACACATCAACTTTGAGAACTGACTGTTGACTTGCTGCCTAATATCTCCCACCCCTTGACATGCGCCACTCTAACGAGATAATCAATGTTATTCCCTTCACCTGCCAGTGGTTTTAATGTTCTGGCTGATGTACAGTATTTGAGAAAAGAATACTGCATAGAAATACAAAGTTGAAAAGTTGTATCTGCTTTTACCCGAACCTTTATAACTGAATATCATAAAACACAGAACTTATCACAGAACTGTCAGACAAAATCTTAGCATTCTAAGGTCTCAACTTTGGTTAAAAGCAAGTGAGACACTGTGTGTCGTAACAAAAATACATACTGTATTGCCTTGGAACACATCAACGAACCATGATGGTAAGTGGCAGTTATTGGAAGCCGCTCTCATAAGTAGGAAATAAAACACAATGAGGCATGCTGCTACAGGAAATTAATCAATAATGTCTTGGTGTGATGTGGCCCAATGTAAAGCAGAATTATTGTTACCACCCCAAAATTGATCCTTTTCCAATAGAGGTACATTCAGAAGTGTTTAATCCCTCTTATACCACAGCATTTTGCAAATCGTCAACAATTCCACTTGTATTATTAAGTCTCTTTATGTTATAGCAATATTTGAATGAGCACATTAATATAAACTTGTGATTAATTACTCAAAATTAATCAAAACCTTCTGACCAAATAGATTTGAGAATTCAACAGTGGTGTGTTATAACACACAATAATGCTCTGTTATGTGCTAGAGTTGTTTTTTCTTTGGGTTTTAATGCCACATTGTTCATTATCATTTAAAAAAAAAACAAAAAAAAAACTTCCAGTTAGTCATATATAGAGACTACTTCGTTAATGCTACAGCAATGCTACAGCGTATAGTGTATATGCAAAAACATACAGTTCAATACCAGGTGCAACCAAGCCCATACTGCAAAGAAGTGGACTTAATGCATTAGCCTAGATAGGAGAGGATAATGGTCTAAAGCTTTGTTTATACTGTGTCTAGGCCAGACTTTCTTGCCTTTCTCTCTGATGTTGGATCAGTATTTACTTTTACCAGAACATTAATGACAGGACTATACAAGGAACCCAAACATCGACTTATATGGTGTCAGGCCTAACCTTGAAGTACTATCAGTTAAAAACAATAGAGCCCAAAAAAAGAAAGAGATATTTTAGAGAAAAAAAGGAGGGTCAAATAATGGCACGGAATGAAAAGTAAATATATATCTCCAAATACATAGAACTTTGTACTTACTGTAGGCCTACAATGATATATTACAAAGAATCCCACAGAAAGGACATGATGCGTAATTATTCAACATTTCTCATAATGTTGCATTTTAAGCCACACAAATACGACTGTACTGTATAAGTCTGATGCTAGAATGCATATGTGAGTGTTTAAGAGTTAGGGGGAGAGGGGCCAGAGTGTCCAATCTGGAAATCTGCCATGTGCAAAAGAAGCCAGGTTTAAGTCATGGTTTGGCCCAAACCAAAATTAGTCTCAGCCGAGCAATGAGGCAAGAGTGGTCTTTGGGGAGAAGTGTACAACTTTACTTAATTCCAGGCTCAGCACACTTGGACTACAAACAATGCATTACATGTCAAAAGAACACATAATGAATATGCTACATATTAATACTTGTTTTCAAAGCAAGTGGCTGGAGATTCGAATAATCCTTCTGTCATTAATATATTCAAGGAAGCAATAATGAGACAATTATGCTGTATTCAACACAATAACCCCTCCCAAACAAGCCACAATTCCTGCGAGGGGAACTCTGAAGATCCAACAGGGAGGAACGTGGCTTTTGTCTTTTCTGGTCCAAGCGAAAACGCAGCCCCTAACAAGGCCTCTGGACACACAGACCAATTCTCTTGAAGATTCTCAGAAACACTCAATCTGTTTTCTATGAATTCTATGAAAAGTCAACACATGGCATGGATATCTAAAATGGACATGAACTGAAATAGCCCCAGCTGAGTTTTCTGGCAGGGGTCAAAAGCTGATGTTTTGCTTGAAACTTGCTGTGATTCTCCTCCCCTTTTCTCCTCCCTTCATTTGGTTTATTCCACTTTGGGGCTGATTAAAACCTCGACCCTGTTTGGACGGGACTGAGCGCTAAGATTGTGCCTGCTTTATGTCAACTGTCTTGGGAGCAGGGATCCTACTCCTCACTGTAACATCTCTCTCTGTGTGTCTCTCTGTCTCTCTTTCTCTGTTCTAAACAATTGAGAGAATATTCCAGACTACACAGGAGCTCACTTTAAGTTCGAGAGAATTTCACTGCTGAGGCTAAAGCCAAATCTTAGACAACAACACACTTAATACTAAACACCAAATATCAAATCCCATGCATCAGTATTTTTATTTATTTATTTAACAGCCAACATGTTTTGTACCAATACATGATATGAATTTTTCTTTAATCTAATGCTACAAATATTATATTATATTATATTATATTTTTTTTAAAAAATGACTAAATCATAAGCCCATAAAGTCCTGTGCATCTTTTGTGCTGTGAAATCGGAGTCTATGCATGGCACCGTTGAACTGTAAGCTGGGTTCTGTCTTATAACTATCATGCACCTATTTAGAAATGAACGACTTTTTACTAATACAAAGCTACCATCCATCCATCCTTTTTCCATACCACTTATCCTACACAGGGTTGCAGGGAGCCTCGGGGACAAGGTGGGGGACACCCTGGATGGGGTGCCAACCCACTGCAGGGCATAATCGCACACACGTTCACACACTGTGGACAATTTAGAGATGCCAATCAGCATACAGGTCATGTCTTTGGACTGGGAGAGAAAACCAGAATACCCAGAGGAATTCCCCAGAGCACAGGGAAAACATGCAAACTCCGCACACACAGGGCAGAGGTGCGAGGCAAACATGCTAACCACTAAGCCATCGTGCCCCCTAAAATAAAACCAATCAGTAACTAAATAATTCAAACACTGGTTGAATTTAATATGTGCTGAAATCACATGCTAGCTGACTAATCGGATCTCAAGAGGCAAGTTGTTGTTTTGTGATAGTCAGTGTCTAAGTTCGCCCCAAAAACCTGCACAAAAAATGTTAGTTACAGCAGTTACGGTTACACTGTACCTCAAACGCCACCGTTATTCAGCTAAAATAGAGCGAATCAAGTGGTAAGTCAAAGTAGAGAGAGAATCACGCAGTGTTCAGTGTGCATGTAGAGCTAAACAGCATCACTTCATATGATTCCACTTTTTGTTTTGCATGTTTAACCCCTATGTCTGTCTGTTTTGAGCAACAAATGCTTAATCACTCTCCTTCAAAATTGAAGGGAATCCTAAAGTAGCAAATTCAGTGTCACGAGCTTCATGAGTCACTATACGTGACAGGAAAACTCTCAACAAACCCTTTAGCCGTCTAGCCTGCTGAATCGAGTCAGGAAGGTAAGAATCTGACTCTTTGAGCACGTCTTTTCCACAGGCTGAGGGTGTGAAACTTGTTTTCTTTTTCCAGAGCCAGGAGCCTCTGTGCACGTCTCACCCATTCGAGTCACATTAGCACATGCGAGCTTAGTCACAGCCTGTTTAAATGCAGCATTGAAAGCATCGATCATTACAGAACTGTACCACACTGAAGTATTGAAACGGTGCCGAGCATTCGAGACCTCGTGCAGCTCTACCTCGCACATGCTCAGTAACTAACCACAGCGGTATTTGTGTTCCATTTGTATCGTTAACACGGGAGCAAACAGAAACTCAGCTCAAATTTCACACCTAGACGAGTTTTACTATGCCGAATGTGCATCCGCACAGAGGGCTCGTGCTGTTGTACTCTGTCTGGTCAACTGACTGCATGTTGTACTCTCACGTAGAGGAGAGTTTCTCTGGCACTGTGCTCGATAACCAGAGCAGAACAATGAAAACAGCTAGATATATTCAGTTAAATGATCAGTACTGCATCATTATCGTTGTTTTTATATGAGTATTTAAGGCTTTCCTTTTTTTTTTTATTACTGAGGGAGACAGTAAATTGTAACTACAAACAGGAAGGAAAGGAAAGGGGAAAAAAAGCAAAGGAAAATATAAAACATGGAAGGAAAGGAAAGGAAGCAGAAAAGGGACATGAAGGGAAAGGGAATAAAAGGATAGGAAAATAAAAGATGGAAATAAAAGGAAAGGAAATGCAAGGAAAGGAATAGAGGAAAAAGAAAAGGAAGGGGAAGGAGAGGCAAGGAAAGGAAATGAAAGAAAGGAAAGGAAAGGAGAAAAGGAAGTTAAGGGAAAGGAAGCAGAAAAGGGAAATGAAGGCAAAGGAAATAAAAGGAAAGGAAAAGGAAACATGGAAAGAAAAGGAAAGGAAGCAGAAATGGGAAATGAAGGAAAGGGAAACAAGGAAAGGAAAGTAGAAAAGGAAGGGGTAAGGAGAGGCAACGAAAGGAAATGAAAGAAAGGAAAGGGAAAAAGAAAAGGGAAATGGAAGCAAAGGAAATAGAAAACAGGAAAGGAAGGGAAAGGGAAGGAAGGGAAAGGAAAGGAAGGGAAAGAAAAGAAAAGGAAAAGAAAGAAAAGGAAAGGAAGGGAAAGAAAAGGAAAGGAAGGGAAAGGAAGGGAAAGAAAAGGAAAGGAAGGAAAAGGAAAGGAAGGGAAAGAAAAGGAAAGGAAGGGAAAGGAAGGGAAAGAAAAGGAAAGGAAGGAAAAGGAAAGAAAAGGAAAGGAAAGGAAAGAAAAGGAAAGGAAGGGAAAGAAAAAGAAGGAAAAGGAAATAAAAGGAAAGGAAGGGAAGTAAAAGGAAAGGAAGGGAAAGAAAAGGAAAGGAAGGGAAAGAAAAAGAAGGGAATGGAAAGGAAAGGAAAGGAAAGGAAAGGAAGGGAAAGGAAAGGAAGAGAAAGTAAAGAAAATGAAGGGAAAGAAATGGAAGGGAAAGGAAGGGAAAGAAAAGGAAGGGTAAGGGATGAAAAGGAAAGGAAGGTAAAAGAAAAGGAAAGGAAAGAAATGGAAGGGAATGGAATGAAAAGGAAAGGAAGGGAAATAAAAGGAAGGGAAAGAAAAGGAGGGGAAAGAAAAGGAAGGGAAAGGGATGAAAAGGAAAGGAAGGGAAAGAAAAGGATTGGAAAGGAAAGGAAGGGAAAGGAAAGAAAAGGAAGGGAAAGGAAAGAAAAGTAAAGGAAATGAAAGAAAAGGAAGAGAAAGGAAAAAAACGCAAGGGAAAGAAAAGGAAGGGAAAGGAAAGGAAGGGAAAGGAAGGGAAAGGAAAGAAAAGGAATGTAAACGAAAGGAAAGGAAGGGAAAGGAAGGGAAAGGAATGGAAGGGAAAGGAAAGAAAAGGAATGGAAATGAAAGGAAAGGAAGGGAAAGGAAAGGAAGGGAAAGGAAGGGAAAGAAAAGGAAGGGAAAGGAAAGAAAAAGAATGGAAACGAAAGGAAAGGAAGGGAAAGGAAAGGAAGGGAAAGGAAAGGAAGGGAAGGGAAAGAAAAGGAAGGGAAAGAACAGGAAAGGAGAAAATGAAGGGGAAAGGAAAGGAAAACAGAAAAAAAGGAATGGGGGGAAAAAATAACGTGAGGAGAGAATGAACTAGAAGAGAGATAAGCAGACCACAGAGTCAGGTTCTGGGAAGTCTTGCTTGCAGGAGATCTCTGGTTTCAGAGGTGTGTTACATAAGATAGGGAGCACTCTACCCGCTAAAGTAGTAATCAACCCAGAGAGGATCAGGTTCTGCAGGTGAACATACACACAACAACACACTAATAAGCCGAGATAAGTGTACAAGTAATAATGTCATAGTAATAGTGACATGAACTGAAACAGTGGGAGCCTGAAGAAAAATGGCTTTCTGTGCAATGATCGAGGAATCCTACTGTGTTTAAAAATATTCCCCCTCTGTAGAGTACACGAGGGAAGACTTTAGTGCAAGACATACTGACATTAAACAGATCTATTATATTTATTTCCTCTTCCACACATGCAAGCCTCAGAATGTTCACAGAATTCAAGAGTTACGGCAAATCGAAATGCTGTTTTTGGCCCAAGTGGAATGTAAAGCGGCTTGCTGTTCTGTCCGAACAACCTAAAGTATTCAGTAGAGAGATAAAAAATGTCGAGTGCTAAGGAGAAAAGCTGCACTCCGTCTGGAGAAATCTCGTGCACCGACAGAAACTTACTTTGCCAAGTCATTTAGTATTAGGCTTCTCTTCATTCATCTCTACATATCTCTCTCGCTCCATGCTCTCCACTCTAGAAAGGCTTATTTTTTCATCATTCATAATGCTATGAAGCCCAAGGCTGCTGATAGATTACCATGTCGTCTAGAAGGAAAAAAGCAAGTATACAAATAGACCATGGAGTCAGTCATGCAATTCCGTACTATAAAATTTAAGTCTTTAAGAGTCTCGCAAGAGGTGCGTTTCCTTTTTATAGCGCTATAATTACCGTACCCTTGGGAATACCAAAACAAACTGCTGAGAAAAGAATGCTGTTTTGGCACAGCTTTTGGAAAAGCCACATGAGGACATCAACAAACTAGCACGGGTGGTGAATGGAGGAAGAATATTGTGTGTAGGAAACTGAGACTGGGATTACAATGGGATTTCTCATGGGCACTGTGAAAGACTAATTGTGCAGATATATTTATCTTACCTGTTAAGATAATACCTAATACAGAAGTTATTGTGCTAATGGCATTTAATGACTCAATCAATGCAGTTCCATGAGTTCCATAAGCCACTTTCTATCCACTGCTTCCCCTCATTCGTATTCAGAGCAATGGGCCTGAGAAGTGCTCTTCAGCTGTGTGTGCAGAGTGAAGAATTCTCCGGCACTGTGTTATCATTGTTCATTGTTTCTCATCAATAATCAGAGCAGAACAATGAAGATGGCGATCTTCATATATAATTATCGTTATTGCACCGTTCTCTTCTCTTTAAGGCATCATCGTGGGTTTTTGGGGTTTTTTTATTTTACTCAGGGAAACTAAATCAGTCACATAACTACAGATGAAAACCTGATAAGAATCAAAGGCATTTCCTGGACAGGACAGGACAGGACGGGATAGGATAGGGGAGAAATCAGAAAAGGAAAAGGAATTAAATAGAAAGAGGAAATGAAAAAGGAAGAGGGAAACGAAACAAAAGGGAAATGACACAAAAAAGGAAATGAAAGAAAAGGAAGCAGAAAAGGGAAACAAAGGGAAAGGAGATCAAGGGAAAGGAAACATAAACATGGAAGAAAATTAAACAAATAAGGAAAGAAAAGGAAAGAGAAAAAAAACCTAAGGAAAGGAAGAAGAAAAATTAAAGAAAATTAAACAAAAAAGGGAAGAAAAGGAAACAGAAAAATTAAAGGAAAGGAAAGGAAACAAAGCAGAAAAGGGAAACGACATGAAAGTAAAATGGGAAAGGTAGAAGAGGAAACAGAAAAATGAAAGAAAATGAATCATAAACAAGAACAAAAAGGAAACAGAACAAGCAAAGGAACGTTCAGATGCATTTTACCTTACCTGTTAAGATAATAACTAATGATACAGGATATATTGAGCTAATGGTATTTAATGGCTCAATCAATGCAGTAACATCAGTTCCATAATCCACTTTCCATCCACTGCTTCCCCTCATTTGTATTCAGACCAGTGGGACTGAGAAGGACTGTTCAGACGCTGTCACAAGCACAAGGTCAAAAACCCATGTGATAAGGCACGTGGCTCTGGTCTGAACATGACATATTGTTTACATTAACACCCACATAATCTGGCTAAAGGGACACTAGATATAGAGGATTGTACTGTTTGAGCATGGCCACGTTCCTGACCCAAGATGCAGAGTAAGCTGGCGATAGATCCGACATGCCATGTCATACTCAACATGGTTTACAATCACGTGGCATGTGCACAGTCACTGATCCAGTGTAGTTAGCCATTATGTCTCTATATTTATAATACTATGCTGCCCGTGCCGATAGTAGAGTAAGCACTGATCTTGTCACATTTTTGCATGTTAAGTAGTATGTGTGCAGAGTTGGACTGTCAGAACAAATGTGACTGTCTGAATACTAGTTCTATTTTCTTAGTGTAATGTGATCATTTGATTTATATATATATATATATATATATATATATATATATATATATAAATCAAATCAAAATCAAAATGTCAAAACATCTACTGTAAGTGATTAACAGGTACTTTTTCCAACAGTTGGAATTTTTCTGTGGTTAAACCTCACATAAATATTCCAGTGTGAGGACAAATTGATGATGACTGATGGCTGATTCGATCACAGTTTGCCTAAAATTAAAAATCAAGCTCAACATCAGTAAATAAATATATAAAACATTAATGTTTATGATATAAAATGGATCTAAATGCAAAAAAACCCCAACAATATTTTTTTAAAATAACCAAAAGAATGAAATCTAAAAATAAAATCTGTGGTTACGTCTCAAAAAAAACCATTTTGTATACATTTGTAACATACAGTTCACTCCTCTATAACACCATTATGTCATACTCCATGTGGTGAACATATACAGTGAATAGGAAGTAAAGGGCAGATGGTGGATTTTTATTTGGATCACATTTGGCCTAAAAATGGAAAATCAACAAGAGTTATTTCGTTTCTCAGTACATAAAATATGAAATACTACAGTGTATGATAAAATTGGAATGTTGACACCCTTTCAGCATGGTCACGTCCTCTGGTTTATACTATACAAACAAACTATAGTGCGACTGCCTATAGCAGTATAACTGTATATGGTCATTAATAATTGAATGCATCTAAATAATTGAATCTGTTAAATAATTGGAATTCAAATGCAATTTTTCAATCGTTTGAAAACACTTCTGCAGAGGTCCTGCGTAGTTGTACATGGTGCATGGCGATCCTGAAGGCACAATGTGAGTAAGAATGGGATAACAGTCAAAATGTACTTCACTTGATTTGACCCTAACGAACTTAAAGACGTAAACTGTCTCTTGACTCGAGCTGGAATCAGTCAGGTTACCAACACAAACAGCGTCAGCTTGAATAAGCAACACTGTCTTCTTTGACCAAAGAAAAGCACAACTAATCTTCAAAATTGCTCACTGCGGTGATGTCATCTCAATCTCGGTGGCTTTGGCATCATTCTCTCTGTTTTCGGCATCAGAATGAAAATCTGCCTCTCTACTGGCTCAAGATTTGGCGTGGTGACTAAAGCAAAATGCATTTCACCAAATTCACCAAGGATTTACCTTGTCAGTTACATTAGAACAGAGCTGACTTGGTGTTCCTGAACATCTTATTCGATTAACACAATGTTCTAATGTCCTAAATCATATCCAAAAATCACTGAGTAGATAAAGGTCACAGGACGGCTCATAATCTATAATTCAATTGAATTGTATAACTCAAAATGTAGCCAATGTAAATATGACCTACTCCCTTCATTAAAACAACATGACATAATACATGACATGACATGACGTATAACCCAAAAATAATAATAAACAAAGCCTATGGCATCATACCATGTATACAGGGTTTTTTTTTTTCTCTGCATGTTACTAAATTGCGGGTTTTCCCTCAGATACATTTGGTCCCTCATCTATATTTTTCATATTTCAATTACACCCTTTTTATTTAGCTGCAGCTCTCAAATCTTCCTCAGCCATTTTAGGTCTCTCCATAACCACAAACAGCACGCCTGGAAAAACTCAACACGCATTATTCTGCATATGCTACGGACTTGTTCTGCACATCTGGTTTAGCAGAAAGTGGATCATTAGACTTCAAACAAACTTGGAAATGAAGTGTATTATTTCAACTCTTCTTGAGAGTCATGGGACTCTTCACTCCAGTCATTGTTTATTAAAGTTTTGACAATTTTACAAGCAGTGTCTTTTTTTAAATCAGAGCTTCTGCAGGTTTCAACAAGTTCAATTTAAAACTTTTTTTTTTTTTTCAGACCTTTTTAAGACCATTATGAATGCAATTTAAGAGCTATTTCACGTCCATGTTAGCCCACACACCACATCGCGACACATTGGGCGTGCTCCGCTAAATTCTGACCGGGCTGCACAGTTTGCATGACTGGTTAGAGATTCCATTTTTTAACAGCGTGATCAATACAAATTTTTCCCAGAAACATATTTAGATTACAACTTTATAAAAGTAAAGTTAACTTCATAATCCAAGCAATTTTTAAGACTTGTCAAATTGTATTTAAGATATTTTAAGGCCTGTAATTAGGATTATTGTATTTCAGACTTTTTAAGACCTTTTAAGGACCTGTGGAAACCCTGTAAATGTACAGTATATCCACATTTCAAGCTGAAAGATACATATTAACACTTTCATGCACATCTTATTTAAACACATATCACCCGTATCTTTAGGTTTTGTTTTGTTTTTTTTATTATAAAAAATGCATGACTTTTTCGAAATATTATTTTACTAACAAGTACATCTTGGTGCCAATGGCGTCAACAGTGATGCCTCCACCGGCAACAAGTTTAGTCCTTCTTGTTACTACTTTTTATGCCAACTAATGTGTCGAGTGCTACTTATTGACAAATTGCACTAACAGAAATTTCCTACCGACAGACTGACAAACCAACTGGTCGGACTTATGGCCAAAATTTTAGATTTGAGTCTTGAGTTCCTGAACATGAAAGTGTAGTTAACATCTTTCAATGACAAATGTGAACAACGCTATTGAAAAAACAAACAAACAAACAACAACAAAAAAAACAATTCAGACCTACGACCTTGCTGTGACCCTGTTTGGATCGATTCCAAAACATAATCAATTCATCTGTTGGTTATACATAAAAATGGTGTAAATTAGAGTATTTTTAGGTATATATATTTAGGTATATTTACCTAAAAAGACCTAAATTGATGATCCATAAATGTGGACATTGTACATGAATGGGTTAAAAAAGGTACAAAATTTCCTCGAGGACAAATAAAGCAAATTCCACCATGAACATTAGATTAAACTAGTTTACAGAACGTGTAAATAAGCATTGGATCGCAATGTTCACAGCAGCTATAACAAAGAGCCCTTTCAAGCGAGTAAACACTCTGTACAGATTCCATGCCATGAAAATCAACACTTCTCTCTGTTAATACAGATAGTAGCAGTTGGCAGTAGCCCACCGTGCTATGGCTGTGGAGTTACTGTGATATAAAGCACCGGTCATTAACACACCATGCAGTGTCTGCTATTAGAGGCTTTAATGTGATCACCCCTTCAGTTGCTATTATTGGATGTGCTATTATTACTCTTATCACCACAGTTATTTCAAGTGCAGTATTGCACTGATCATTAATCCTCATTTCTATCGCTCACCATGCTAACTTTATCAGAGGGAGGCGAGAGGCTGCACCAGGCCGTACAAAGACTCGACCTATGAGTCATTTAAAGGGGCTTTGTTCGCATTCGTCAGTATGCCACAATGTTGTATGAAACCTAGAGAATCAGATTCTGAAGCGGTGTCATTTGATTTCCAGGGGAAAAACGACACTTCTGTCATCAGTCTCATAGAGTCCTGTTTCCTCAGGAATAAACATTGAGGTTACAACAATACAATTCATACTGACAGTAAAAAAGGGTACATTCGGGGTAGAAAAACTGTCACATGGTGGGTATCCTCAAGGCATTGTTCTTGAACAGTTTACAGTAGAGCTGCAACAACTAATCAATAAAATTGCTAATAATCAATTATGAAAATCGTTGTCAACGAATCTCATTATCGATTAGTTGGTCTGCGCGCAGCACGGGGGAGATTTATTCATTACGTTACTTCTGTTCCGAAAACGAGCTACAGAGAATAAATACTAAAATTGTGTCCCAAATGAAGTACTGTACACTTACACTATGCACTATGTACTCTACCGTTCTAGTGTGTGGATTTTAGAAAGGTAATATCTCAAATACAACACTAGTGGGGTTTTTTTACTAACTGGAAGTATAAGCCGCTTCCTAGGCGACGGCGCATTACGTCATACGCACGCTAGCATTAGCAGACACCCGAGTCACCGATAATGACTTTCTTCAGTTTACTTTCTGTCAGCGTTACCTTTTATTCCCAACATGACCTCAGTCACCAACAGACGAAGGCGAAATCGTGTGTGAAAAAAGTGTGTAACCTCCAAGTCCTCTACGTGCAGGGGTGCATTTTAAACTCCGTGGAAATCAAACTGATGCACGAGGACAAACTTATGTTTATATCCAAAATGCTCCACTGTGTGTAAGGGGCAGGGGAAACTGGTGCACGCTGCTTAAATGGTTTAGTTTAATTTAAGTTTATTGTCATTATAAGCTGTAGTTGCGTGCTTGCAGTGTAAATTTTGTCATTTATTATAACAGAAGTGATGTGTTAGTGATGTGGTAGTAACGAGGCCGCATTGCTGATCACGTGTGGTGTAGACGCGCTAATAGAGTGCGAGCGCGAGTAAGATTTGGATGTCTAATTAAAACATTATGATCAAAAGTAAAATCATATGACTAAAGGCAGTGAGTAACAGAAACCACAAGGTGCAGTGAAAGTGAGTTTTTATTTTTAATTTAGGACTGGAGTTTAATTCGGTGCTTTTTGTGCATCCATAAAAATAATGCATAAATACTATAAAATACATATATATATATATATATATATATATATATATATATATATATATATATATATATATATATATATATATATACAGTATATATCTATTTGTCTATCTACCTATCTATCTATATATATGTATATCTATATATCTATATATATATATATATATATATATATATATATATATATATATAATTTATTTATTTTTTATAGTATTTCTGCATTATTTTTATGGATGCACAAAAAGCACCGAATTAAACTACAGTCCTAAATTAAAAATATATATTCTGGTGTGTGTGTGTGTGTATTGGGTTCTTTTCTGCTTTGGACAGTTGTGTGAAGTTTTAGTCTGAAGTAACACTCAGTTTGTGGATTTTATTTCAAATAAACAAACAAAAAAAATGGTACTGAAAGTCTGCCCCGCCCCATGCGATTAATCGAAAAAATAATCGGCCAACTAATCGATTATGAAAATAATCGTTAGTTGCGGCCCTAGTTTACAGTGAATGTTTCATCTGGAAAAGCGTACATAATATACCTTTACATTGTTAATACCGAAATACTTCAAATCAACAGAGGAATGGTCAATCAACTTATCCTTTAAACCACTCTTTTTTTTTATAGAACACCGGAATTATTTCAATTAAAAAATTAAATGCAGCATAATAGGATGTGCTGGATCGAGCGCTATTTTCAAGTACAAAACTCAATACGCATTATTCTGCATGTGCTACGGACTTGTTCTGCACATCTGGTTTAGCAGAAAGTGGATCATTAGACTTCAAACAAACTTGGGAATGAAGTGTATTATTTCAACTCTTCTCGAGAGTCATGGGACTCTTCACTCCAGTCATTGTTTATTAAAGTTTTGACAATTTTACAAGCAGTCTCTTTTTTTATATCAGAGCTTCTGCAGGTTTCAACAAGTTCAATTTAAGACTTTTTTTAAAGACCTTTTTAAGACCATTATGAATGCAATTTAAAAGCTATTTCACGTCCATGTTAGCCCACACACCACATCGCTACACATTGGGTGTGCTCTGCTAAATTCTGACTGGGCTGCACAGTTTGCATGACTGGTTAGAGATTCCATTTTTTAACAGCGTGATCAATACAAATTTTTCCCAAAAACATATTTAAAAGCGAGACTGAAGATTAGAACTTTATAAAAGTAAAGTTAACCTCATAATCCAAGCAATTTTTAAGACTTGTCAAAATTGTATTTAAGATATTTTAAGGCCTGAAATTCGGATTATTGGATTTCAGACTTTTTAAGACCTTTTAAGGACCTGCGGAAACCCTGTAAATGTACAGTATATCCACATTTGTGTGTGGATATACTGTGGTGTGTGGGCAGTTGACAAATCGCACTAACAGAAATGTCCTACCGACAGACTGACAAACTAACTGGTCGGACTGATGGCCAGAATTTTAGATTTAGGTCTTGAGATCCTGAACATGAAAGTGTAATTAACATCTCTCAATGACAAATGGGAACAAAGCTAGTGAAGACGTAAATTGTCTGAAGATGTCAAAATTCAGACGTGTGACCTTGCTGTGACCCTGTTTGGATCAATTCCAAAATGCAATCAGTTCATTCAGAACAAAGCCCTTTTAAATGACTCATAGGCCGTGTCTTTGTACGGCCTGGTGCAGTCTCTCGCCTCCCTCTGGTACCCTCTGGTTAGCACAGTGAGCGATAGAAATGAGGATTAATTATCGGTGCAATAAAAGGATGCGCTGGATCAAGTGCTATTTTATAAGCTGCCGAACGCTGAGGATGAAAGTCATATTGTTTAAAAAAAAAATCTGAGAACAATTTTCACAACACACCAAATTATGCCTTCATCTGTCTCACGCAAAGAGATCAATATGATCATTACAACTAGGTCTACTCATGCAGAAATATATTGGCAATATACTAGTCTCCTGTGAGATATTTATTCCAATGCTTGCCATCTTCTAATTCAAAAATAATTACTCATATATGTACTTAATTTTTCATGTCTCATTTTTATAGGTTAAATCCTATTACATTTGACAGCAAATTTAATTTTTTTTTAACTACAGTCTGGTTTTTTTTTAGTCCGCATTTTCTACTGGAGTTCTATCCTTTGAAAAATCCAGTCTTGGAGAAAAATCTGGCAACCTTCAAGGCATGAACTACACACAGGTGGTTTTAATAATCTGAATTGGGCCTGTTTTTCTGACAATAAATAGAAACATGTTCCGAAAATGACTAACTTGACTATCACTTCAAGATCTTATATATACTGCATAAATTACCTAATCTGACTTGTTCTAAATCATATTTTATTTGCATATTTATGCCTCAGTATCTTCAAACCACTTTCATAAAGAACCTACTGCAGTTTGTTATGTTAAAGATGCAGGTCTTGATACTTTAATATGTGTTACCTATTCGATACATCTAAAACTAATCATGTGACTCTCAGATCTCCAAAATTACCTGCGTCTGGCATCTGGGTGTCTTTTTTTCACCGACAGACTCTCGACCACGAGTGCCGAACATTCTTTTTGCGCCACTTACATTTCTTTCGACATCCTACAAAACGAAGGAATTCTTTTAAACGCCTCTTTCCGGGCTCATTTCGCACTTGAGGAATGTAACTGATCAGGCACTCGATTGCAGGGAGCAGATCCATACGTTAGTGCAGAACTCGTGACAGCTGGAATCGAGGCTCACCCGCTCTAAACACACCTGACATTTCAACTCTGTTTGACATGCGTGCCGGCGCACAGCCATGCATGCATCACGTGAGGAATGCCTATGTGCTAATTACACCGCGTGCACCTGAAACCCATGACTAAGACAATACCGTCCACTTATCTTTCCTGCTATCAGTGGTGGTATGAGATTATCTCAGTGCATCTCCCCCAGACAGACTTCATAGCAACCCTACGGTGACAGGAACGGGCTCTTCCACTATGATTAATAGCCGAGCGTACATATTATGATCAACATATTTCAAACATAGATGGTGTGAAGGTGAATATATACTATATTTTCAATTCACAACCCGCCCAAAAATAAGAAAGTATTTTTAATCCCACATGTTCTAATGCACATAGAAATGGCATGGGATTATGTACGACCATGAATAACATTAGCATCATACAGCATGAAATCATCATATATACATGTTCCAGATGCGATACGGTCATAGGATTATACATTCCATCATTTTTTCATTTCCCTATTACTACATACTATTATTGTTTACTCCTTATCTAATTTTTTGCATTAACACCATACTGTAATGTACCGAGTTTTTTGCATGTCTATTTTTTATTTTTTTTTAATAACGGAAAGTAAACGTCTCTGACATTCCTTGAAAGTTCACAGCAATTAAACAAACCTTCAGATAGTGCTGCATAATAAATTCTGCTTTAAACATAATCAAAATTTTTGGCTTCCTCGAATGAGTAAGAAATTAAACACTACAGAGCGCACCGTTATAGGAAAATAATCAAGGACATGGTCATGTGATGCGATGTGATTTCCGTAACTGTATGTCCTAAAGTGGTTTATTCCTTTTATACCACATCAGTTTGCCAGCAATTACAGCTTGTAACTTATTAATGAATGACATTATACGTTTTTTCATACATTTATAGTTACATTTAATGTTACGGGATCAAGCTAGTTACATTACAGCTACAGTTGTAAGTAGGGATGTCACGAGAACCGATACTTCGGTACGAAGTCTGTACCAACATTCTTAAAAATTGACGGTACTTGTTTTTCTGCACTAGCATTAGTACCGTTTGTAACGAAAGTAACGAAAGTAACGAGGTTGTGATTCTTCCGGACCTGATGGGGGCTCCAAATACGCGCAAGTGTTTTAGTCGGTCCACAAGTGGTGAAGAAGAAGAGGAACGCCTACAAGCACACGGGAAAAACTACAGAAGTTTAGCTTAGCTTAACAAGTTTAGCTCCGCCCCGACTGTCATGATCCAGTCTAACGACACGGCCGACCACGTTCTGTTCAAGCCCGAGTCTACTGACCCAGTTGCCCAAGTTCAGCCCACGCCCAAGTCTACCGACCCGGTCGCCCAAGTTCAGCCCACGCCCAAGTCTACTGACCCGGTCGCCCAAGTTCAGCCCACGCCCAAGTCTACCGACCCGGTCGCCCAAGTTCAGCCCACGCCCAAGTCTACCGACCCGGTCGCCCAGGTTCAGTCCATGCCCAAGTCTACCGACCCGGTCGCCCAAGTTCAGCCCACGCCCAAGACTACACAACCACCCAAGTTCTGCCAAAGCCCGAGTCTGCTGACACGCACAGCCAAGTTCTGCTTACGCCCGAGTCTGCTGACACGGACAACCAAGCTCTGCTCACGTCCATGTCTGCTGACATGCACAACCAAGTGTCTGTTGAAAAAAGCAACCAAGCTCTGCTCATGTTCCCATCTGATGACCCAACCAACCAAATTATGTTCATGCCCGAGTCTGCTGACACGCACAGCCAAGTTCTGCTCACGCCCGAATCTGCTGACACGACCAGCCAAGTTCAGCTTGCAGGCTCCGCTGAGTACGTCGCTCTGCCTTCCTGCTCAGCCGAGGACGTCGCTCTGCCTTCCTATTCAGCCGAGGACATCGCTCTGCCTTCCAGTTCAGCCGGGGACGTCGTTCCGCTTTCATGCTCCGACGAGGACGTCGCCCTGCTTCCCTGCTCTGCTGAGTACAGCGCTCTGTTTTCCTGTTCAGCCGAGGACGTCGCTCTGCCTTCCAGTTCAGCCGGGGACGTCGCTCCGCTTTCATGCTCCGACGAGGACGTCGCCCTGCTTCCCTGCTCTGCTGAGTACAGTGCTCTGTTTCCCTGTTCAGCCAGGGACGTCGCTCTGTTTTCCTGCTCCGCCGAGGACATCGCTCTGCCTTCATGCTCCGCCGAGGACTTCGCTCAGCCCGTCTGCCCTGCTGTGAATGTCGCTCCGCTTTCATGCTCCGCCGAGGACTTTGCTCAGCCTGCCTGCCCTGCTGTGGTCGTCGCTCTGTCTTCATGCTCCGCCGAGGACTTCACTCAGCCTGTATGCCCGGCTGTGGTCATTGCTCAGCCTGCCTGCCCGGCTGTGGTCGTCGCTCCGCTTTCATGCTCCGCCAAGGACTTCACTCAGCCTGCCTGCCCGGCTGTGGTCGTCGTTCCGCTTTCATGCTCCGCCGAGGACTTCGCTCAGCCTGTCTGCCCGGCTATGGTCGTCGCTCTACATTCATGCTCCGCCGAGGACTTCACTCAGCCTGTCTGCCCGGCTATGGTCGTCGCTCTACATTCATGCTCCGCCGAGGACTTCACTCAGCCTGCCTGCCTGGCTGTGGACGTCGCTCCGCTTTCATGCTCCGCCGAGGACTTCGCTCAGCCTGTCTGCCCGGCTATGGTCGTCGCTCTACATTCATGCTCCGCCGAGGACTTCGCTCAGCCTGTCTGCCCGGCTATGGTCGTCGCTCTACATTCATGCTCCGCCGAGGACTTCACTCAGCCTGCCTGCCTGGCTGTGGACGTCGCTCCGCTTTCATGCTCCGCCGAGGACTTCGCTCAGCCTGTCTGCCCGGCTGTGGTCGTCGCTCTGCCTTCATGCTCCGCCGAGGACTTCACTCAGCCTGCCTGCTCGGCTGTGGTCGTCGCTCTGCCTACCTGTTCAGCCGGGGACGTTGCTCCGCTTTCATGCTCTGCCGAGGACTTCGCTCAGCCTGTCTGCCCGGCTGTGGTCCTCGCTCCGCTTTCATGCTCCGCCGAGGACGTCGCTCAGCCTGTCTGCCCGGCTGTGGTCGTTACTCTGCCTCCCTGTTCAGCCAGGGACATCGCTCCGCTTCCCTGCTCCGCCAAGAACACCGTGCGGTTTCCTGGCTCTGCTTGGGACATTCAGCCCAGGGGGCCGGGGCCGCCAATGAAATGGGATGACTCATGGCACACCGGCAGAAGTGCCTTTGGGGGGGGGGGGGGGGGTTCTGTCATGATTCCCCCTTGAAGCAGCGTGCTCTAAGCGCGAATGCGCGAGCACCTGCTTTTCCACTGTTGACAGTAGTGACATCTGGACACGTGTGTTTTGTTTATGTTTCTGTCATGTCTCCTCCCTGTTCTGTCATTGGCTGGGATTTCACGTGTGTCTGTATTGCCTCAGCTGCTAGCAGTTTAGACGCTGATCATGTCCACATATATACCGCGTGCCTCCCAGCACACAACACGGAAGATTATCATAGAGTTAGATTAGTTCGTATAGTAGTCATAGTCACGGTCCATGTTTAGAGTTAGTTCACGCTGGGTTATCCGCTCCCAGTTCCTCGTCATAGTTCATGTTTCTCGTTTTGTTTATCGACCCTGTTTTCCGTGACCACGACCTTGATTCATGTTTAACCCTGTGTATGCCTGTTTGCCGATCGCCTGACCTTCGCCTGTTGTGGATCACGTTTATGGATCACGTTTTGGATTTGTCTGCCTGTCTCTCCTTTAAAATAAACCCTGTGCATACTGCACTTGCATCCGTCCTATCTCCGCTCCGTCACGATACGTGACACCAACTCGTTGAGAGAAAAGGTAGTATCGGTTTCCAGTGTGCAACCGATGCTATCGTTCATTTCAAACAAAGCGAGGAAACACCTGGAATTTGGTGAAGCACCTGAAAGATGGTCCTATGTTATGTTTGTTTGAGGCAACTGCATTGTGGCCGTGAAACCAGCTAACGTTATGCTCCATGTAATGTTTGTGATAGCCTGTTATTTTTTAATGACACTAACACATTGCAATGTTATACACTACCTCCGAATGGGCCACCATGCATCGCCATTCAGCCCGTGTCCTGTCAGCTAAATGTAGCCTAATGTGACTAATAATTATTCACATGTTCATGCTTTTAATAAATCTTTTTGGCCTGCCACCATATCAGTGAATTTAAACTAATGCTTGCAGTCAGAGTATAAGGTGTGTGTGTGTGTGTGTGTGTGTGTGTGTGTGTGTGTGTGTGTGTGTGAGAGAGAGAGAGTGCGCGCGCGTTTAGGAGTGCACCTCCGGAGACTCATTGTCAGACAGTGTTTGATAACTAAAATACCCTCCCCCCTCTCCCTCTCCCCCCCTCCCCCTCTCTCCCCCTCTCCCGCTCTTTCCCCCTCTCCCTCTCTTTCCCCCTCTCGCTCTCTTTCCCCCTCTCACTCTCTTTGCCAGTATCAACCAGAGGAGGATGTCCTCCAGGAGAGTTTTTTTATTTTATTTTTAAAATTTAATTTTATACCACACCGTGGTATCGACGATGGTATCGAGTATCGTGTACTTTTGGTGGTATCGGTACCGACTACTAGATTTTTGGTATCGTGACATCCCTAGTTCTAAGTAATAACCAGCCGCGTTTTTTCTCTCTCACAGCATGTCATCATTGTTATATTTTTAAAAGAAACTGGAAAAAGCACAGACTTCTGTTCTGAATAGTTTCATACAGCGGAAACCTTAATGTCACATTAGAGACTTCTTCCATAAATACGCAATTATACATCTCCTTACAGAAATCTTCATCATATCAGCAATTCTACGTTTTTCTTTGACAAAAGGCTTTTT
This sequence comes from Ictalurus furcatus, assembly GCF_023375685.1. Taxonomy (NCBI): domain Eukaryota; kingdom Metazoa; phylum Chordata; class Actinopteri; order Siluriformes; family Ictaluridae; genus Ictalurus; species Ictalurus furcatus. The sequence continues at coordinate 20,051,722 of NC_071269.1, forward strand.
CAATCAATCCAAATCCAAATCCTAAATAAAATTCTTGGTATATTCTTCACTCAGATTGCAGGTGTTTTTGCAACCAAGTTGGGTGCACATTTGATTTGTTTACAAATAACAATGAGGTCTAGTAATAATGATAATAATAATAATAATAATAAAAATAATAATAATAATAATGATAGTAATTCTTTACATTTATATAGCGCTTTTCTAGGCACTCAAAACGTTTTTTTTTGGGGGGGGGGGGGGGGTTTGGGGGTGGATAGGGCCCTCAACCACCCCCAGTATGTAGCATCCACCAGGATGTAAAATGATGTAGCCAATTCAGGGATTATTAGGGGGCCAATGGGGGAATTTCGCCAGGGCCTCTACTCTAACTAAGTGTTGGGATTTTTAATGGCCGAAGAAAGTCAGGATCTCGGTTTAACATCTCATCCAAAAGACAGTGCTGTTTGTACAGTATCGTGTCCCCGTCACTATACTGGGGCTGTAAGCCTCTGGTATACTTTGTCTTTTTATGTGTATGATAACGTATGTGCATAGTCATAGAAAAGTCAGGCGGCGTGCGCATTCCTAGCGTACGCGTAAAAAGTGAAGCATATTTTCTGATTTAGGCCCCACACAGACCACAGGGTGAACACCACCTGCTGGCCTCACTAATACCACTTTCAGCAGCAACCTTAGTTTTCCCCAGGAGGTCTCCCATCCAGGTACCGGCCAGGCTCAGTGGGAAAGCAGGCGAGAGCTGCAGGGTGATATGACTCTGGTCATCAAGCAGCCTTAGATTATGTGAAGGGTCCTCCATACAAGCCCCTGTGAATGAGTGGTTACTATAGAAACAATAATGCATAAGAACAAACACTTTAATATAAATCTGCCTGAGCTATGTTGTTATATAAAAAAACAAAAACAAATCTATCAGCTAATACAGCTCTGTGGTACAAATAAACGTAATCAACTGCAAGGTAGGTGAGCTAAGCAAATTTAGCTAATTTGTTAGACATCAGCTAATTTGCTTAAAATCTGTTGGCGAATTTGCTGTGGAGGAACAAAACACTCCAGGACATTTAAGTAATTGTGTCGGATCGCATCACACCCCCCCATCGTTGATTATTTTTTCGCTATTTTCTATTGTTGAGATTTTTTTTGGGGGGGGAGAGGGGGGGGGGAGAGGGAGGGAGAGAGAGAAAGAGGGAGAGAGAGAAAGAGGGAGGGAGAGAGAGAGAGAAAGAGAGAGAGGGAGGGGGAGGGAGAGAGAGGGGGAGGGAGGGAGGGAGGGAGAGAGGGGAAGGGAGGGAGGGAGAAAGAGAGGGAGAGAAAGAGAGAGAGGGAGGGAGAGAGAGCGAGGGAGAAAGACAGAGAGAGAGGGAGGGAGGCAGAGAGACAGAGAGAGAGAGAGAGAGAGGGAGGGAGGCAGAGAGACAGAGAGAGAGAGAGAGAGGGAGAGAGAGGGAGGCAGAGAGACAGAGAGAGAGAGAGAGAGAGAGAGGGAGAGAGAGAGACAGAGAGAGAGAGAGAGAGAGAGAGAGAGAGAAAGGGAGGGAGGGAGAGAGACAGAGAGAGAGAGAGAGAGAGAGAGACAGAGAGAGAGAGAGAGAGGGAGGGAGGGAGAGAGAGAGAGGGGGAGGGAGGGAGGGAGAGTCAGAGAGGCTGGTGAGGAAATGACTGTTTATTGCAGCTATAACTGTAGGTGAGAACAGGAACTAACTTGTCTCTCAGATGTTCCACAAAGTTAAATCAAACTATAATTAATAATAATGAATTCTGTATTAATATTGTGTACTGGTTCTAAGCAGGAAATCAGAAGTTTGTGAGTTCAAATCCCAGGACTACCAGAGATTCGAACCCGGCCCCTTGAGCAAATCCCTTTATTCTAAAACATCTGGTAATTGAATAAATCTAAATGTTTACTGGATGTTAATATATACAGTCAGGCCTCAATTGGACAGTACAATTTTGACTAATTTCGGCCTTTTGCAACAGGATGAAATCAGTGGTCCAATTTTCAGAGGTACAAAACATGATTGTTCGCATTCAAAGACTTTTTTGTAAGTCGGTGAATCCCTCATCCTGGAAATGACTAACGTGACATTTCCATAGTCTGGAGTTTCACCAAACCACAATTAAAGCCCTGTTGTCCAGATGGAGACATTTTGAGACAACAGTGTTCCAAAAAGGTGGTGTCTGGGCAAAATCTCTCATCTGTAATGAAACAAAAACCCTGATGCCACCCTGTAGGGCAGTACAGCTCCCTGTATTCTCAGCCCAAACCTCCATCAACAGGAAGATAATGAGCAAAACTGGCATCCCGACAGCAGCACAGCACCCCTGACTGAGAAGAACATGAATGCTTAGCTCAGGTTTGGAAAAACCCAGATGGAACAAATGCCATGTCATGTATGACGGAGGATGGAATATGTCTTTTGGTATGCTTTGGAGTCATGATGTGTTCGTTTTTCCAACAACTTAAGGAAACTTTTATCCTGCACAACAGTGAAGACACGATCTGGCCCGGAGTTGAAGCTGAAACCGTTTCAGGCTGCAAGGCAATGTCCAGCTTTCATCATCAAGGCACAGTTCGCATTTTATAGCGGGCTCGAGGCCAAACATTTGTTTCTACAAATGCTGGGTACAATATGCGCTTCACAAACACTCCATTTGGTATATCTCAGAATCGCCGAATCGAATCTTGACCTTTTATTCTCCCATGAAATGCTTTATTGCAGGGCAGACAAACGGACAGCGATAACGTCTGCTTCTCCGTTTCAGTCCTACCGACAGCCACAATCACTTCAAACCTAGTTAGAACTCTAAAATGTATCTGACATTGTTTGTTTCGCTACAAATTGCAATGGATTTTCCAAACAAGCGCTGTCAACAACCAATCAGCTCGCCGTCGTAAAACAGAAATGCAGCTTGCCAAGGAGAGGGGGGAAAAATAATGAATTCGGTGGTACAGCAAAAGCACGTTCCCTGTATCAGGTTAGCACAAAAATGAAAGAAAAATTGCTATTAGACATTTCCACTTGGGTTCTTTAAAGGATTGCAGCTCGATTTTAATTCTGCATTGTGTAAGGTATTGTTTCACTCCCTTGCGCAAACTCTGGCATCACATCTGTTAAATATTGTGATGCGAGACCCTGTAGAATTCCAGAACAATGTTGGCTAAATTTACTGCAAGAACAAGGAAACACATATCCGGTTACGTTTGGTGTAGTGATCAACGTGATATTTAGTGACATCAGACCAAAACGCAAAAAAAAAAGGAAAGAAATCAGCACTTCGAATCATGACACGTCATAAAACCTTGTTCTCAGTGGCTACCACGTGGTATTCTTTTACTGCAGGTTTTTTTCAAAGCCAAATACTGTCATAATACACAGGTATAGATTTCAACAAAACATTGTGCTGCCAAGACTGAACATAAAGTGCAAGGAGTCCAACAAGGAAGGAATAAAACACGTCTGTTTTATTGGGAAATTTATACCCCAGCAATTTGCCAACACTAACATTTTTATTTATTTATCAAAGAATGACAGCTTATTAATCTATTTATAGTTACATTAAATTGTTGGGGAATATCCATGAAACAAATTAGTACCTGTTATTACTCACATTATAGCAGATAAGAACGCTCTCCTTCCATACATATTCAAAACATGTCTCCTTACAGAAAGCTCACCCTCCATACCACTTATGCTACACAGGCTCATGGGGGAGCCTCGAGCCTATCCTAGGGAACTCAGGGCACACCCTGGGCATGGTTCCAACCCATCGCAGGGCACAATCGCACACACTATGGACACTTTAGAGACGCGAAATCAGCCTACGACACATGTCGTTGGACTGAGGGAGGAAACCGGATTACCCTGAGGAAACCCCCGAAGCACGGACAGAACACGCAGGAAAGAGGGCGGAGGTGGGCTTCGAACCTGCGACTCCAGAGGTACGACGCAAACATGCTAACCGCTAAACCACCGTGCTCCCCGCTGTTACTATGGAAACAATAACGTATTCGAATGAGCACACTAATATAAACCTGTGATTTGAATTACAGCCGGTATTACTGACAGAGCTGCTGTTATAGAAATAGAAATGAATCAACATCTGACCAATCAGATTCGAGTATTCAACAGCTGTGTATAATCAGATCAGTGTGAAAAAACACCCCCCCCACAGGTATAGAAAAAAAAAAATGCAGAACACTATATACACACAAAACGGTGGTGCAGGTTTGCTTTACAGTACACATTAACTACACATGACTACAAGCCGTCATGATAAATTAGACAGCTTAACGGTGAAAAGCTGCGGAAACTGACTGTGCATGAGATTGTGTTAGAGCACAGAGCTTGATGCTAATTTCTTAATGTTGACAGCATTTGCAACCACATCGGGAACTGGATATTAGACCGCAAATACGAGGTCACGATGTTTAAAACACTGCTTAAGCAATCTTCCTTTTTCTTTTCGTTTTAACTGCTGGGCCCCTGAACAAGGCCCTTAACCCTCAACTGCTCAACTGTATAAATGAGATAAATGGAAGTTGCTCTGGATAACGGCGTCTGCCAAATGCCGTAAATGTCAAAATGTTTTGCAATAAAATGATTTATCTTCAGTAAACACGTTATCCTGGTCAGGGTTTGTAGTTTATCTGGAGCCTATCCCAGGAACACTGGGTGCAAGGCAGGAATATATCCGAGACAGGACGCCAGTCTATCATAAGGAAGCACACGCACATGCACACTTATACTCACATGCTCTGTCACATCTATGGGGAATTTAGAGCAGCCAGTCCATCAGCATGTTTTTGAGAGTTTGAGGAAACTAGAGTACCATGAAGAAACCCTCATAGATTTACAAAGAACATTCAGTGAAACTCAGAACAGACAGTAATTGGTGCTCGGGATTGAACCCTGGATGCTGGAGCTGTGAAGCAACAACACTACCTGCTATACCATAGTAGCAACCAGGATCCAGTTAGTTGTTTTTACCGTTTTAATAAAAAAAAAAAAAAAAAAAAAAAGGATGAATGATTCAACCGGAGCATACATTAGTGGTTTCCAATTGCCTGGTCGCCATGGGCAACTGATATGGAGTGCTTTATCGAAAATGTTCATAAGTTAGCATAATTTACACCAGTGACCCATTTATCTCCCCGACCCTGTCATTCTCACTCTCATAACTGCAAACAGTTTCTACTGGTTTTCATTCTGGTTACCAAATTGTACACAGCACTTACAGAAAAAAAAAACCTTTATATTAAGTAAAGGTTTGCAGGGTTAAAACAATAAACATCCACGTGTCACTTTAAGAGGAGGTCTATATGGGAAAAATTTCATTTGTCTCTAACTACACACACACACACACACAGCAGAAAGAGTCCATCCGTGCACTTTCTTAGTCCATACAAGGTACTGTTCAAGAGGAATCGAAATAAAATCCACATATGGCTACGAAGCACACCTGTCAGTAAAATTAAACTCGGCACCACCTCGCTTGCTGTGTAGTGTACAACAGACTCGTTACGGCGAGCAAAGCGGAAAAGAAAAATGCAGTGGGAGAATTCGGGCCAGTAATAGAGGCTCTTTTTTTTTTCTTCCAGGCATGCAAGTCAGATGCACTGTCCCCATTTTTTCATTCCAGCACTGTTTCACAGGGTCGCCGCAACACATTCCATCACATTCACCCCGGCATGTCCTCACAAAGGCTGCTATTGTCTCTGTGGACGTCGCCGCTGAACTGCTTGTACCCTCCAGTGCAAGACAAAGAGACAGATGCTCTTGATGTGCTCTCAGCAGATAAGCGCACTTCCTCGGCTTAGCCTGTGTCGCTGCGTGACGCCTGGGAGACGCATGTCCCCCGTGCACGCAGACGTGCGCGCGCACACACACCATCCCACACTGAGTGAACAGGCCTCATATTCACAGCGAAAGAACCAAAGCCTGAATGGCTTTTCTTTAGCTAACACAGTGCTTTCATTTTTCGTGACACCAGTCCGATTACAGCGGGATGCCGTGCTAACATGCAAAGATCACACTGAACTGAGACACACACGCGCGTGAAAATGGTTCAAATGCTGCCTGCATTTTTCATGGAGGCGAGAGCGGCGTCACACTGAACTGATTAGGCCGGACCATCTCCTGAGGCAGCAGTGATGATATATGCTTGTGTGTATGTGTGTGAGAGGATAAATAGTTAAGCACAGATGTGCAGATGACAAAAGATTAAAGACAGCAAATCCTTTCCCATAGTGAAACGTATGAGCGAGGTTATCGTTCATAGTGTAGACAGCACGTAAAAATGGACAGAGATTAAACGCCTCGGCCAAGCTTCTTACTCTCTTCTACAATTCGTTAAAATGTTTATCGCTTTAGATCTCGGGGGAACCTTTCAAAGCAGGGATGGGCCCTGCTAAATATTCCCCCAGTTTTCGCCACCATTTTTGCACACGTTTATTCATCATCTCGAGGTGGCGCACACATGTAATGCTGAACATCGATCCGTCCAGTAATTTTCCGTACTGCGCTTGGAGTCTTGGGGAACAAGGCAGGGGACACCATGGACGACGTCACAACCCATCGGAGAATCGTACAATCGCACACACATTCACACACTACAGACAATGTGGAAAATCCGCCTACAATGCATGTCTTCGGACTAGGGGAGGAAACCGGAGTACCCAGAGGAAACCCCCGAAGCAGGAGGAGAGCATGCAAACTCCGCGCACACGGTGCGGAGGCGGGATTTGGGGCTTGAAGTTGCGAGGTAAACATACATACCACCAAGCCATCGTTCCCCTTTAATGCTGAACAATGTGTCTAATCATTTTTTCCTGTCACTGCCATCAACATTAATTGATGTGACCTGACAAAATTTGAAGGTTAGCGAGTGCCAGGAGAGAGGTTTTGTTCGAAGAATGATGATCATCCTGTAGAATCTATACCAAGACATATTAAAGCTGTTCTGGTGGCTTACACTGGCGTGCCCCCTTACTAACACACTATACACTGTGTTGTCTTTTCCTTTAATGTCAGGACATACACTGTCTGTAAATACAACATAAGTATTCACCCCCGGAACTTTTCCACATTTTCATTTGAGTGTTACACCCTCATCCTCAAATCTACACAAAAATGCCCATAATGTTGAGGTCAGAGGAAAAATCAGCATAGTTCCTCTTCCTATAAGACCCCAGAGGTTGTTAGAGAACATCAGGGTTTGGTTGGGTTTTTTTTTTTTAAAACATACTTTGAAAACAAAGCATTATTAAAAACGGAAAGAATATGGCACAACCCACGACTCCAGTAATGTCAGTAAAGAGTCGATTAGTCAGGGAGAAATATAATTATGGGCTATTTTGCGTAGAGTCAGGATATACAATCCCAATTAAATCTACTGCATTTCCAGGTTGTGACACTACAAAATGTGGAAAAGTTCACGTGTTAAGATTTGTATCAGGCACTTATTGGATGTGAAGGTTCTCGGAAATGATTGCTGTATGGCAGTGGTATTTATTGCAAATACTGCATCGTATATCACTAAGTGGCTTTGCTGATACCCGATTGATACCTAAATGCGATTTTATTTATTTTTGCCAGCACTGCAATTTCCATTCAACAACCGATGTTTTTTGTCTTCTATTTTTCTTTTTACACTGATTGCACTTCAAAATAAATAGCTAAACAGTCATCAGGCTGCGACGTGTGGTCCCGTCTGAGATGCTGGTATAACCTCCGAGAGGTTTGCACTGTTTTTCGACACGTTTTGCAAATCGCCTTAAGGCATTTCCATGTGGAATTTCGTTTGACTGTAAGGTCGGATTTACTTGTTTCGTCAGATTCGAATTCGCTTCTCGGCCCAGGCTTGCTATTGCTAGCCTCCGCCATCTTTACCGCTCGATTCCTTCAAGTGACGGTAGCAACGCGTCCTCTCGTAGGTCGGCTAGGCTACGTATCACGTTTGTGGAGTCAAGCTAGACTTTACGTTGCCAGTCTACTTTCGTGTTTTGGTATTTAAGGGGTTGCGCACTTATTGGGTGAATCGCACCGAATGCGGTTTCCTGTATGAACCGCACTTTTAGAAACTGCGATTTCGATTCAAAATCGATTCATCGTTGAGCCTTAATATCCGCATGCATGTGCACATGCACGTAGTGGCAAGCGGGTTATCTGCAGTTCAGTGGACCTCTGTTACAAATGTAACTAGCATTAAATGTATGATATGTGCCATAGTTTGAGCCCGTACTGAAGATACGATAAAAACTCCTGACATTTTAAAACGTATGTTAATAATTCATTTCCAAATAATTAAATCAATAATGGATTCAGAATGCTGCTGTCAGAATCAGGAGACAGAATCACATCATACACGTGTTTAAATCCTTTCACTGGCTTTCTGTGTCTTCGAGAATTGACTGTAAAAATGTATTTACTACTTTTTAAATGTTTGCACGGCCTTGCCCCTTTGTGCCTCACAAATGCCTCACATTTTAGACATGCTAGGTGACATTTTTTGACACTCGGGTTATTTAGCTAAAGGGGGCAGAGTCAGCTTTTAGTTCTTATTACTGCGTTCCACTTAACTCCAAGCTCGGTGCTACGTCATTTTTTAACCTCTGCACAGTTGAGCGAGGAAATAAGAAAAACCCGTTTTCAGCACGGTTAAAGCTTCGCTCTGTCTGAGTACCAAACGCTCATAAGCTAGCCAGAGTAGTCACCTTCTCACAAATCTGTAGAATCAACGGTTATAGATTTATAGAACTTGTGTGTCTGTATGCTAATTAAAGCAAATACTACTACACTCTCATTTAAAAGTCGAGGAGTGGTACTTTGTTGACAGTGTAAGCAGCCATGTTGATATGAAGCCATGTGCTGACCTCGGGGTTGAGGACACCTTTCCGAATTTCCAAGTAAGAAATCGAGGGTGTGTTTTCTTTTGGTTTTCCTAGGTGGAGTTTGGAAATTCTACGTTACAAGCTTTAGTTGAATGCAGCAGTGAAGAGTACTGGAAAACGTTTGGAATTCTCTACCTGGAAAGCTATTGACAAAGATAGCAGTTTCAAAAATGGTGTGGAAATGCATGTATCCAAAATTGCATTCCACTCAGATTTTTTTTGTTTGCTTTGTTTTGTTTTTATTTTATTATTTTTTTCTTTCTATAATTCATCCATCCATTTTCTGTACTGCTTATCTTATACAGGGTCGCAGGGCACAATCGAACCCGCAACCCTGGAGGTGCAAGACAGGCGTACAAAATTATTATTATTATTATTGTTATTGTTATTATTATTACATGAAACAGTCTTCCAGTCAGTCCTCTCAGACTTCCTGCTGATCTGCATTGCTTCCTGCATTGTGTGTCACAGATCCTGTATCATATCGAGGCCCCCCTTCCCCAACCCAAACGCCACCATGAGCACAACATCGCCCTGAACAGTGGACTTTACTCCCTGCATTGATCGCCTTGAGGGATGGAACTTGATCCCAAATGTCTATGCTGAAACTGTGGCAGGACATGCTGTGGGACACAGGGACAGTCGATCAGCAGCCAATCCCCTGATCCATTTCTATCACGCTGGGTAATAAGCAGAGAGCTCACAGCTCAGCTTTCCAGAGGGGAAAAAAAAACACTCGCAGCAGCACAAGCTTAGTAAATTCATGATTAATAAATCAGCAGCCCCAGCGCTCGCGGTACTCAGTCTGCAAGATGGAGAACCAAAAAAAAAAAAAAAATGTAAAGAGAATAAGATCAAAGTGGGCTGTTCTCATTTTTGATGTGCATGCAAGACCTCTGAGTTAATTGGCCCTTATGGGACTTTGGGGGAAAAAAAAAAGCACCTATTCAGGATTTCTGGACTCTATCACTTACCTGTGTGTGTATGTGTGTGTGTGTGTGTGTGTGTGTGTGTATTACATGGCCCAAGCCACCATACGGATGATATATCACAAGGTTTTGTATTGATATGTCAAGCTATGAGAAAACCCGATCATAACTCTGATTATTTAAGCCATGTAAAATATGCACTTTTTTTTTTTTCCACCAGCAGTTTTGCTAAGACGCTTTGTTTAATCTCGCAGTGACACAGTGACAACGTCCAGCTGGTAAACATGCTGTCAGACTATTCTCAACTAATTTTAGCCCTTAAAAATCTAACACATGTGAAGTGCTTCATCTGATTTGCATATACGGACAAAATATCAAATTGGCATTCCTGCAGCATAATCATTACTAAACTACTTACTATAAGTATTTAAGTGACAAATGGCCTCTAATCCCATGAATATGGGATCTTATACTAACTTATTTATGGTTGTGGCATTGTGTGACTGGGATTTTAAAAAATGTCCTGGACAATATAAAACAAAATAACAATATCCACCCTATTACTAATACTGTAATTTAACACAGATACAAAAATATTGCATAAGACTGTGGCATAAGGGTGAGTGTGTGTGTGTGTGTGTGTGTGTGTGTGTGTGTGTGTGTGTGTGTGGTAGATATATTAAAGAGTAAAGAGTATTTGTAAAAAGGGATTCAAGTGCAGTTCAAATGAATGAATACGTGTGTTTAGGTGCTGCTTCGATACTGCGGAGTTTGCTTGATTTTGCGTTCATTTCTGCAATCCTGGAATCCTGGAAGGACTGATTAACAGACTAAAGGAAAAGACAACATACTGTATAATGTCAGTACATACACTGTGTGTACATACCGTATAACTATTCACCCCACCTGGAACTTTTCCACATTTCCATTCTGTTACAATCTGAACTTGACATGGGATTAATTGGGATTAAATGTCATAAATCTACACTAAATCGCCCGTAATGTTGAGGTCAGAGATAAAATCAATAGAGTTCTTCTTCCTGGAAGACCCCAGAGGTTGTTAGAGAACATACTTATACAAACAGAACAAAGTTCTGGGAAAATATTAATCAGGGTTCGGTTTATTGTTTATTGAATGCGTGTCGTGATGTGATGACGTCACATGACACGTCTTGGCCCAAATTTGTGGGAAATCTGCGGTACTTTTTTATGGAGTACTTTTTTATGCGGCCCGAATATTATGGAGTTTGCTTTGATTTTCTGTTCGTTTCTGCGATCGCAGGATCGCAAAACCCTGGAGGGACTGACCAATCAGCTTGTCTCCTTTCCTCACAGCGTACATCACTTTCACTACTATCTCTAACTTACATGCCTGACATTACACGCAGGATTTGCCATTATAGTCAAATCTTTTCTGTAAACAGAAGAGGATGCATGGTTTGTAAAATTTGTGTGGTTCTCTGAGAAAACCATGCACACAGTCAAAATGTCATTACTTTCTTAAAGAGGAAATAAAAACATTTCTATATTGTTTTGGTGACATATATTCATTATATTATTGTATTGGTGACATATGAACAGAAAAACGCTATTTTAACCAAAGCCTGGTTTTCCTTCTGTTTTTGGTTGTGACTGCCAGAATTCAACCACAGCAACATCCAAAGGGTTTTCCCAAACCATATATATATCATATGTCATGTCTTAGTTAAACTACAATTTAATTGTGTCATATAGAGTAATATTATGCAAATATGTGGGCTGGTAAACTATGTGTTCTGCAAAATTTGTGTCGTATCATATGCAGGTCATTTCAAATTCTGCTCGTCAGTAGCAATAGGTGCCTAGTTACCCAGCCTACCATTATACAGTCCCTCCAGAATTTATCCATTTCGCAATCGGAGAAATTACAACAAAACTCCGCAAACTCAAGCAAACTCCGAGATATTCAGAGGAGCTTGTGATTTTTCAAAATTTCCGCAGATTTTCTGCAGACGTCACGTGAAGCCATCGCGACACGCATTCAGCCAAAGCCCTCCTCGTTTCACGTGCTCAAACATGAGTACAGCTAAAGAGTCTCATTTACCAACGAACATCGCTGTGAAAGACCGTGCTAAACAACTTCCTGCAACTGCGATTTCGCCAATTCAATTTCGCAATTTTTTATTTTTTTAAATTTTTTTTTAAAAAGCCGCAGCAAAACCAAGCATGTCTGGCTGCAACAATCACAAGAAAATCTCGGTGCAATCCTGCATGGCCTGCATAGAGATTGCTTTTTTGTTAGATCGATATGTTAGATACTTAAATATGAAAAGACGATAAGATAAAACTTCTTTATAGTCTTTTTTTTATTTTGGTAAGCTAGCCAAGAGTAGCGTATGTATAAAATAAAAATAATAAGATTATACATTTTCTTGAAAGCGCACAATAAACATTACGAATCCGACGAGGCCGGATCTCCTGAATCTTCTTGAAATCTGACCCATGCACTTTGTATACCACTGTACACAAAGTTATGCTGAAGGAACTGTATTCTGATTGGTGGAGAAATTGACCCATGAAACGTATGACATGTCAAAATGCTTGAAAGCATTTGGTCTGTACTGTTGACTTCCACCTGGAACGTCGAACAGCAAATAAATAAAAATACGGAACCTTCGCCGAGTGCTGGTTTCGACAAATAACAGAACTCTCGTTCTGCGATGCAAAACTACGAAGCGTCAATTTCGATTTGTAAATATTGAAATGTTAAGGTGGACGACTGAGAAGCTGGAAGCTAGCTGGGCATGAAATCAAACTTTTTCACCTGGACTGTCCTTTCACTTTTCACTTTTTTTTGCAACCATGGCAGACTGGATATTATTTTCACTTTGTGTTGGAGAAATAAACGGATGAAGGCGTTTGATGATTCAGATGTAAAATAAAGTTCTGTGACGATACAGTTTATGATTCTTCTTACTAGCAGAAACGGAGTTGCGTTTTTTTCATAGCAGAGCATAAAGTCACGGTGAAATCACTGAGGCTGAGACTCTACCGTCTACAGTTAGACTTCACATAGAGTTCACGTTTACTATATTCAGCAGTAAAAATAACCATCTGGCTGACGGAACCTATGAGTGTGTTTTCTTTCTCAAATGTGAGCATCTGTTTATACTGGCTAATTCCCAGTGTGTATAATGGCAATAAATTTGGTGGAAATGGTATTTACTTGGTATTTACTAGTTTTGTTAGACAGTCTATTGATGCTTCTGTTATTATAGTACAATTATCTAAACAGTATATCTTTGTCCACTTAATGGCCTTTTATTTGTTTATAGGTAAAATAATTTAGTCAGTCAGTACTTGGGTGTAGCAGCCTGTTTATACTGAACTGCTGTATAGTAATCAGTGTACATTCACAAAGCCAGGAGGTAAAAAAAAAAGAGACCTTGGCTGAAAAGCTGGTGGATTTTCAATGTCACAAAAACTGTTGCTTCTCTCCACCTACACCGCTATTTCTAGGAAAAATAGTGAGCGAAGGCGGGAAAAAAATTGCTTCTCGCCCACCCCAATTAGCAATATGCTGCTGTAATGCCATATGTTATGCTTGCATAACAAAAATGCATGAAGATCATTAGCACTTACCTGTTTCCAGAGGAAGTTGTCCTCCTGGTTGATTTGCCAGGCCGTGATCAGGTGGATGGAGGAGAGCGCCACTCCACACAGCACCGCCGCTGTCATGCGCACGGGCAGCAGCGTGTAGGTGATATAGCCAAAGAACACGGAAGTCCAGACGCCCTCGGAGGCACTGCGTGGTTCCACCATGAAGACGCCGAACGACTGAACGACCACCAGGACCACCACCACTAGGTAGCTCACTACCCACATGCAGTCCTGGTGGAAGCCGGTGCGGTTACACACCACCATCATGGCCAGGAAGAGTGCCATTGCTACAGAAAGTACTGACACATAGGCGACATTTACATCCTGAGTCCTGAGCACACAGTGAAACGTCAGCATGAGGCCACACACGAGCACGAGCACACCCATGAGCATGGTCAGAGAGCTCTGGTTCAACCGGAAGAAATAGCGCTGGTAGAGGCGCTCCAGTTTGGCTGACTCAAACTGCTTGGACTGGAAAACGTTCGCAAGCTGCCACAGGCACCCTAAAACGGCCGTTCCCACTTCCCTGTCCTCTTCCTTCTCCTCCTCCTCATCCTCCTTCATCCTCTTGGATTCACCATCCTCAATGGCTAGATCTCCTTTTTTCCCATAGTGGTCCTCTTGCCAGACACAGCGTGTGCTGAAGGTGCTCGCACCGGCACCGGCTCCTGCGTGGGGTGGCGCTTCGGCGGCTTCAGGGTCAGCCAGGCAGCTCATGTAGCGCCGGCGCCAGTCCCTCTTACGCCACCGCTTACGGCCATTCCGCTCGCCCCATGCCATCTTGTGCTCATCTGCACGGGTGACTAAAAAGCCACTGACCCAAGACATCCTGAATGAAATGAAACAGAGGGTGAAAGGTCATGAGCATGTGTCAAAACACTGCAGTGCCATTCAATCTGTAATTCTCTACCATGAATTACATTGAATTCAACTGGCTCAGATGTGTGACAATGAAAAGAAAGACCCAGGTGGTTCACTGACATTTTCTCACGCATGTCAAATAAACCAGGAAACTAAACTCTTAAAGATTAAAGAGGTCACATTACCTGCTTGGCTTCCCGGTGGTTTTGCAGTGCTGCTTTCCTCAGCCAGGTCCAGCATTTAACCCTGTGTACAGAGCTGATGGTAGCAGCTTGGTCTGAACACACACAGGGTGTGACTGAGAGATCCAGGACACCCAGTTAAGCAAACAGTCAAATAACGCAAATAACACGAGTGAGCCGAACACCGATGGCTCCGCATCTCTGAGCTGCCCGAGTCTGTTTGTTTGATAGAAAGATAACAGAGACAGGACAGAGTATAATATTAGATCCGAGCAAAGAGTGCTTTACAAGATATGTGTTATGAGTAAACATGGCAAGTTGCTGTCAAATACAAGGCTGGGGGGGGGGGGGGAATGTTCTCATGGAGTTCCCGTTCCCACCAACAAATTACACTATCAGCAAAACACCCCAGATCACTCACAGCTGTTTTGTCTCTTAAAGATTTTCCCAAAAAACGTCCAGAATATCAAATATCACGTAGAGGAACAGTAAATGTTTGTTTGTTGGAGACATGTCAGCTAACAGAGAATGTCATCAGAACATTTTGTAATGGATCTGATATGTTCTAAAAAGGTCTGGATGTAATGTTGCCAAAATAACATTCCTACAACGTTGTGAAGACGTGACGTAAAACAGGTTAGCTTCACGATGTTTTTCAAACTCACAAGACGTTCGTAGCTAGACAAGTTCATGTACAGCGTAGACATAGACTAGGGTTGGGCGATATATCGATATAATATCAATATCGTCATAAATGATTACGCGATACAATTTACTGAGATATCGTTGGTATGATGTTGGTTTTTTTTTTTACATTTTTAATAATTACAAATTAAATGGTACTGATTTTATGTCATTGATTTGATGGATTTTTTAAAAACTTAATATTCTTTGTCTTTGTAAACATCAAAGAAAAGATTAGTCAAACTATAGGTCAGGTCTATACTGCTATAATGTGTATATATATATATATATATACTTTTTTTTCAGAGAACATACTGAAATAATGTTTATATATATACATATATATATATATACACACACACACACGCACACACACACACACACATTTTCGGACACCCTGCAGTACTAAACTATACCTTTCTTTGTCATTGAAGTGGTCCCCTTATCCAGGGTTGGGAGGGTTACTTTAAAAATGTATTCCGTTACAGTTACAAATTACTTCATAAACAAAAAAAAGGTAATCAGTAACATAATCCAAGTATCACTATATGAAAGTAATGGAATCTAAAAAGTATTTTTGGATGACTTCAAGGTCACATATGTAAATAAAGTCAAGAGAAAAGCAATATGATAAAATAAATCTAAAATACTTTTATTTAGAGCTTATTTTAAGCTTAAAACATGTTCAGCGTTTGGGTTTGTTTTAATAAAATAAATAAATGAATAAATAAAAGATCACTGTCCCTGATGCGGGTAACATTACATCACAAACGCTACAGTGATCATATTCTGGTTTTCCAAAAAGAGGACACCGGGGTTTTTTTTTGTTTGTTTGTTGTTGTTTGTTTTTGGTGGGGAGTCTTAATAGCGTTCAAAACAATGTTACTATGAATGCAGACTTTAATACACTGAAAAAGACACACTATTAGCATCACATGAATATATATATACATGAAATTGATTTCACTCTGCCCATGTTTGAAATTTTTGCCCTACATTCTTTTGAATGTCCATGGAATAAAATAAAATATCAGATGCCACGAGTGTACCTTCTACGCATTTGAATGTCCAGGTAATATGAAGCAATGTGATAACATGAAATTAAAAATGACCTTATATGGCCATAGGCATTGTTTCAACTCAGGACAGTTGTCATTTGCTGCTATTGTCAAACAACTGTTTGATATCGTATACAACAGCGCTTCATCTTCACGCGTTCGCTGAGAGTAGGCTAATGGTTGAGAAGTAGGAATTTGGCCAATAGTTGCTGCAAGCCTTGTATAATCGACTAATTTTTGTGTGAGAAGGTGGGAATTACACAGAGGGGTCAAAGCAATGCAAACATGCGCACACATGATGCATTATTAGACAATAAGCACATGATAATGAAACTTAGACGCTTTTTAAGGTCTGAAAAAGAGGACATATGGTCACCTTAACAAAAGCATTTCAGAGAACAATTTGTGTTAATTTCTACCTGGAGGTTGCTTATGTGAGTCACGACTGGCAAGAGAGAACCAGAACTATAATCAAGCAGCTGTCTATATTGTGTTATGTCAAAAGATTAATTTCTTTGGTTTTAAATATAAAAAATTGTAATCCTGACAGTATTCCCATTTTTTACAAAAAATGTACCTGTAATCTGATTACTTTGTTGTTTGACGTAACTGTAACGGATTACAATTACCAGTTTTTTGTATCCTGATCACATAACACCTTCACATGTACTCCGTTACTCCCCAAGCCTGCCCTTATCCTACACATGGAAATGTGGTACCTTTAAACGTGATTAAGGGTACACAGATGGACCACTGGCAATTCAGTTTTAGAGTCAGTCTTTAAAGGTATACTACATGCACCTAGCTACAAAATACCTACTAAAGATACAAAATGTGTATCCTTGAAGGTACCATCCCAGTGACAAGGACAGCAGAGTTTAGTACTTACATTAAAAAAATATATTTATTTATTTTTAAAGGCAAAAAAATTAAGAAGCTCTAAACATTTCCAGGAACCAGATATTCATAGAACCGTGTTGTTTATAAAATGTTTTGCTAACCCGAAAATGTTAGCCAGGTTAGTACACTACATCAGTGATCCTCAAGCCAGGGGTCTGTAAAGAATCGCACATTGGGTGTGGGATTTTCTTTTGTCAGTTCTGACACTGTTGAAAATTAATTATTTATTGAATGATTGAGTCATAGTTATTAGCCTGTTTGTTTGACTGGTCAATCCAAACCTCAGTCAATCAATCAATCAATCATATATATATATATATATATATATATATATATATATATATATATATAGACTGCTAAACAGTCAGTGACTATTTTATCACTAATGTGTTCTGTGAGTGTAAAGTTCAGAAATAAAAAATCAAAAACCTCTATGGCTTTAATTAACAGCCAAAATATTTCACATTTAAATGATTTAAAAAGATGGATTGTGTATATATTATATAAATGCGTACTAATGGGGTTCTTTTATAGTCAAAGGGATCCCTAGCTGGAGAAAGTTTGAGAACTACCCTGAACGACACTGGATAGTGGGAACCAATAAAGACCAATAAGGAAACACTCTACTCAGTGTAAAACATGAACAATCTGACTACGATCACAGACATCAGGATAAATGACATCATGGTACACTTCCTGAAAGTACTGTTTGTCCTAATTAACACCAAGCAACACTTATCTGACATTACATCCCTGTTGTTGAAGTCATCATGTTTAACATGACACCTGGAAATATTTGAACGCATGTTGTGTGTCTGTGCATGTACATGACTTTTGCTATTATTTATGATATTAAAAAAAGCACATAAATAAATAAATAAATAAATAAATGTGTTTGGGGTTATATTTTGAGCTGCCTAGAATGAAATCCTAGAGTACATCTTAAAATGCATACTACATTATTAACCAGTAGGAGGGAGGTTCATGTTCAGTGCTCTGTACACTATTTTCACGTACTGTTTAGTACGCTAGTATGCGGTGGAGGACGGAGGCTCAGACTTCGGCTCGTGGGGTCTTTTAGATTATAATTTTTTTTTAAATTAAAATTCAACACAATGTAGACTAAAAGCGGACATTGTTTGATGTCGTCGTGTAGAAACAATACCCTTGCAGACTAGATATGTGCCTACAGGACACGTTTAAAGGGAAAATTCATGGCGCTGTTTCAGATTCCAGCTCACAAAACCATCGCGCGCGCGCTGACGCTTCATGTAGAACCGAGAGATGTGGAGCGGAGTGACACTAAAGCGCCATCGTGTTTTCTGTGCTTTCTGCTTGACTCTGTGTGTGTGTGTGTGTGTGTGTGTGTGTGTGTGTGTGAATATTCAGTTAATGCAATAGGAAACAGCCTGTGTTGTCCCTGATAATGCTGCTGTAGCTGCTCACTGAAACGCCGCACCGCAAAACAAGCACGCACGCACACACATGTACACTGTTAATGTAAGCTATAAAGACACACACACACACACATACACACACTGTCACTCACCAAGACGTGCATGGGTTCAGCTGCTCACCGCGTTTCACGTCTCAGATTCATGCCATAACCCGGTCACGGTCCGGCTCGTGCCCCGTGTACGCTCTTCTCCTACGGTTACAGTGTGTGCCGCTGGCGCTCGCGCTCTGTCGTACACCGCGCAAGTCCTGTCAGCTCTGCGCTCGCGCAGTTTGGCACAAATCCCGCGCGCCACCTGGCGGCGAGCACTACATTATGGCCGACGTGCTGGCGACTTTTTTTTTGTCTTTCTGGGAGGCCGTTTAGGGCGAAATACAGTGAAACACTTGCGCGAGCGCATGCGTGCGCACGCATACACAAGCACGCACGGTACTTGAGCATGCATATGAAACCCTGCTTCAACACACACATACTGTATATATGAAACACTACTTGCATACATATAGGCTACATATGCATATGTGTATATGAAATACTACGAGCCTCGGAGATGCGTCGTTGAGTGATTCACACAAAACGATCCACAGCGCCGATTTCTCCGGTCAAAGTGTTTTTGTCGACTTGCAAATCGGGTGAACTAGTAGTGTGAACTAGGCTTAGCACACACACACGCGATATTTGAGCATATATATGAAAGACTGCTTGCACAGACACACACACGCGCGCACGTACACACACACTGTATCTATGAAACACTACTTGCATACATATAGGCTACTACTTACACGCATATGTATATAAATCAAATGTGCGCGTGCACACACACACACACACACACACACACACACACACACACTACTGTATTATGTACTGTATATATGAAACACTACTTGCATACATATATAGGCTACACATCAATTGCACACACATACTACATAACTACACACACACTACTTACTGTATATATGAAACACTACTTGCATACATATATAGGATACACATCAATTGCACACACATACTACATAACTACACACACACACATACTACTTACTGTATATATGAAACACTACTTGCATATATATATAGGATACACATCAATTGCACATACATACTACATAACTACACACACACACACACACACACACACACACACATATATATATATATATATATATATATATATATGAAACAATACTTACAGACACATGCTACTTGCACATGCATATGAAATACTACTTACACACACACACACACATGCTTCTTGCATATGTATATGAAACACATATTTACACACTCAGTTCCTACTTGTGTGTGTGTGTGTATATATATATATATATATATATATATATATACACACACACACACACACACACACATATATATATATATATATATATATATATATATATATATATATATATATATATATATATATATATACATATATGTGTGTGTGTGTGTGTGAAACACTTGCACATCATTTATCATACATCCATACTGGTAGGGAAAGGCCAAGATTAATCTATTTCATTTTTATGTACAACACATTCTTGTCATTACCTGAAAAGTTTGCCAGAATGCATGCATTTAGTGCAGTGTAGAATGTAAAAACACCATAGTAGTGTAAACATATCATCACTGTCACACACAATGAGCAATTCAAGGGGAAAAAAATTAGGAACTATTAATAGGCCAGTTAACTGGGCATTCTTGGTACTGTACAATGAAATGACTTCCAGGAGCACTGAAAATTCTTGTGCACTCACACATGCACGTGTACACACACACACACACACACACACACACACACACACACATTCATGCACGCACTCAATATGTACAAATATGAATGTATGAGAAAGTGTGTGTATGTGCAAATGTTTCATATATATGCACTAGTAGCATGTGTGTGTGCAAGTGAGTTTCACCTGAAATGGCCTCCCATAATTTGTCCTACTTTATCAAACTGTCCTTCTATAGAATATGTTTTTATGTGTGTTCATGTGTTTTTGTAAAAAATAATAATAAAATAAAGCAACACAAGTATTTTGTGGTATTTTGTCTACTTTATTACTGTGACATCAGAAACTGCCTCCAGAATTAACATATTTGAAGTTTAATTTTACAGGCATGCAAAAGTGAAGTGCGCATGCACAGAAAGCCTTGGTGGGATGTCTCGATAAGGAGGACAATTTGTCACTTTATCCTGGTCAGTGTTACAGTGGAGTCTATCCTGGGAACACTGGGCACAAGGGATGGAATATAACCTTGATCGCACAGCAGTCCATTGCAGGGCGGCATGCAAACACATTAAGTCATACGAGCAACCTTTCATAACCAATGCACCTAACGGCATGTTTTTCAGCGGAAGCAGGAAACCAGAGAACCCAGAGGAAACCCACACAGACATGGGAGAGCATGTGCAACTCCACACTGGAGCTCTGAAGTAGCAACGCTACCCCCTGCACCATTGTGCCACCCCAAGCCATTTATTATGATACTTTATTTTAATTTTATTTATTTGAATTTTTATGTTTTAGTAGGCCTCTATGTTTTATCTACACCTGCTTTTTCTGTTTTAGTGACTCCTTTAAGAAGCCATTTTCATTAATGATGAAACCCGTCAAGGAAAAGTGCGAAAAAATTTTTATTCTTTGTTCCATCCATCCATCCATCTTCTATACCGCTTATCCTTCCTTCAGGGTCACGGGGAAACCTGGAGCCTATCCCAGGAAGCATCGGGCACAAGGCGGGGTACACCCTGGACAGAGTGCCAATCCATCGCAGGGCACAATCACATACACATTCACACACCCATTCATACACTACGGACACTTTGGACACGCCAATCAGCCTACCATGCATGTCTTTGGACTGGGGGAGGAAACCAGAGTACCTGGAGGAAACCCCCGCAGCACGGGGAGAACGTGCAAACTCCATGTATTCTTTGTTGTATGTCATAATTTAGTTACTGCTGTTTCATATAGGTTTGTACCTAACACATGATAACCGCACTGCTAGTCTAAACAGCATGGGTGTGGATGCAAATCAGAGCAAATCTGTAGGATTTTTCATTGGAAACTACCTGCAGTCAAAACATGTATTTTTCAACATCATCTCACACAGCACCTTCTCTCAGTTTTAAGGGCCGAATTTCATGATGAACCCAAGAGGAAATTTCACTTTCAATTATAAAGAAAAGGAAAAATGTATATATAAAGTTAAATTAATATTCTCATTCATGTTTATTATCCAGTAATTTAGCTTGCAGCACATTATTCAGTAACAATCATTCATTATTCTGTAACTACACTTAAGGAAAAAAAGGTTAAACCTAAAACACGTCAACTTGACCCTAGTAGGAAACTCTTCAGGTTATATGTAGAACCAGAAAGGGTTCCAAGTAAAAGCGAACAACTAGTAATTATTCTTAACTTCATTTAGACGAACCTTAATAGGAAATTAATAAGAAATGTAAATCTGTGAAATTGTGTAAAAGCATCATCGGAGGAATACTTCCTCCAAAGCTTGTGGAACTTCAGTCTGTTTTGTGTAACGAGGCCTGTTTTGAGGATTCCACCAATTTGCACTGATGTAAACGATGTGTTTGTATGGCTGCAGGCCTCACCATGCAAATATGGCTCTGTTTGCTTTGCTTACTAAGTGTGACCTCTGAACACAGTTTGGAGTTCCTAAAAGAGGTTTGTATTTATTTTTCTGCCCCCCCCCCCCCATTATAGAATAATAAAACCCTTAAAACACTGGATTAACATAAATGAAAATGGAACTATGAGAATTATGTTGTGATAAAAAAAAAATCCAAAATAAATCAAAATAATTTAGTATTTTACCATATTCAAAGTAGACACCCTTTTTGCATAGAATTTCCAGAAATGTATTCTTGGCATTTTCTCAACCGATTTCTTGAGGAATCCATCTGAGATGCTTTTTAAACAGTATTAAAGGAGTTCCCACCTATGCTGGACACTTATCGGCTGCTTTTCGGAATAATTCGCTTCAAGTCAACCATTGTAAAAAATATTTTTTTTCTAAGTAAAATGTAAGTTCTCTAATGAAAGAAATGAATATGTTGACACAATTATATTTTTGTCTACAACACCCATTTCAAACATTTAATCAATCATACACCTTCAGATCAAAAAGGTTTTTAAGATCATGAGAAACATTTCAGTCATGTGTCTCCAAACTTTTGACCTGTAGCGTACATTCAATGCATCGATGCTTCAGTTAAGCCTGCAGTCATGAGTCGCCTCAAAACTACATAATGGACTGCAAAAAATTATAGAGAACCAAGTTAGTACTCTGTTAGAGGCACAAGAAAGCAAACTAATTTCTTAACATTCTCAAACAGAAAAGCTTTGCTTTCCCTGTTGAGGATGGACTTTTGTCAGATACGTATCGTTTCTCTGGAAACATGTATAAAGCTTCGTTTTGACCATATCAACTATTACTACTGAAGTAGACTGAAGTTATTGCCTAGATTCTTCCTCACATATCATATCTACATACATAACTACACTATAACCTATACAGTTACACATTTATACTGTAAAACTGCCATTAGGTCACTGCATGTGTATGTCATGATTACAGTTGCTATAAGTTTGGGCTATTTCTGCCATCTAGTGGCATTAATAGAACAGTACACAACTGAGATATCACGGTAAAGTGAAATGACAGCACAGTCAGCATTCCACCCAGGTTGCCAGTAAAGTTAAGGGCCTTTTCTCAAGGATTGCCAGTAAAAGGGCCTTTTCTCACCCAGATTGCCAGTAAGGTTAAAGGCATTTTCTCAAGGGTTGCCAGTAAGGTTACGGGTCTTTTCTCAAGGGCCCAACAGTGGCTCTCTGGCAGTTCTGTGATTTGAAATTAGCTTTGCCACAACAATGCCACCAGCACTGTGCATGACCCCTGCACCCCTCACACAAACTCTTCACCCTCCTGCTGTCGGGCAAAAGGTACCAAAGCATTCGGGCCCTCACAACCAGTCTGTAACAGTTTCTTCACCCAAGCCATCAGACTCCTCAATGCCCAGAAACTGGACTGACACACCCTCCTCCAACACACACACACACACACACACACACACACACACACACACACACAAACTCAGCCCAGAGAAGATAAGCCATTCCACTCCCTTGTTCTTAAATTGCTGCTATATTTATTTATTATTATTTTTTTTAATAAATCGATAAATAAATTACTTTTTCTTTTTTGTCACTACTATACTGTCTATCTGGCTTCTACCCCAATAACTGCTATGTCCATATACGGTATAAGTTTATCTGATGAATACTATGTCATAGTACATTATAGTATGTTTACATTCACAGCATTCTTCTTCTTATTATTATTATTATTATATCTTTTTTTGCACTACCTGTTACATCTGACACTTATCCACACTAGAAGTGTGTACAGTTCAATGCTGCACTGTCTCTTACTGTGCCTCTGGGGCTGTTTTAGGAATGATTGTACTGTCTTGTGGTGTTTGCACACATGCACTTTATGTAGTCCTGTGTAGGTCATATTTAGTTCTGTGTGGTTTTATGTAGCCCCATGGTCCTGGAGGAACGTTGTTTTGTTTCACTGTGTACTGTGCCAGCTGTATATGGTTGAAATGACTCTAAAGCCACTTGACACTTGAAATACCACTCTAATTCTGACCTTGAATTATTATGTGTCTTTATGTGGCCATTCTTTCTGCACCAAGGAACAAACTGATTCGGGGTTAGTGGGTAGCACGCCTTCCTCTCACCTCTAACGCCCGTTAATATTAGCGACAAGCCTTAGCTCGAATGAACCCGCAGGACAAGTCTAAGAGAGAACAGTGGTGGGGGTGCGGGGAAATATTTAATCAATTTTCCTCATTGATGAAGACTTTAATATTAATACAGCTCAAGTGAATATTTTTTTTAAATAGACTGTAGGCACAAGTAACCATGTTTTGTTAGCGAGATGTTGTTTGAGCCGTTGGTGTTTTTCGAGAGATGGTTCACCCCCCTACCCAGAATGTACACACACACAAGCCAAACATGGAGATAGTTATGGGAATTCCGGTTCTTTTGAACGAGTCAGAGCAATCGGTTCAGCTCACCAAAAGGAGCCGATTCGTTCGACTTCTAAACGGCTCACTTGCGGTTATTTATTTTTTATTTTTCTCGACATCAGTTGAGGTTTTTGTTGTTTACCTGCGTATCGCTTCCTTTTAACATTATACTTGATTCCTATGTTTATATAAATGTAAAACTCGCAATATTCCACATATTTGCACTATAATATTATACGTTTGACTTTTATTCAAGAAAAATTTGAAGATTTCTGTTCATTAATGCTGGGGTACACATCTCTATTATTCTACAAGACAAACATCATTATACCGAGCAGCTATTTTGCTGTACAAAACAATTCAGATAGTTAGGATTCACAGCTTACCTTTTATATCCTTACAATTGGAAATATGTAATATTGTGTTTTATTGTGTTTTTTTGTGACTTGTTTTTGCATGATATATTTGTGAAGTGGGTGTCGTGAAAGTCGCTTTTTTAAAATGAAATGTATTATTATTATTATTATTATTATTATTATTATTATTATTATTATTATATCCAAATCTCGCCGAAAAGAGTCGGTTAAAAGAACCGACACACTCGGGAATCACTCAAGTGAGCGAGTCAGTGGTTAAAAGCGAGGTTGCTGGGGGGTGTTTTCCCGTGTAACTGAAATAAGTCACAATGGAGGTTAAAAAAACAACAACCTGAATGGAGTCACTAACACGCTAGCACACAAATACTCATTATACAGCTCACGTGTTGTCTCTTTTTATTTGTATTAACTGGATATAAATGTTAATGTTTAAGGATGTAGATGTTGGGGCTGAGGTGAAAAGCCCACAGGCTGTGAGTGAAGGAGGAGAAGCGGTGTGTTAAAGCAGACTGGGACTGTGTGGGCTAGGGCAGCTTCAGGAGCTGCATCTCACGCTTTTAGAGGAGGAAAGTGCTCCTTAGCTGAGGACATAAGCGGATGTCCCTTTCCAATTCAAACGTCTTTTTGCTAAAAGAGGTTAGTTCGGTTTTTCACTGTGTTTGTTGCTGTAAGGAAATAACATGGAGAGAGAGAGAGAGAGAGAGAGAAGTGTAAAGTGGATGAGCATGGCATGTCTCTACCAGCAAGATGGAAATGGTCTTTAATCTTCGTGTGTATTCATGTTGTGGTCACTTAATGGACGTTGATATTCCTCTCAGAAATAAATGTATCAAATTGCACTTTTCCATCATCAAATCTACATGTTTTTGTACCTATATTGTTTATCGTTTACATAAGATCGTGCATGTGGTGTATCTTGAAGGTACAACAGCGGTGCTTAAGGTAAAAGTATGTAAAGAGTACTTTTTAAAGAGTGTACTATATTCACATTTTCAGGTAGGACAAACATACTAAAGGTACAAAGGTAGAACCACAAGGGAAAGTACAGTCCATCCATCCATCCATCCATTTTCCCTAGCGTTTATCCTACACCGGGTCGCAGGGAGCCTGGAGTCTGTCGCAGGGAACTCTGGGGACACAGTGAGGGACACCCTTGACAAGGTGCCAACCCACCCATCGCAGGGTACAAGTGTACACACATCCACACACTACGGACATGTCTTTGGACTGGCAGAGGAAACCGGAGTACCTTGAGGAAACCTCAGAAGCACGGGGAGAACATGCAAACGCTGTGCACACAGGACAGAGGTGGGATTCGAGCACCCAACCCCCTGGAGATGCGAGGCAAACGTGCTAACCATTAAACCAACGTGCCCCCCTGAAAGTACATTCTGGCACCTTTATTTCTGAGAGTGCAGCTGCAGAATGGTTAATTTGTTGAGAGACAGCTTAGTAAAAGAGTACGAACCGGCTTTATTTAATAAAAAAAAGAGGTAAAGAGAATATTTCTGCAGCAAAATAAATGAAGGTCAGTGTGACATATTAATCTTTACAATTAACATTTGATGTTCCGTGATGTCCAAGATGTATTTTGTAATGAAATTCTGGGTTTACTTTTGTTGTTTTTTTTCTGTCAAACTTTATTTTGATTACCTATTTTCTACATTACCCACAATGCCATTTGACTACCTGATGATAGTGGAGCAAGTGGGATATAGCCCTTGCTTCATCTCAACCTAGAGTGAGCGATGCAGCAGTGCTTTAGTCCTTAAGTCGGTCCAGATCTCTCACCTCCTCACCTGTGCACTCTGCTGAAACAGGCTCCAAAGTTTCATACTTCATACTATCATGCTAATGCTGCCATAAGCTTCTCATAGACTATAAGCATCTCGTAGATCTCTAACTGGCCTAGATGAGATCCTGCCAAAGCTGCGTCAGTCAGCTGAGCCTTCAAATTATGGGCAAGGTTTCTTTATAGGAGGGCACATTGAATTAGCCAAAACAAAATGAGTGAAAGATCAAATTTACAGCATGAAAATGGCCTACATTCCACACACCGTGATTTACTATATCTTGTTAAGTTGTGCGCACAATTGACTGTTGGCACCCAATACAAAAAAAATCTACATAACTGAATGTTCTGGATCAAGTGCTATTTTATGAGCTTCTGATTCATGAAGGTGTAAGCTGTATTGTTAAGTTAAATCAAACTGGCAGTGATTAATGTGATAATTACTACAAGGACTATTCATTCGACAATGTATTAGCAATACACTACACTCCTATTAGATGTTTGTTTCAATGCTTGACATCTTCTCATTCATATATAATATATATAATCATATTGGTCTTTTTGTATTTTTTCTAAATTTTAAATTGTATCATGCAACATTATATTACACTTAGCAGAAGAAAACACGATTTCCTTCTTCAGCCTTAAAGGTCATGCTCTAGACCAGGAGTGTCCAATCTTATCCGCAAAGGGCCAGTGTGGGTGCAGATTTTCATTCCAATCAAGCAGAAGCCACACCTGATTCCAAGTGTTTAATCAGTTGATGTCGACTTTCAGTAGAGTCACACCAGCCCTTTCCGCATAAGATTGGACACCCTGCTCTAGACACTGTCTCAGATGCTCCTGCTCAAGAATGATTTTTATTCAAGAAAATCTTTTTTGGAAATAGAACTATTAGAAAAAAAATCATGGCCGAAACCAACAGAAAAAAACTGCAGGATCGGACAGGATTGGTCAAACTTATTTACAGGAGTAGGATTAGTCAAGAGTGTAAATGTGAGGTCACGAGTCAGATTTTCTTTGGGAGTGGGAAGGAGTGGGATTAACCATACATATACACCTCTATCTGGACTGGAAGACTACAAGTGGACCATTTGTGACAAGACAAATATCACTGCTGAGTTGAGAACAGTCCACAAACCACAAATATTGAGCCAGCATTGGCTCTGTAGCCAGATTCTGATGAAAGGTAGAGGATGATTAAGAGGAATGGCGCATGGAATAAATGAGCTATAGACTGCAAATATACATGTATAGGTGTGGCTTAGTGGTTAGAACATTCGCCTCACACCTGCAGGGTTGGGGGTTTGATTCCCGCTGCGTCCCTGCATGTGTGGAGTTTGTAGGTACTCCGGTTTCCTTCCTCAGTCCAAAGACATGCATTGTAGGCTGATTGGCAAAGTGCCTGTAGTGTATGAATGTGTGTGTGAATGGGTGTGTGATTGTGCCCTGCGATGGATTGGCACCCCGTCAATCCATTGCAGGAGCACCCCACCTTGTGCCCCATGCTCCCTGGGATAGGCTCCAGGTTTCCCGTGACCATGTAGGATAAGGTCTAAGGTTGTACTATGGAGGTCCCTTTTCATTGTAGTAATTGTAGACATAAAGTTACCTAGCTGTTAGATGTGTATAGATACAAGATAGGTACGTGCCAATTCTATCTGTCTCTCTATCTAACCTGCTGCAGTAATGCTTGAGTTTCCATCACACTGCAATCCGGTTCATTAAAGCATTGAGCTCAGCAGAAGTGCTAAAAGGGGCAACTGTTCAGCAGAGCTGAAAACCGCTGATTTATTACGCAGCATGTTACTGTTGTATATCTGCTGAAAAAGAGACCAGCCTTCACCATTACTTTTTAATGATGCTCCTTCATCAGATCCGAACATTGTATTTTGCTCTAAGCGTCCAGCGTCATACTTTCCAGGCAAACCCATCTGTGCCCTCAACACAATTAGTAAGCCTACAGGTGTTTCTGCCTGCTTGGCATCTGTGTGGAGTCAGCTGTTTCATGTGTACTGTGTGCTTTCCTCTTCTCTCCCCAGTGTTTGTGCCCCTGGGAGACGGGAAAGCAAAAAGAAACACACTTTACACTGCACCTGACCACACTTTCCTACCAGACAGCAGATTTTAGACAGCACATGGGCACAACTTGCTTAGAAATCTATCAGTCAAGGAAACATTAGTTCTAACTAATTATCATTTAGTTATTCACCTTCATTAAGGAGTAAAACACAAGGTGTACTGTTATAGGAAAATAATCCATAACATGGTGGTGTGATGATTATTTTCCTATAACAGCATGTCCTGAAGTGTTCTGTTCTACGTATGCCATGGAATTAATTTTATTTATTAAAGAACCTGACATTTTAAAAATCCGTTTCTAGTTACGTTTTATGTCGTGGAACATCTGTTTTTTTCTCTTTTGAACTTAAGAATGCATCTTGTCATGTTACCGAAAAATCACAAAGCACAAAGCCTGACTGACACTGGAGACTCCTTCCGAAAATGCTAATGAAACGTCTCCTCACAGACAGCGACGCTATATCGATTACGCATTTGTTAAACATTTGTTTATGTGGAGCATCGACTATACAATCCTGTGTTAGTTGTTACTATAGAAACATCAATATACTGTATTAAAATGAGCACATTAATATAAACCTGTGATTTGCCTTGTAGCTGTCAGAGCTGCTGCTATAGCTTCTGACCAATCAGAATGGAGAATTCAACAGCGCTGTGGTATAAAGGAGATTATTCTACTATTAATTATTCATTAACTACTGTGAAGCTAATAGGAAAGGCATGTAATTACAAGAGTGAGGAATGAGAATGGACATGCTGGCAGGTTCGGGGAATTTCAGGGGTTATGTAAGCTCTTTAGTTCTACATACACAGCGACAAGATTTGTAACAAGATTACACTATAATCCTGTAATCATAATACACTGTAATAATTAGATTTGTTTATATGGAACACGTGATTGTTCAAGACTATAGTGCTGCATGTACTTATAAAAAGTGCTTCGATGACAACATAATTACAATATTATTGGGTACATTTTACTTTAAAATTAACCAGTGTATAATTTAAGCATTTTAAATAAGGACAATTTAAAAAAATAAATAAATAAATAAATAAATAAATCACCTTAATCAAGGTGTTAAAGAAAAGAATCAAATATTTTTGTCAGCCTAGGTAGCTAAATGTTATATTTCATCTAGCATATTTTGAGCTATCTATTGTATATACAGTTGTGCCCAAAAGTTTGCATACCCCTTGCAGAATCTGCTAAATCTTAATACTGTTAACAAAATAAGAGGGATCATAAAAATCCCATGTTGTTTTTTATTTAGTACTGTCCTGAATAAGCTATACAGATGTTTACATAACAGATGTTTACATATAGTCCACAAGACAAGATAATAGCGGAATTTATAAAAATTACCCCGTTCAAAGGTTTACATACCCTTGATTCTTAATACTGTGTGTTGTTACCTGGATGATCCACGACTGTTTTTTTGTCTGTTGTGTATCATCCACACAGAACAACACACAGTATTAAGAATCAAGGATCAAGGGTATGTAAACTTTTGAACGGGCTAATTTTTATCAATTCAGCTATTATCTTGTTTTGTGGACTATATGTAAACATCTGTTATGTGAAATAGCGTATTCAGAACAGTACTAAATAAAAAAGCAACATGGGATTTTTATGATCCCTCTTATTTTGTTAACAGTATTAAGATTTAGCAGATTCTGCAAGGGGTATGCAAACTTTTGGGCCTAACTGTATAGGCGAATTATTTCATGAATTTGTAAGAATATCTTATTGTAAAATTTGTCACACTGGACATGAGAATATACCCTGGAAGGGACACAGTCTCTTGCAGGGTACCATGCACACACATTCACTTTTACTTTTACACAATTCACAATTTAGAGTCACCAGTTCACCTACTGGAATGTTTATGGTGGGAGAAACGAGTGGGAAGAAACCTATGCAGGCAAGGAGAGAACATTTAAAGCTCTATGTGGGCCTCTCAGGGGACCCTGGAGCTGTGAGGCGGCGATGATCCCTGCTGCAGCACTGAGGCGATCTACTGTATTAGTTTAAGTAAAGTTTGTTAGTGGAACATTTAAGTTTTATAAATGAATTAGGTCCATATACTGTATATCAATACACCAGTCTGATGCAGAGTAGGCTGAAGCTCTGACTTAATATCCAAGTGGATCTGGTATCTTCTATTTAAATGTATTATACTGTACATCCAAAGATATTACAAGTACATTGTAATACATCTGACATTTTCTTTATCTACCCTTTAATTACATCTTCAGCACTATTTAAGGCTACAAATACCTTCCTAAAATGTGATAAAGGTCCCATTTCATTCCAGCTCGGAACCTGTGATTCTTTAAAGTACATTGGAATTAACCATGTTATCTCCCTCTTGAACTGCAGATGGCCTTAAAACTATGATCTCATGGAAAATCTATGGGAGAGCGTTTAGTCCAGTGAGCAAACATTGGGGGTATATGCTGGTGGGGATTGGTACTGAGAGCTTGAGAGAAGCATGTCTTCCCTCTGACCTTCTTTCTCGTTCTATGCTCTGATAACATTGTGAATTTCTCGCTTTCAAACCGCTCTGTTCATGTTTTATTCACACGCACTATGCACATATAGAATCTGAAATGATCCTCAGCTCCTCTCTTTGCCTGAATGTTCTATTCTTCCATACCCAGATTCTGATTTATTATAGAACTTAAATCTTGTAGATATCAAAGTGGACTATCTTGGCACGTGTGCATCACATTATATTTTACCTCTGTCTATCTATTATTACTGTGTTATTGTGGAGTTTTATATTATCTATCTATCTATCTATCTATCTATCTATCTATCTATCTATCTACCTGTCCTTCTGTCTGTCTGACTATCTGTCTGTCTGTGTGCTTATCTATCTATCTATCTATCTATCTGTCTATTTGTCTGTCTTTCTGTATGTCCGTCTGTCTGTCTATCTACCTATCATTCTGTCTGTCTGACTATCTGTCTGTCTGTGTGCTTATCTATCTATCTATCTATCTATCTATCTATCTATCTATGTGTCTGTCTGTCTTTCTGTATGTCTGTCTGTCTATCTATCTATCTATCTATCTATCTATCTATCTTTCTATATAACTTTCTATCTACCTATCTGTGCGTCTGTCCATCTGTCCATCCACCCATGTATTAGTCTACCCATCCATCTCTCCGTCCATCTGTCAGCCCATCTGTGTGTCTGTCTATCTATCTATCTATCTATCTATCTATCTATCTGTCTAAAACAGTCAGCAGGTCTGACTTTGAATCCCAATTATGCTGTTGGTGTATTGGTGTGTCTGAGGGCACAGTTATGGGTTTGGTGTGTGACGGACTGTTCAGACAGTTTCCATATCCAGCTCTGAGCCTCACAGCACTGACTTCTGCACAGGGGAGTCCTTCACCAATCTGACATGAACACAACAAAACAAGACACCTGGCAACCCAACGGCTCCTCCCAAACCACACCGCTGTCAATACAACTCACGATTGACACTTGAAAGTGTAAAACTCCTGTTTGGCTCCTCAGTGCTGTTCGGAAAGTGTTTCTGAGTTCTAAATGTGCAGCAATAACGGCAATAACCAATAACGTATTACAATTATAACTTATCTGGGTTAGTTTTGTTATTATGAGATGATTTGGGTCTGACACAGACATTTCCATATTACCCTGAATTATAGGTTTTTAAAAAAAAATAAAATAATAATGCTATGCTTTACTCATTATTTCAGAAGGTTAATAAAGCAATTACCATATTGCTGTTTCATTTTATGGGGCAGAGCAATGGAAAAGAGAGAGAGTGTGTGCATGAGAGTGAGATAGAGAGAGGGAAAAGTGTGTGTGAGAGCAAGTATAGATAGAAGTGGCTAATGGGGGAAGAGTATGTTGGAGTGAGAGAGAGAGAATGAGAGAGAGAGAGAGAGAGAGAGAGAGGGCGGTAGGAGTGGTAGGGTTTATCCTGCATGCATGCTACAGTGCACTTCACTTCTACCCAGGAGAGCGAGGGAGCACGCCATGACTGACTAGCTGACGAACAGAGAGAGAGAGAGTGAACACTCTCTTTACCTCCAACTGAGTGAGTATGCAAGTGCAACTTTCCACTCTTTTATTTCAACAGAACCGAGTTTAATGCATCTTTACTGAATTACCTGATGTTTCCTAGGTTAATGAACATTGCGTTGCCACTTTACAGCTGTTACATTTCGACAATTTCAGTTTATAAAATATTCATGGTGATCAATATTCAATGGACTCTAGCAAAGAAAAGCAAAGTGAATATCAGCGAGAGCTTTTGGACAATGCGCTCACTTTCAGAATGAACAATAATTTCATACGTAAGTGTGGATAAAGGATTCTCATGTTTCAAGGACAGTATATTTATTTGATTGTTCTCAGTGTATGTTTGGTTTATATGTTTTTTGGTAATCTGACCGTAGGGTGAAGTGAAGTGATAATCCTGTCATATGAAACATCTTTAAGGTGGATTCTGTGGAGATCAGTATGTGTTTGTTTCAGTGAGCAGTGTGTGTTCATGGAGATCAGCATGTTTAAGGCAGCTGCAGGATCTCTCTCTGGCTCTCACGGCTTCTCTCGTCTCGAGTGCCGAGTGCATTTGGAAGAGCCGGACTTCCTGCATGGGATCAATTAAATACTGCATGAGACAGCACTAAAAGCCTCAATGGAGTGCTTTCTGCAAGTGTGTGTGTGTGTGTGTATTGGAGGATCAGGGCAGAGTGCTTTGATTAAATTTGATGAACCACCAGAGTTTTGAAGGGGGGAAACTTGAGTTTTCCTTTTCTCAGAATCAGAGTCAATTTTATTGGACCGGTGAGACAGCCTTAAGAAGAATGAGACTTGGTATTTGCTGACATTACACTTCAGCACAAGAAATAATGACAGTATATTGGAGGACAATACTAGGACTACATGCTAGGGGCTAAATCGTGATTTTACGAGTTATTTTTCCTTGCGATAATATAAGGGGAAAAGTAATGATTTATTGCACTTCCTGATTTTTGTAAAATCATTTTTAATACACAGACAACAACCGTTTCCTCTCTCTCTCTCTCTCTCTCTCTCTCTCTCTCTCTCTCTCTCTATATATATATATATATATATATGTGTGTGTGTGTGTGTGTGTTTGCTTGTTTATTTATTTATTTATTTATATAATTATCAGCCTATACTCTTTTAAACGTAGAATAAGACCCAGACCCACTTCTTAGTCAAGTCATCGAGTCAGTTGTTTAAATGCTAAATGTATATAAAATTTGGCTCCAATTAAATATATACATACACAAACTTATAGTAGTATGTATGTGTTATACATATTTACATCATAGCACAATTCTTGATTATATATTAAAACATACATTATTGTTTCTATAGTAAGAACTAACACACACACATACATTTTGTCTTATTCACTTCAAGAGAGAGAAAAAAGAGGCTGATGGAAGAACTGTTTATAGCTGCTATAATGTAAGGGATAACATGGCCGAACTTGTCTCGCAAATAATTACATTAACATTAACATACAAAAACATTAACTTAAACTATAAACGGTTAAATGGACTGTGTCGTTTATTAATAAATGAAACATTTTCTGTGGTGTAAGAGGAATAAAACACTTCAGGACATGCTGTTATAGGAACATAATTGACTTTGACGTGACATCACAACTATAACGTACGGGTATATTATATTATGGCTAATTATAGATGGATATAATTTCTATAACTTTTAAAATGTACACTGATCTGGACTGTAACAATGCTAGACGTCATATATATATATATATATATATATATATATATATATATATATATATATATATGTATGTATTATGTAGCGAGAGTCTAGTTTTAATTTGGATAATTCATATCATTTGCTTGTAATGTAATGTCTCATTGTAATATGCGATGGTCCTTGTATTTATATCATAATATACACATTTACTGGTGAAGAGCCCTTGGTGGAACTTAATCTCTGTGGTTCAATGACAAAACTATTTAAAGTAACACAAGGAGCTTATTTTAGAATGAAAACAGGTAACTGTAGCTGCATATGGAAGACAAGCCATAAGGCAACTCTAGAGGAAAGGAGAGGAAGTGCCACGCCAGGATAGGATGAGCTATCAGTCTCCATATTGTTGCTATTGATCGACTCTGATCTGCTCTTTTTGTCCTACCAAAGGATCTGTGATCTAACTGAACCCTTTCTGCAACTGAGATGGAAGGTTGTTAAAGTTCACAATGTTCCGCTGGATTGACTTTCAGCACCTCAGAAAAATGTCTCCAGGCTGTTAATCAGTTATTCAATATACCGTAGTACTTAACTCATGCAATATTGGTAAAATATCATCACAAGTGCTGCATTTTATTTATCAGGAGGATGCTTAGGTAGGAAGTGTATTTTGGTAACGGATTATATCTGGAAACGTAAAGGCTTCTTCCGTTGGTCTCTTGAGGGAATCCCTTAAAGGTTCTACAGTATGTAGAACTCTACAGCAGTAGAGTAAAACCCTATTAAGAAACCATTTTTATGCAGCTGTTCCAAGGCTAAATGGACTATTTTGAACGTAGCATCAAATCTGTAGTTCTCTGAAGAAGACTGTTTCTATGAAGGCATTGGTGTTTGGAAAACATGGTGGACAGAACTGCTGTCACTGAATTCCAAATGTGGACAGAGTTGCTGAAGCAAGACCAAGTAGCAATGAGAGTTATTTAAAGGGAGGAGTGAGACTGCACACTGGTGAGTTTCATTAGTAATTCAGGCGACTGAATGGGGATAGGAGTCATTCTTCCGTGTCAATTAATTTGGGGATATCATCAAGTAGACCAGGAATGGCAAGGAAACACGGAAGCTTGGGGATCTGCACTAATGATGTGGCAATTGTAGGTTGCAGATTACTTCATTGCGTCATTAGATTGCTCTGAATGGGCAGATGTACAGAGTGAAGTGAAGTTTCTAACGATATATTGGTAGACATTTTCAAACCCTAGGAACCTTTGTAGGTCCTTGACAATCGGGACAGGGCCACTCTGCCACTACCTGGACCTTGCCTTTGCCCATGATGATGTCCAGGAACATGTCTTGGCATGTGGAACTCACATTTTCCCCCTTTGACAAAGAGATGAGTCTGTCCAGCACACTTTTTACATGGTGGAGGTGCTGGATTAGGGAGTAAATTTAAAATGTCATCTATGTAGGCAATCATGACTACATTGTTAATAAAAGCCTGGAAGGCAGCGGAGGCATAGACCAATCCATACATCATTACCAGTTATTCACAGAGACCTGAGGTCATACTGAATCTTCTATTTGGCATTTTCCCTTTCTAATTCAAACTAGTTTGTAGGCCCTTTAAAGATCGAGCTTGGTGGAGATCATCAAAGATTGGTTTACGTTTTCCAGAGCTGAGGACACCAGGGGCTTTGAGTATCAATATTTTTACTGTGACTTGGTAAATAGAGGGATGAAGACTTTCTTTCCTCTTCTGTATGAGCAGGAACCCTGCAGATGTAGGAAAGGTGGAGGGTCTCATGTAGCCATGCTGCAAAGCCTCAGAAATACAACCTTCCATGGTCTTCCCTGGCCTCGCATCTACAGCAGTTAGCGGTGTAAGAAAAAAATGATAAACGTCGAAGATCTCAATGAACAATAATAAAATAAGCACTTTGGTTTCATCAGAGTCTAAATGAACCTCGAACAATATCAGCTCAGACATTTTATACGGTTTTTCAAACCAGTTTTTCCAGACCGTAATGTAAATCTAGTCTCGCTATAAATGGACATTAAGGATAACAATTGCAGTGATCACTTTCTGCTCTCACATTATTGATGTTGTTACAGGTGGGAACACCCAGATGCTGGGATGATATGATTTTCTAGACAGATGTCTTTCTGAATGATAATTACAGTCACATACCCCTTTGTTCAGGCATGGTTTTGGTGTCCCACTACTGCTCCCATGCTATAACTGACTGAATGTCACTTCAGGTGGTATTATCCACATATTGCTGAGACTGAGATGAATTGCCCATATGATAATTAAGCCTTTTGTTCTAACACCTACCGTGGAGTGGAATCTACTTAGAAGCAGTCTGTAATCCCTAATTTCTCCGTCTGGGGATTAATAATCTAATTATCTTAATTTCTTACAGCAGGTAGATGCATGAACAGGGTGGTATGGTGACTGTTAGCAGTTTGATGGCACAGTCATAGGGTCTGTGTGGAGGTAGGGGACATGCTCTGGATTTATTAAACCCCTCCTTGAACACAGCACATCATTCAGGGAGCATGATATTCTGTGGTGGTTTCTCAGCTCTCCACAGTTCTGGAGACTATGGTAAATGTGGGATGAGACAGACAGTTCTCATGTGGTTATTAGGGGATTCTGTAACCAGAACAGATATTCTCTCCATGTGGATAGCACTGATGTGGATTTACTGTCGATCTCAACAGTTTGATGGGTTATGACCCCCTCACCTATTTGTTTTCCAATCAATGCTTGGACATGAATGGGGTCCTTTTGTGGACACACAGGAATCCTGAAATGATGAACTGTGTTGTCATCTCCCCGGTTTCCAGCTGGATAGCACGCATGTAAGAGACAAATCAGAGGGCTAGGCAATACTCAGAATTGTGAAGCAGGCAAATGATAAGGCATTGGGCAAACAGGCATAAACTATATAAATATGAAGCAGGTTAGATAACAAAAGCTTGGAATTTGACAGACAGACACAATGTTGACGTAACACTTCACAGAGTATGAATTCAAGCCTAGGTGATTTAGAGGGAGTGGTGTGATTGCAAACAGGTGAGGTCCATTAGTAATCAGGTGACTGTAAACAGGGATAGGAGCTTGACTGGAGATGTGATGAAGTTGCAAGACTTGGTCAGACAATATTGAAGACGGCCATTGCAGTTATAAATATTATGTAGCTACGGGTATACCTTTTAAGCGCTTTTGATTTTTGCACTAAAAATAGGTATGTTAGGATGATAGAAACCAGTTTATGATGCTGTGAAGATTCTCCTGAATATCTCTGCAGAAATATGAATTCCATTTTGCATTGGGATGCATTATGAATTACTACAAATCAAATCATTGAAAAAAAAAGACAGAGAGAGAGAGAGAAAGAGAGAGTGCATTGTCTTTTTTGTTTGTTCATTCGGCCTTCACTCAAGCCTCTTTCTTCCTCCCTCATGCTTTTCCACTTTCTCTCTCTTATTGCCTTTGAGTGAATTCAGTGACTTAATGCATGCCTATATATAATAGCTCTTATATAAGATAAATGCATAACTGTATAAATGAAGTATGCAGTCACTCTACTCTCAAAGGAGCTCTTTGGCAGGTTTGACATGCTGAATGTTATGTTATGTTAAATGCAAACAGAAAGCATAAAAGACAGATAACCTCAAGTCATTCTGGGCCAAAATCTGTGGAAGAGGGCACTTAGATTTCAAGCAGCACAAACTTAATAAGCAGGAACACATGCTGCCAGGATAATGGACTCCAAAGTAGGGCTCATGCTGCCAGGGGCCAGCTAGCATGACTGCATAGCTACACAGGCTACACAGATTGGGCAGAGGCAAGAGAAGGCAAGGACAGTAATGTGGCGCTGTTGGATTTAACGCAGTCCCACTGAGCCGTTGCGTAGATTCCTGGCTGCTGATTGACAGTTTGTGGAGCATCATGCATCACCCCGTTGTTAGAGTAATTTTGCTGTGAGGGCTCTCGTCCCAACAGGTATCTGCTCTGTCCTCAGAACATCTCGGCTGACTAGTCGGTTCTCCGTAGGATCGGGCCTCAGGCTGTAGCGGATGCTGTGGTCCTATTAGAATGAAATGCAAAAAAATAGCTTCATGTTGTGAAGCATTCAAATAGAAACCTGTAGCGTAGCCATCACCTGTAGTGTTGAGCCTATCTGCTCACCAGTGGAGATAATGTCACAGCAACCATATGTCACAGATTAGGAAGAGAGCTCCCTGAAGTGTGAAAGCAGCTATATGTGCTAAAAGCCACATGCTGTTGACTCTTTCTGAATTCTGAAGGTCAAGAAAGTGGAAACGATGATGTTATTCATCTCAATTAAGCTATTTTACCAGTCCTAAGATCCATATATCCTAATAAGCAATTCGTTCTTAAAAGATTTTTCTCAGAATGCTTAGGACAGGTTAGAAACCGCTCATAAATTACGTTCTTTGGCTAATAGTGTACAAGGCCATTATGTTTACACTGATTTGAGTGCTGTAGTATATTTTATGGGCGTCTTTCCTAATCCATTTGAATTGGCGCACCATTGAGCTTTCCTTGAGTTTGTGGCGCAACATGATGTCAGAATAATTATGCGTCTTTTGCGATCTACTCAAAACATCGTAACTGAGAAATTAGTATGATCAGATGTAGCTGATACATGTGGCTGTGATGTCGCATTTACACTTTTGGTTTTTTTTTTTCTGGACCAGGAAACTCTTGCACAAATACTTTGATTGAGTGATTGAGTGTGAAAGCTGTTCTTCAAGCCAGTTGTGGTCTGGAGTTCATGTCCCCTGTGTGAAAGTGATCCAGTACCAAGGCCTGTCCTTGAATTAAATGATGGTTCAATGTGTTTTTTCACCTCCTGTTTCAAGTTTCTCCGTGGCACAGAAGAAACAATGCATTCTGTGTATACGCATTGAGAATGCAAATATGTGGCGCAAAGTTTTCTAAATGAGCAACTGAAATCAGTTGAATTTAATTATGACAAAAAATGATAAAAGCAGGGAATTTGTGCTCAAGGACAGTAACAGATCAATTCCTTGATATACCGTTTTAAAAAAAAATCTACGAAATGATTCATAGATTTGTAGATTTGTAGGGGGTGGCTGTGGCTCAGGTGGTAGAGCGGGTTGTCCGCTAATCGTACGGTTGGCGGTT
The DNA here is from genome assembly GCF_023375685.1 of Ictalurus furcatus. NCBI lineage: Eukaryota > Metazoa > Chordata > Actinopteri > Siluriformes > Ictaluridae > Ictalurus > Ictalurus furcatus. The sequence goes on from NC_071269.1 coordinate 20,091,571, forward strand.
CGATTCTCGGCCCATATGACTCCACATACTGAAGTGTCCGTGGGCAAGGCACTGAACCCCAAGTTGCTCCCGATGGCAAGCTAGCGCCTTGCATGGCAGCTCTGCTATCATTGGTGTGTGTGAATGGTTGAATGAGACACAGTGAAAAGCGCCTTGGATAAAAAGTGCTATATAAGTGCAGAGCATTTACCATGATGTTATGACATGACAAAATTAAGTAGTTTTTACACTTTTTGGTATGTTTAGTCAAGTATGAAAGCTTTTTTAAACCTGGGTACAGTCAAGAAAATCTCTCTGACATCCCATGCACCAACTCCGATCTTTTGCTGTTAGAATCCAATCTCCAAGTCTTCCTCCTCCATCTCAAGTGGCTTCAGTGCCAGTTTGAGGAGCAGGACCAGACAGAGCCTGTGTGCTTGTGTGAGGAGACACAGAGCAGAGGCGGCTGAAAGCAGCAGCAGTGGGAGGGTGTATGTGTGTGCGTGCTCGCTCGGCTCAGCTCCACTGCTGCAGTCGGGCATCAATTTCATAAAGGCACTGTACAGAGAGTTCTCGCTAGCATCAGACCCTCAGCCTTGCTCTCCTCTCCTATCGTTTCTTCTCGTCTCGTCTCCTCCTGTCTCCTGCTGCTGGTCATGGAGAACAGCTCCCAGCCTGCAGCTCTGTCTGCCTCTGAGCCATGGAGGCGAGGCAGAGGCTGTGTGTAGAGGCATGTCGGCATCTGATTCTAGTGCAGCGCTTCTCAGTGCCAAGGTATGGGCCTCTCTCTTTCTCACAATCCCTCTCTTTTTTTCTCTCTGTCTCTTGTTACTCTCATTCTCTCTCTCTCTCTCTCTCTCTCTCTCTCTCTCTCTCTCTCCCTCTCTCTGCACAGGAAATTTTGCATGCAGTCACTATAGGATGTAGTCTTATAATAGCTTTTTTAAATCTTGTTTTTGTAAGTGCATTATGAATAATACAAGATGATGTTTAAGCATTACAGCTGATCAATTACAAGTATAATTCCATTCTATTATAATTCTATATATTATATTGGTCTATTATAATTCATGGCAGAGAGTAGACATTAAAAAGATAATTCTGTGCATGTGCAATCAATCAGGTGCTGAGACAAGATATGAGGAAAAGAGAAAAATTTAAATACGTATGCACACTAATTTAAGCCCGAATATTTTTGCTTTATGGTGAAGATGTTTTAATCTGAAGAAGGATCTTCGATAATGCTCAGACTTCATTATCAGTAGAGATGTTACACTTTATTGATAGTTTTCCTTTTTGCTGCACATCTTTTCTCTAAGACACTGGGGTTTTTTTCTTTAACGTGGAAAGGCAGTAGCTTCGGTGCACGGTGGTTTAGCAGAATTTTGGGGTCGTATAAAGCACTGAGTGTTGTACTGAATTATGGTTTACCAATCTGCTTGGTTATCTGATGTGTCCCTACAGACCCCCCCCCAGTTTGATTCAATTGTGCGTAATATGGGCTAATTCTCATTTCCATGTCTTCCCATTAAAAACGTCAGAATACACATCATCACCACCAGAACCAGCTAGTGAATGAAAAACTGGTTGAATTGCTGGATGTAAAATCTGAAAAAGCTTCCTGAGTTGATTGTGTGTCACAGTGTGAGGTCTGTTTGACTCTGCTGGAAAGTTCAATGCATTTTCCATGACACTTATGAAAAACTTGCTTCCATCACACCACCTAAGGCAGAGTGCAAATGTTCATGAATGCTTCAAATGCTTCAGTTGTTCCCAGATTTTCCTGCTCTGTGGGAATTTCAGTGCTTGTGCTGTATCGAAAGCCTGCACACAGTGTACATACGTGCAGATGTACTATAATGGGTGAAATACAGCAGTTATGGAAGCGCTTTCACCGGATGAAGTTGCTGTGCTGTGCTGCATGTCTTTTAAGAGATTGCATTACGGTATCGATCACGCTCTTGTGCGGCTAAATGCTGAGTATGGCGTGTCATCTGAAAAAAGGTTGGCCATTAATGCACTGTATATGTGTATGGAATACAGTGTGCTTGTGTTTGTGTATGTAGGTGTGTGTGGTCTCAGACACTGCTTCATTTTAAAGTGCTTGTTTGGACACCGTATGCTTTCCGCTTATCAGGATTGCACTCTTCCATTATGGGGTTATAGAATAATACCCCTTTCTGCTCTGATCAGGGTTTTGGTAATATGACTAATCTCTTTCCACTGGCTTTATTAATGGCTTGCTCTAGTGATGCTAATGGAGGTTAACTGGAAGCAAGACACTACAGGTGAATAGTGTTGTTGTTTTTTTTTAATTGCTGAAATTGCTTTAAGTTGCTGATACAACTGTTTGTATTGGGACTTTTTTGAAAATGTAATTGTTTTAAGCAACAGAGGCTAATTTAAAATGGATTTGCATTCGTGATGAAAACAAAAATCTATTTTTTTGATGTTGGTAGATCTAAAATATTTATTTCACTGTGAATTCACGCTCAAACAAAACACTTTTGACACGTGTGTATTGTTTTATTAAGAAAATACAATTGTACTGTTATAAAAAGTATTTTATGTCTTTGTCTAAAAGAAATCCTGCAAGAATCAACATTTTAGAAATAAATCTCTAAAAAGTTTTGAACGCTGATCATCTGGAAACTGAGATATTTGGATATAGAGTATAGAAATTGTGTACGGGTTTGCAAGTGTGTTTTATAAAAATCGATAAAGTAAATTGACATGTATGTCATATGCCAGAGCCATATCACCCTGTAGTTCTTGCCTGATTTCCCATTGAAGTTAAGCAGGGTTGAGCCTGGCTAGTATCTGGATGGGAGACCTCCTGGGGAAAACTAAGGTTGCTGCTGAAAGTGGTATTAGTGCGGCCAGTAGGGGGTGCTATCCCTGTGGGCTGTGTGGGACCTAATGCCCCAGTATAGTGACGGGGACACTATACTGTAAAAACAGCACCATCTTTCGGATGAGACATTAAACCGAGGTCCTGACTCTCTGTGGTCAGGAAAAATCCCAGGATACTTCTCATAAAGAGTAGGGGTATAACCCCGGGGTCCTGGTGAAATTCCCCCATTGGCCCTTCTCTATCATGGCCCCCTAATATTCTCCATCTCTGAATTGGCTACATCACTCTCTCCTCTCCATCCAGGTGGATGCTAAACAGTGGTGGTGGTTGAGGAGCCCCCCCCCCCCCCCATACAATGTAAAGCGCTATATAAATGTAAGGAATTATTATTATACTAATTAATAATATATTATTATTAAGGACTCCTACACTACACTGAGATACATTATATGAACAAAAGTCTGTGGACACCATACCATCACACTCGTATGTGCTTGTTGAACACTCCATTCCAGATTTAGTCCCACTTTGCTACTATAATAACCTCCACTCTTCTGGGAAGGTTTTCCGCTAGATTTTGGAGCGTGGCTGTGGGGATTTGTGCTCATTCAGCCACAAGCGCACTAGTGAGATTAGCCACTGATGTCGTATGAGGAGGCCTGGGGTGAAGATGGAGTTTCAGTTCATCCCAAAGGTGTTCAGTGGGGTTGAGGTCAGGACTCTGCGCAGGCCACTCAAGTTCTTCCACTCCAACCTTCATGGAGCTCACTTTGTCACACAGAGGTATTGTCATGCTGAAACAGGTTTGGGCCTCTTAGTTCCAGTGAAGGGAAATTGTAATGCTACCGCATACAAAGACATCTTATACAATTGTGTGCTTCCAACTTTGAGGCAACAGCTTGAGGAAGAACCACTTATGGGGTCAAGTGTCCATAAACATTTGGCCATATAGTGTATATATCAGGAAATAAGATTTTTAGCATACGTGGCATGAAGTGATTGTGAAGTGGGTGGAGCTTAAAGCCTTCCTTAATGGCGTTTAGTTTCAGATAATATGTTGGCTGCTTGGTGACTGGACAAAAATAATGAAACAAACCTTTTTTTTCTGTTGAGTATTGATCATTTTATCACCACAGTTTAAGAGAAGACATATTATATATTGGCAAAATGACTGACATGACCAAAATTACCATTTGTACTGTCTTGCTTTAAAACACAATTTTTTTTCAAACACAGATTAAGATTACATTTGGATTTAATTATGAAAAACTGATCTGATATACTTATAGGATCTTTGCAGGATCTTTTTGTGTACAATTTGTGTTTCTCTGGCTCTGTACTTGAGCACAATGGAGGTTAAGGTATGAATAGATCAAATGTAGGTCTGCATGATATGGACAAAAATAGCATTTTACTGATCTAGAATGTTCGTATTGCAGGCCATTTTACTGCAGTACTGCATCATGATGAACAGCCATATCGAAATCACAGCACCTTTTCATAAATAGTTTTAAGACAAATGTAATTAGATACATTAACAATATTAGTGGCCCAGTTTCCAAAAAAGCACCGTATGGTTAAGATCAGATTATTTAGTAGAGAGAGAGATAGAGAGAGAGAGATAGAGAGAGAGAGAGAAATGTGATGCTCACTATAACACTCAGAGATGATCTTTGTGCTGCAGTGAATTTTGGGAAACTCTGTGGGAAGCCCTGTTTAGTGCTTAGACATCTGTAACACATGAACATTTCCAGACGCTACTGGACGTGTATTTTTAGTTTAGTGTATTCAGGTTCTGGAATTCTGGCACTCTTAAAGGCACTAAAAAGAAACTGGAGACACTCATTACTGCATTAAATTAGATTCAGTTTACTTTTATTAGAGCATCTTACTCAGCTGAATATGATTGTTTTTTGGTTTTACTCTGCTTTTTATTAGTATTTTCATGGTCGTACTTTAGCTTATTCTTGTGTCTGATTCTGTGTTATTGTTTCCTGTAAAACACTGTAAACCTGATCACAAAGGTTCACTATGCTACAGTGTAGAAGTGTATGGAGCACAAGGGGGTGTGACGACCCACAGCTGACATGATTAACCGTGTGAATAGTTAAACCATTTATAGTTAACCCATCTTTTTTTAAATCGATTTTTATTTCACGTGTATTATGCACCCGGGTAATTATTATTATGATCTATCTTTTCATCCATCCATTTTCTGTACGGCTTATCCTACACAGGGTCACCGGGGAGCCTGGAGCATATCCCAGGGGGCTCAGGGCACAAGGCGGGGGATGATATAACTATGATTATTCGCTTATAGGAAAATAATCACCGGCAGGGTGGGTGATGTGGTGTGTAGTACTTTACCATCCCCCCAAAAATGTATTTATTAACAGCACATCCAAAGTGTTTTGTTCCTCTTCTACCACAACATTTTGTAAATGCTAACCATGTCATATTTGTATCTGTAGTTACATTTAATGTTGTGGACGTTAGTTCCTGTTATCACGTACACTATAGGAGCTGTAAACAGTTGTTCAGTCACCAGCTCCTTTTTCGTGCTTTCTCTTGAGGATACTGAGCTTGTCATGTTACTGAGAAACCACAAAGCTCTCCATCCTGAACGCTACTGTTTTTGGAGACTTAAAGTTACAGTTACAAAGTCCTGACACTAGAGGCTCCTTCAGTGAAAAAAAATGCTAAACTAACATCTGTTTACGGAAATCGTAACACATTTTTCAACCCGTTTATGTTGAGCATAAACCATACAAGACCTTGCTCAAGTTTCTATTATAGAAATTATATAAACCTTGCATCTGAGCCGTGCTGTTATAGAAAATGAATCAACAATTTCTGACCAAACAGAGTGGAGAAATCAACATTGCTTGTGGGATAAACTATAATATCTGCAAAACCATAATGGCACAAATGCTCGTTGTTATGGCACAGATAATGGGTTTATTTTATTTCTTTCTGAATGGGTCATATGTCACAGATTTTTATTTTACTATTACTTTATCTTTATATGTACAGTATGTGTGACAGAAATTAGACAAACAAGGTTCTACTTTTTTTTTTCCTGCACTCACTAACAGTAGTAAACATTCAGAACAGATACATTTAAGAAATTAACTATTATTCTGGTTATTCACTTTTGTATAAATATATATACGTAAAAGGGCAGAGTAACAGGCCTTACTCCTCCAGTACAAATTGCGATTTCAATATAAACATTAATGAAATTCTAATGATTTATTTGATTTTTTAAAATTAATAATTTCCTTTCAAACTATACTGTGAGTAACATCATTGTTCTTTCGAAGTGACCTCATCAGTCAATATGGAAAGAAAAAAAAAATTAAAAATTTAATTTTCTTCTTCTCATGATCTTCAGGAGATTTGTATGATGCAACTTCTTGTTGAGCATGTGAACATGTGAAAAAAAATAAGTACACCCCATGGAAATTGTTGTTCTTAATAAAGTTGATACACTCTATCAAATGAAATAAAATGGACATTTTGTAGTAATTTTCACAATTTAAATGAACAAAAAGCAGTCACAAGTACACCCCTACATTTATCACACCTTCAAATCCATAAAATTAGAATCAGGTGTTCAAGATTGTGTGTCAGTTATTAGAACCTGCTCAGCGAGTGCAGGTGGAACCGGTCTTATTTATACCCCTCTCATATCTAGTGTCTGGTGTTCCCTTTGTTATTGAGGTGTGTGGTGTCATCATGCCAAGAGCTAAAGAGTTCTGTAAGGCCTTCAGAAAAATGGTTGTGGATGCATATGAATCTGGCAAGGGATTTAAAAAGAGCTCCAAATTATTTGAAATACATCATCCCGCTGTAAAGAAAATCAATCAAAAACCAACAAATGGTGCAGATTTCAAACGTCCCAGCAAATTCAGCCCAATAGCAGACCATCTGATGCAAGAAGAGGTCTCCAAGAACCCCAAAATTTCATCACAGGATCTGCTAATAAGTCTTACAGCTGTTGGTGTCAAAGTGCATGCTTCTACAATCAGAAAGAGATTGCACAAATTTGACGTGCATGGGAGGCTTCTGAGGCCAAGGGTGTACTTACTTTTTCCACAGAAGAAAATCACATCTATTAATATTTCTGCTTAATAAATGATTGAAAAAGCTCATTTTCCTTGTGGTTTTGTTAATACGCACTGTTTTAACGATGATCAAACATTTGTTTGTCCAGATATTTCAAAAAAACCAACAATCTCAATGGGATGTACTTATTTTTTCACACGACTGTATGTACTGTATATTTAATCCCACATAAGAGTCTTGTTTCTTGTGTCTAGTTAATTTTGCTTTGTCTCAGGCGCCTGAGCCATCTTTAATATTTTAACGATATCCATAGCCTGCGTGGCGTGGCAAAGGGATTTTTTGGAAGTTAACAGAAGAGGAAGAGGAGAGTAAAACAGTAGGAGGAAGAGAGAAGTGGAAGAAGTTCAGGAAAAATAGCTGCAGCTGTTGGGTCCACTATATTTAGGAATGATATGTGGGTGCTGCTGCTTGCTTTGTAAAGAGTCGTACACCTTTGTGCTCTTCTGAGACTGCGGGTCTTTCGGGAGTGTCTGCAAGGCACAGTAACTCTGCTGACTGTACACAAGTGAACCAGGATGCAGTGTAGCGAAGGTTTGACAGGATGCTCATGTGTATCTCTGCACTGTGTGCTTAATGAAAAGGGATTTATCCAGACCCATGAGACACACCGACTATCTCATCTCTTCTTATTTCAAACATTCTTTCAGAGGTTTATGCAGCTAGGAATGCGTTCTTACCAGGTGCTATTTAACCCTAAGTCTTAAAAATGAAACTATGTGTTTTTCAATCATTGAATCTATGAAAACATGCATTTAACCATACAGAGTAAAGAAGTTAACACATCTCAGACAACAATATTGTTTTATAAGGTTCCTTTTTGCTTTTAAATAAGCAACAGTGTCGGAATTAACAGAATTGAGATTGTTTTAATAGAATAAAAAGAAAAATAGAATGACCTAATACAAAAAAGTGGTTAACTAGCATTCATGCTAATGAGATAAGGACGTTAATGACATTCTAGTGATTTACTTACAAATATATTTATTCAATTCAGAATTTATTTTCATTCTATAATAAAACAAAGAAAAAAGAATGAGCGAATTAAATTTTCTTCTCCTGATCTTCAGAAAGCTGGGATGATGCAACTTCCTGTTGAGCATGTAAGTGAGTTCAGGTGACAGAGATAAGTGAAAATGAAAACCTAAAATGGATGGACTCAAGGACAAGAAAGTTTCAAGCCGGGGATGTTAAATGGATTTAATACAAAAAATAAGATTTTATTATTTATTTAATTGTAAGGATTTTATTACAATGTAAAGTTTGGTTGTAGTGGGTTGGAGCAGATAAAATGCTGTTTTGTAAGTGCTCTAAATAGATTTGATTCATGTTTGAAGTTATTTATCTGAAACATGCAATAGGTTGTTGTGAAGGACACTTAAGGTCCCTGTGAAGTGACTTGAAACATGCAGCATTATTCGATGTGTTGACATAATTTCCACTGAAACAGAAAGTCAAGGCAGGACATATCGAGTGGCTTCTCCCCATTGTTAAATAACCAGTAGCGTTTAGCATACCTCACAGCCCAGGCTAAGCCATACTTGACAGTTAGTACCATGGATTTTTATAATGTTGGGGGCGGGACACATCAGATTCAAGAAAGCATTTGATTGGACAGAAAATGTGATGAGAAGCTGAAGTGCAGGATGATGTCATCAAAATTGTTGATCCATATTGGTAGACAGAGGCTTTAAATTTTGAATGCATATATCTTCTAAATTCTAATTTTGTCATTGTTTTGGAGCGCACTAGCTTATAGATAACCTTAAGGGGAACGTATTCATACTAAAAGCAACCAAACTTCCATTTTGAATATATGGGGACTTTAACCCATGCTCACCATGTAACATTTGACTTTTACATACCTATTTGTCTATTTGTAAATGTAATGTCAGTGGGACACAAATGGCACCACAAATCATGGTATAGCCCAAATGCCATATAGTGTGGGTTAGTATGTGGGGAACTTTTTATATTTTTGAAGATTGCAGTTCTGTTTCGCAAAAGACACATTTGGCCATTATTGTGTTTAGTATTTTGGTGTTTCTTTAAATGAGTGATTTTGCATTTGCAGCAAAAGAACATGCAAGTTCCGCACACACAGGTGAGCGGCAGGAATCAAACCCCCAACCCTGGAGATGTGAGGCTAATGTGCCAACCAAAACCCACCATGCCTCCATGAGCCATGCTTGATTAGATAGATAGATAGATAGATGGATAGATAAATAGATAGATAGATAGATGGATAGATGCATAGATAGATAGATAGATAGATAGATAGATAGATTTTGTTTTACATATTTAGCCTGCAATTTGTTAATTTGCACAATATGCAGTAAACAAATTAATAACATGGCTATGGGCAGTAAATATGTGCAGTAGCTATTGAGTAGAACAGTAAATACACTATATTATAGTAGAAAACACTAATAGGTATAAAAGAAAAATTAATATTAATAAATTAATATTGTGCTTCATGCTAACTTTAAAATTATTATTATTATTATTATTATTATTATTATTATTATTATTATTATTATTATTGCGCACGGTGGCTTAGTGGTTAGCACGTTTGCCTCACACCTCCAGGGTCGGGGGTTCGATTGCCACCGTGGCCCTGTGTGTGCGGAGTTTGCATGTTCTCCCCGTGCTGCGGGGGTTTCCTCCGGGTACTCCGGTTTCCTCCCCAGTCCAAGACATGCATGGTAGGCTGATTGGCAGGTCCAAAGTGTGTGAATGTGTGTGTGATTGTGCCCTGTGATGGATTGGCACCCTGTCCAGGGTGTACCCCACCTGGTGCCTGATGCTCCCTGGGATAGGCTCCAGGTTCCCCGTGACCCTGAAAAGGATAAGCGGTATAGCGGATGGATGGATGGATTATTATTATTATTATTATTATTATTATTATTATTATTATTATTATAGGTCTTGAAAATTTGCACATTTAACCCCAAATATCTCTTTTATGTTATTTAATCACCAAGGTGTCTTTTGGTACCATGTATAAAATCATAGTAGAAACCTCTACTAAGAGTCCACATCTACAAGATATAAGCTGAGAGCAGAACAATATGCTAAGTCACTGCAGATTAAGAAGAGAGAGATACAGAATGTGCTCGACCAGCCAGTTTGTCATCCTCACTGACACGTCATCAATAATACATTACATTAGAGTGCTTCCCCTCCCTGACTGATTAGCGATGCTATTCTTCCAGTTATATAAATCAGTTAAGTTGGTCATGTCTACGCTCCGAGCGCTACCTCTGTGAAGGTAGAGAAACCCTGTTTCCCTGCTCAGTTCAATTTCATTAGTATAGCGCTTTTAGACTTTGTCACAAAGCAGCTTTACAGAAACGGAGGCTTAGACGATTAATCCCTGAGCTAAAAGCGACAGTGGTAAGAAAAAGCTCTCTTTACATGATATTAGGAAGAAATATTCAGAAGAGCCTCAAACTCTAAAGTGGAACCGTCGTTTTCAGGGCGTCGAAGGATAAAAGGATTTTAATATTAAGTCAGGGTCAAATCTAAGTTGGGTATTGTGAAAAATATGTTGTCTAGTAGGAGACTTTTTTTTTCTTTTAATTCTGTGTTTATATGTGTACTCTGTATTTGTAATAAAGACTAAACTTGTTTACTAAAATTTTATCACATCAGCCTACATTTCGTAGTGTTATGGTGCTATTTCAGAAAGAGCGTTTCTGAAAGCGTTTTCTATAACAGCAGCTCTATTCATAGTTCTGGCTGCAAGCATTATTAGCTTGTTTCAAATACAGTATGTTATCATTTGTATATAAACAACTTTTTAAACAGATTTTTAAATTTGAAAAGTTTGTATGGAGAAGATTTTTGTCAGGATGCATTTTAGCAATTTAACAGTCAGGCGTAAAGCTGTTCCTTTAATTCTTCTGACGTGAGAAATCTTCAAGACAGAGGGCTTTAAGCTTAATTTTTTTTTGTCTTATTATGTTCTAGAGAAAAAACAGAGAGGCTTGTGTGGGAAACGTCTGTTTATAGCTGCTGTAGTGGAAGTGATAGGTACTAACTTGTTTCACAGAGTTCACACAGTTTCACTTAGTAGTTAACACTGTTGCCTCACTCTTCCGGGGTTGGGGGTTTGACTCCCGCCTCCGCCCTGTGTGTGTGGAGTTTGCATGTTCTCGTGATTCGTCAGGGGTTTCCTTTGGGTACTCCAGTGTTCTTCACCCAGTCCAAAGACATGTGCTGGAGGCGGATTTGTGTTTCTAAATTGTCCGAAGTATGTGAATGTGTGTGCGATTGCGCCCTCCAATGGGTTGGCACTCCGTCTAGGGTCTCCCCCGCCTTGTGCCCAAGGTTTCCTGGCTCCAGGCTCCTCCGCGACCCTGTGTAATATAAGCGGCATGGGAGATAGATGGATGGATGGATGGTATGTTAGCCATGTCAAATTTCTGTGGTATAAGAGAAATAAAACATGACGGGACGTGTGGTCATTGGAAAATAATCAACTAATATGTAGTAGCTCTGTTGTTGACTCTTAAATATTTTCCTATAAAAGAAGATAAATGACACAATATCTGAGAGTAGTCCACACAGTGTTTTTTAGTGAGGATGTATACTGAGCATTCCTAACATTGTCTGGAACAGTATTCCAGAATTTATGATCAATACAACTGATTAATGTCTTTTTTTTGCTAGAAATTCTCCAATTTGTTTAACTGCAACATGGAATATTAAAAATTATTTTTCAAACAATTAAAAACATTTCTTCGTCTGACCTTCTGTCTTGAGAAGGGTCTGTCTATATCCTGTAAGACTACAAATCACACCTATTACAAGGAATGCCCATTAATTTACAATTTCCCTAACCCTAACTGTATTTATTACGTAACTTGTAATAGTGGGCGTACCTTGTAAGCAGCGTGGTTTGTAATCCTGCAGGATGCAGATGGATACACTGTCTCTGGCTTCCTGTCTCTCGTCCCTTGCCTCTTCTTCTCTATCTCGGGGTCTCTCAACTTTACTCTCTCTTTCTCTTTCGCTTTCTTTCATTATGCCAACCCTCTGCATTTCTCTCTCTCTCTCGCAGGGTTCGGCTGATTCCTACACGAGTAGACCCTCGGACTCCGACCTGTCCCTGGAGGAGGATAAGGAGGCGTCTCGGCGGGAAGCCGAGCGCCAGGCCGTGCTGCAGCTCGAGAGAGCCAAGGTGAACTCTCATTCTCTCATCATCATCTCTTCATCCTCTCCTTGTCCTCTCTTCTTCTTTCATACACTGTCTATTAGTTACCCCTGACTCAGGGAGCTTGTTCTCCTCTCTTTACAGTCCAAACCTGTGGCTTTTGCAGTGAAAACTAACGTGAGCTACTGTGGGGCTCTCGATGAGGACTGTCCTGTGCAGGGCGCTGCCATCAACTTTGAAGCCAAAGACTTTCTCCACATCAAAGAGGTGTGTATGTGAGGGTTTTTTAACCAGCAAAAGAATAGATGATGCCATGCATAATAATAATAATAATAATAACAATAATAATAATAATAATAATAATATTAATAATGAGGGGTATAATAATTAGTTAGCACTTTTACCCTATACCTCCAGGGTTGAGGGTTCGATGCCCGCCTCTGCCCTACGTACATGGAGTTCTCCTCGTGCTTCAGGGGTTTCCTCTGGGTACTTCGGTTTCCTCCCACAGTCCAAAGACATGCGTTGTAGGCTGATTGGCTTTTCCAGATTATCCGTAGAGTACTGAATATTGCCCGAAGGGTTGGCACCCTGCCCAGGCTCCCCTCAACCCTGTGTAGAAAATAGATGGATGGATAATAATAATAAAATAATAATATTAAACATACTGTATAAATAAATACAGTAAAAAAACAATAACAAATAAACAGCTTTTCTTTAAACAGTTGCATAGAGTATGGTTTCTAAAAGTAAACTATGCATTCAAATGATTATATCCATATGCTATATCCATAATGCTGTATTGTAAATAATTGTTTTAACACTGTTGTGTTAAAATTAATTAAATAATGTTATCCCTTATAAATGAACGTTTTCTTTGTACACATACTGAACTTGCACTGTTTCATTGACTTTTCTTATACCTGACTGTTTTAGTTCCTGTAAAATTCCTTCCTGATTTCTTTTTGGATGCAAAGTAACACCTTATCATAAGTCTTTGCAACTTTGGGTTGATCTGTTTGACTGCAGTGTTTTCACTCCATGCAGAAGTACAACAATGACTGGTGGGTCGGACGGCTAGTAAAGGAGGGGGCTGACATCAGCTTCATCCCGAGTCCAGCCAAACTGGAGGCCATGCGTGTCAAACAAGAGCTGAAAGCTGCACAGAGGTCTGGATGAATGTTTTTACACATCAGCACCCCAAAAGCAGCTAGCAGTCCTGAACAGAGAGTAGCACAGCATAGCTTTCCCTTGGATGTATTAGGGAGATTTAAAAAAAAAAAATTAATGCAGCTGTTTTTAGATATAAGAATCTAACTTTGTTGGTGTTTTGCATCCTTGTTCTTATACTCTCTGTAGGAAAGCAGGAGGGAATGCACAGTCAGGAGGCTGGAGGTCAACTCCTCCTTCATCTGGTAAGAATGTATAATTTACTCTCTGCTATCTGTCTCATAATCACATTGTGGTGGTGCCTTGATTCATATCAGCTTTCTAATGGGGGAACAGCCGAACTTTGACCTTGTGTGTTCTTAAATGTTCTTTTCTTGCCCTCCAAAAGCTAAACAGAAGCAAAAGCAGGTAAGTTGCTCATGCTGCACTATTAATATTGCACTCTCGCATTTCCTTCCTCTACAGTACATTCATCAAATTGGGACTGTTGACTTCTCTTTTTGTGTGTCAATTCTGCCAGTAATTCCCAAACTTTGGGTTTATTCTACTCCTGTAATGCACATTGTAGTGTTTCCCCTACTCTAATACACACACACACACACACACACACACACACACACACACATCGTCATTTTAGGAACAGTCTATTAATTAGCTAATTAGTTGGATGAGTACTAAGCCCACTTAATTGACATCTCTTTGTCAGAGACTCCTTGTTAGGCCGCTCAAGCAGAACTAAATAGAATAGCGCAAGCAGTGAAATCATAATTGTTCGACACAGTTGACAAACAAACGAAAGGTTTTCATGCTTTCGTTTTGACAATTCAATCCCATTTTATTTGCATAGCTTTTTTATTTTTATTTTAACAATTGCAGCTTTCAGACTTTTCAAAACTGGATATTTAGGTCCATAATGATCAAGTCAGAGGTGGCAAGGAAAACTCCCTGAGAGGACATGAAGATTACTTTGAGAGATTCAAAAGGAAACCCATCCTCTTCTGGGTGACACCAGTTATAAACCATTACAGTATACAAGTGTAGAACAGTAAAGTCAAATAGTACTAAATGTATTGAAAGGATGTTCAGTGTAAGTACAGTATATTGTTAATAAGCACCCTGGGATGAATCTTTATGATTACAGAAGCAGTTTCTAGGTACAAGTCTAGATTATCTAGGTGAGATTATCCACTGAAGCAAGATTGAGACTTGGGCACAAACTGTTTTTGGGAGAAACCAGTAGCTAGGTTGTCCTTGTAAGTAAGTAAGTAAGTAAGTAAGTAAAGCTTTATTTACATAGCACTTTTTAAAACAATGTTTACAAAGTGCTTTACAAAAGACCTACAGTAGATACAGGAAAATAAAATCAGTAGTAAGAAATAAAATAAAATAAATAAAAGGCTAAGCAAATAAAATAGAATAAATAAAAGAATACAAATAAAAAATGAACAGTTCCATAAAATATGGAAAATTAAATGGTTTGAGGAAAGGTCCCGGTGAACAAATGCTCTTTGAGATACTTTTGAAAAGTGCTAAATGAATCAACTGTAGGTGGGTTGTCAGGGACAGGCTTCCGTAGTTTAGGCCCATGGTGACTAAAGGCTGACTCACAACTTTTCAGCCACGTTTTGGGAACAACCAGCAGGTTGCAGTTGGATGACCCAAGTGATCTAGCAGGAGTATATTTAGTGATCATATTAAAAAGGTATGTAAGAGCACCACCATGAAGACATTTAAAAACGAATAACAGGATTTTAAAAGCAATTCTGTAAGACACAGTTAGCCTGTGAGGTGATTTAAGTGCCGGAGTGATATGATTCTTCAATCTAGTATGTGTCAGCATTCTTGGAGCTGCATTCTGAATTCTTTGTAAGTGTTTAATGGAGCTCTTTGGTGAGCCAACCAAAACACTGACTACATTTACATGGACAGCAGTAATGTAATTATTGACCTTATTCTGAATAAGACAATATTGTGATTAAGGTGTTTACATGAGTCGCTTTTAGAATACTCTTTATATGTTCCAGTTTTACATGTTATAGAACATAGAGCGATTAACAGCACACGTCATTACGTCCCCACGCCATGCCGTCCGACGTCCCTCCAGAATTTCACGTATCAACATACAGTTGGTCTTCGTTATGGTACCGTATACAGTTTTGGGTGTTTTTATTTTAAATTTTTACGAAAGCTTCAAGTGCGGTTAATTATTTGTCATGCTGTATGTGCTAATAGACGACTGCTTGAAGCCTTGGACTGCGTCCCAAACCATGTACTTACCTACTATTTAGTAGCTGAGATACATGCATCTCGCCTACTATATAGTAAGTAAGTACGGGGGTTTCAGACGCAACCGTGTTCTTTTGTTTCCTGTAAAACGGTTGAGCACTGCCGTGTGTGTACGTGTCCTGTCGCAAAATGCGGTGAAAACTCCCACACAACGTTAATAGTGTGATTAAGGTGTGTACATGTCTGTAACGCACATCGATAATGTGACTAAAACAGGAATACTCCACACGTCTTGATTCGATTTGTGTTTACTTCGATTATGACTTTAGCCGGATTAAGGTAATAAAAAATTGCTGTTTACATGCTAGTTTCTTAATCAGAGTATCGTCTTAATCAGGTTAATATTGGATTATTGTTGTCCATGTAAACGTACCGACTGTTGCAGTAGTCGAGTCTAGATGTAACAAACACATGTTTGAGTTTCTCACTATCTGTGGGGGAGAGAATATCACGCACTTTTAGAGATGTTACGAAGATGATAATATGCTATTTTACAAACGTCACTAATATGTTTTTTAAAACTGAGATCACTGTCAAACACGGTCCCTAAATTCTTATGTGAGACCATCCACAGCAGAAGGCAAGTCAGAAGTGAGGAAAGCTTCAAGCTGATGAAGTAGAATCAGGCAGGTTCAGACAGTCAGAGGAGCAGCAGTAGCAGCCTGACAGAGAGAAAAAAAACAAATGATTAGGGATGATCTTATGCTACAGTGGTTTAAGAGAGTGTACACTGTGATCAGAGTGCAAGCAGAAATTTAGCATAACCAAAAGGAAGAGCCAAACAGCAACGCAGCCTCCAATAATTAACATAAGAATGATTGCTACCAAAACAATATTATAGTTATAGTATTATAGTATTACAGTTATAGTATTATACTTTATTATAGTAATATAGTTTTATTAAATAAAACGCTTTCATCTCTGAAGTTTAAAAATGGATAGACCGTGTTGTATTCTTGTTTAAATCTTGTTTGACCCTTGGTACTTGATGTCGCCGTCCGTCTAAATCAACTTAGCATTAGTCATGCTGTTTTTCTCGTGTATATCTTGTGTATAGATACAGTAAAATGTCAACAAAGTGTTAGCTTGTATAAATAATAAAGAAGTTTACGATGGTAGTGTACCAAATTTTTTGCACGTTGTACTATTGATAAAGTGCTGAAAAACCATTTTATACATTGTGCAACAAATCCAATGGAATCTAACTATGTTACGTTTCACTATCACTAATTTGGTCAGACTCAAAGAAACTGTTCAAGCAGTACCGCGTAATTTCGTAAGTAACGCTCTGGTAAGCTAATGCAAGCTTTACCAAGGATTAGGGCCACCCAGTTTATGTGGGGAAAAAAATAGGAATTTTGGCAAAGTACAAGTAGGTGGTGGAAAGTCGCCAACTATTCCTACTTTGTACAAGCATATCGAGTGCCCACAACATTTACCTAATTAGAAAACAGTCATGGATTTAGATTCCCTGGGGCTTTAATAACAAGTGGAAGTCAGCAAGGGTACTGGAACACAGCCAGTCCACACCACTACACTATCAGGCATCAAACAGACTGTGTGTGTGTGTGTGTGTGTGTGTGTGTGTGTGTGTGTGTGTGTGTGTGTGCGTGCTTGACTGTTTCAGACAGAGCATGTTCCACCATATGATGTCGTACCCTCCATGAGGCCGGTTGTGCTGGTTGGACCCTCACTGAAAGGCTATGAGGTACAGGAAAGGCAACTGCCTCATATAAGGAGTAAAAAATGATTCATCCACCTGGTTTATCTGAAAAAGTCACTTGCGAGGCACTTACTAGCTTTTATTGTATGAACAATATGGATGTCGTTTTTGCAGTTTTGATGACATTATTTAAATATCGTAGCATGTCACAAATTTAGAGGTCTATTTCTATTTTCATGGCTGTAGATGGCATGTTTTGGGATATTAGTCCCACTAGGCATTGAAACTTATCACAAGATTCTTAGATATGTTAATGGCCAAAATATAAATCACAGCTTCAAGCTGAAGTTAACTGTTTAAGTTGACCGTAGGGACTTGAGCGCCCTAAATGTTTAGTATGATCCTTTTCACTGTTCTCTCAACCTTGTAGTAGACTCTAGTTTCACAGAGCACAAAAATTAGTAAAGTACACTCACCATCCACTTTATTGGGAACACCTGTACAACTGCACATTCGTGCAGCCAATCATGTGGCAGCAGAACAACGCAAAAAATCATGCAGATACAGGTCAAGAGTTTCAGTTAATGTTCACATCAAACATCAGAATGGGTGAAAAACTGTGATCTCTGTGACTTTGGTCATGGCATGGATGTTGATATCATAAGGGCTGGTTTGAGTATTTCAGAAACTGCAGATCTCCTGGGAATTTCACACACAACAGTCTCTATTGTTTACACAGTAAAAAACTGGGAAAATCCACATGATTGGCTGATTAGATAACTGCATGAATGTGCAGTTGTACAGGTGTTCCTAATAAAGTGGGCGGTGAGTGTATATATCATGACTCATTCATCCATTTTGTGACCACTGACAATCCACCATTCAACTTAGATTGTTGTTTACATAGGTTAGGCCAATTCTCTTTTTAAAGGTAACGAAGAAGTTATATATAATATACTAAATATTAAAGGTGAACATTAACGGTGTAACGTAAAAAACTGTTTTCTGTTTTTGCTTCTCCTGTATAGGTGACAGATATGATGCAGAAAGCACTGTTTGACTTCCTAAAGCACAGGTTTGATGGAAGGTGAGAGAGGGCTTGTTGTCATTGCTCTTATTGTCTTGATTTGGATACTTTGTGAAAGCCTTTAGCAGGGAAAAGTGCTGCTAGATCCACTCCACAGAACCATTAGTTTCTCTTGGTGTCAGTCTTGAGCAAGTTCTAACAACCACACAACTGGACCCTTTGATACTGGACTGTTGGCCAATAGAGCAACTCTTGTTCTGCATTTTCTTGGCAGAATCTCTATCACACGAGTGACTGCAGATCTGTCTCTGGCCAAAAGGTCTGTGCTCAATAAGAAAGCCCTTGTGGAGAGATCCAACACACGCTCCAGCTTAGGTAAGGAACATTCTATAACACTGGACTAACGACTTGAAATGGGATCTAAAGATAGAGAGAGTACTTTATTGATCCCCAAGGGGAAATGATGCAGAGTAAATGATTGCATTTAAAGGCTTTTCTTATATGTTCTCACTGAGTTGTGTTTTTTGTGTGATTAAACTTTTGACTTGGCTTTTTTTTTTTTGTAGCTGAGGTCCAGAGTGAAATAGAGAGGATATTTGAGCTGGCAAAGTCCTTGCAGTTGGTGGTACTAGACGCAGACACCATTAACCACCCAGCACAACTGACAAAGACGTCCCTCGCTCCCATCATCGTGTATGTCAAAGTGTCGTCGCCAAAGGTAAAAGACAGGTCAATCAATCTCTCAGTTAAGGACAGTGAAGGACATCCTTAATATATACAGTTGTCATTCATGCACCACTTTGTCCTCTCATATGACAGGCTCACTCACTTCTTTTCAGTTACTCAACATGTTCATTCATAGGTTCTCCAAAGACTCATCAAATCCAGGGGAAAGTCTCAAAGCAAGCACCTAAATGTACAGATGATGGCAGGAGATAAACTCGCCCAGTGTCCACCAGTGAGTCCTGTTACATCAGTACTGTGCATATACACTTTTTTTTTCTCCTGTTAATTTTTTGGCTTCATTCCCGTTGTTTTGTTCTGCTTCAGGAAATGTTTGATGTCATTCTGGATGAGAATCAGCTGGAGGATGCATGTGAACACTTGGCCGAGTACCTGGACATCTACTGGCGTGCAACTCACCTGCCAGGCTCCGCCCCCGCAAACCCCATATTGGAGCAAAAGGTGGTAACCCCACCCTCAGGCAACTCCAGCCAACAGGTGAATATGTTCAAAAAGATTATTGCTCATTACTGTTGATTTTGTCAGTAATACATATAAAGTAGGATCCCAAATACTGCTTAAAATATGCAACTTCATCAAAATTATAGCATTTGTTTACTGTTAGGACAATAAGATCCAACCAGTTAGGTTTGGGCATGGAATATTTTTACTCTCACATGTGTGGGAACAGGCAGTACAAAATGAATTAGGCTGCTAGTTTGGGAAATAGACTAAATCCAATAGAAAATATCTCTGTGCAAGCAGGATGAGATCAATAATGAACTTGAGTGATGTAGCTGAGGTTGAGGAACTGCCAGAGCCAGAATTCACAGACCATGATCACACTACTGGCATTTCTACATCTACATTTCTACATCTTCCCTTTTAGGCCATTCCTTCTGTTGGGATTAAATCTGAATACTGATAGGAATATTTGAAGCACTAAACAGATAGAGATACAGATAGTGGCATTGCGCTACAGCCCTATATCTGTGGAGGCAGGTAGGCACAGGTTTAAAGAAACAGTCCTACGCACAACTCTACCTTTAAGGGATTACATCATTTAAGACTTTAGACATTAGGAACATAGAGTATAACACATAATATGCTGTAACAGCAGTTTTAAAAAATGAAGCAAGAGATTTGGCACATCATTTCCAATGTTTTAAATAATGCATTCTTGAATAATAAGCATCTGAGTAAATTTAGATTTTGTATTAGTTTTGGATGACGGTTTTTGCATCTCACAGCCTCTCATTCTGATACTTTCTTTCTCAGTTCTCTGAGACACAGGAATTGATTGAATGAGTGCTGTCAAAGCTCTGGGTAGGTACCTGATTTCATTTCAGTTCTTCAGTTTCAATAATGCTTTTTGTTTCTGTGGCTTCCCTGGGTGAGGATAGAGTATTCAGTAAAGCCACTGCAGCATCATCAAGTCGTGCTGTGCTCATGTACTGAACGCAGTCTATCCTCAGCTTACAGTACAAGTGGTGGAAAGTTCCAGAGCCTCCCTCAGTCTGTCTCTCAGAGGTCAGCCCCTCTCGGCCCCTGAGTGGAGCAGCTGCCCCCTGAGGGGGAGGAGGATGGAGAAATGAGGAAGAGGATGAACTCCACCATACTGGGCACACAGGAGGCACCACTTCGATCCGCAACTAGCACAGGCCTGCGTGCCCTGTCTCCACGTCTCAGGACCGCTCCACTGCAGCACAACTTACACACACATTTGCAACACAATACCTGGCAGCACACACTTGAGAGCCCTATTCGGATAGGATTAATTCTACATGGGCCGTTGATTCTTTGCAGGTGCTACTCAATGATGTTATTTTTTTTCCAGATCGGCAGTGTTAGTGTATTTCTCAATCCTCCCCTGAGAAAATCCCAGCCAAAAATACCTACTGGTCTGATCATTTTAGTGCTGCCCAAATAGACATTTCTGCAATTTGATTTTCCATCCATCCATTCATCTTCTATACCGCTTTATCCTTTTCAGGGTCACGGGGAAACCTGGAGCCTATCCCAGGGAGCATCTGGCACAAGGCGGGGTACACCCTGGACAGGGTGCCAATCTATCGCAGGGCACACAATCACATACACATTCACACACCCATTCATACACTACGGACACTTTGGACATGCCAATCAGCCTACCATGCATGTCTTTGCATGACTGGAGGAGGAAACCGGAGTACTCAGAGGAAACCCCCACAGCACGGAGAGAACATGCCAACTCCACACACACACAGGGCGGTGTGAGCCGAACGTGCTAACTACTAAACCACTTGTAAACACTCCTGCATGTGGTTAGTCTTCTATGCGCAGACCCACCTCTAGCAGTCCCAATTAATGGAGACCATTGGACAGGTTTACCCCAAAAATATTTCAATCTTCACTAGTAGCCCGTTAGAAGTGTAATGACACAGACTGATTCAATTGCATATCATAATGAAAGCTATAAAGCTTCACTTCATTTTCATGCCAGTATATCATGATTGCAATTTATATTAATACCTCAACTTTATAACTATTAGTAAAAATCCTCTACTGCCACTGTCATATATGGCATCCCTCAAGGATCAGTCCTTGGTTCCCTTCTTTTCACCATATACAGTATTTTCCTTTCCTTAACCAGATCATCTGCAGACATGGTCTTAGCTTTCATAGTTACACAGACAGAGATTTATCTCAGTACAAGGTCCACCATAGCTCTTCCTCCCACCTCTTTAACTGAATGTATTCATGATTACATGATATATGAAATCATAAACGGACACCATCTTCCTTAAATTTAACCCTGGCAAGACTAAAATCTCGTCACTCCTAAAACTCGTCTCTAAAACTACTCAATTTTCATTCGACATTGATGGAACTGTTAAACCTTTTACAAATCTCGAACAATATTTGACAACACACTTTGAACTTCATTAGGTCACTCACAAAAGTCCTATTTCTCACTTACAAAGTACTAAATGGCCTCGTCCTGCCTCAACTGAGCTGCTACAGCCCTAAACCCCTGCCCAGACTCTCAACTCCAGCAATACTAGTTTGCTAGTAGTGCCCAAGACCTCTCATTTTAAATGTTTGCTTAAATCATTTCTTTCTTCTACAACATTTTCCCTTCCCCAATAGGATTTGCTTTCTCTTTTTTTTAATGGTTTAATACATAGATGTTTGTACAGCGACCTTGAGTGTTAGAAAGATGCTGTATGAAAGGGAAAGCTTTCTGCTTATTATTATTCTTATTCATCTTCTTTTTATTATTATTATTATTATTCATGATCCAGTAATGTGATCATATTGCCATGTATCCATGGGAAACAAAATGTGCTTCCAACATTAATTCACAATCATCCAGATGCAAATGTTTTCACGAAGGAGGCATACAAATATTTTATTACAGACATTAACCTGAGAAACCCATGCCATCCGAATAGGGCTATTCAAACAGCACACATTCACATACAAACAACCACACACATAACCACATATACACAAATACACACATTTTCATCACAGTACCAGTGAGCACACATTCGCATACACACAACAGCCAAAACACACACACACACACACACACACACACACACACACTCCTAGTCTGAATGGTCACACTGAGAGCTGGATTGAGAGCCACAGGGCTTTTCCCAGCTCCTGGGTGAAACCTTCTGTCAGCTGATCTCTGCCAACCTGCCACTGCTCTCTGTGGTGAAGTTGGCACTGGCATCAGAGGGTCACCACATTTTCCCACAGAGAGGAGCGCCTATCACATCCTCTTACTGCACTGCCGATCTGGTCAAACACACACACACACACACATCACCTCCTGCCCAGCTACTGCCCTGCTGCTCGCCCAGGCCATCTTCCTGCTCACTATAATTTATTTATGTGCTGAAATTGCCCAACACAACTGGCTCGTCAATAATAATGCATAAACCTGTATTTATTCAGCACATCCACAGAGAGGATACAGCAGTGATAAGAACTCAATCAGTCATTGTCTTTGTCCCAGAATCATTTATGTAAGAATTTACGTTAGCCGAAGTCTCCAATTCTCCAATATATGATATAATTTTATACACATAAATACATACAATATCTGAATCTGAGAATGAGCTAGAAAGACCCATTTAAGCAAGAAAAGTCCATTCCTTTTTCTCTCTCTTCCATGCAAAGAGGCCATCCATTATTAGTTATTTTGCTATTTTACATCATCTTAACCTAAGCTTGAAGTATGTGAAGCAGCATAGTTTAAAAAAAATTGAAAAAAAAAAATGTTAACTTATAGAGGCGAATTGGTCAAATGAAAACATCTAAAGATGTGACAACTTTTAAATAATAACGCAGCAATGGGAAAGAATTGTCTCAGCAATCATCTGGTTGTTGAATGAACCACCCTGAACTTATGCTAGCCAGCTAATGGGAACTACATCTTTGGCATTAAAATCCAATCTAATTCAATTCAAGTCAACTTCTCTGTCATACGTATGCTCAGGTTTACAGTATAAATTAAATGGTTTTTGGCTAGATGTGTTAACACACTAGCACATTCAAAGAAGAAAATAGATATAAACAACATTAAGCACCGGAATATAAGCATTATATACACGATCATTAGTTATATAGCGGCAGTGCAAGTGTTGCTATATATCTAAGTAATAAGCTTAGTGTGCGTCTACGCGAATATCTGTACTTTAGAGTTTTTAAATATATTAATATGAAATTCTTCTCCTTGTAGACATTTAAGTACACGTACATTACTCATGATTTGGCTCTAGGGCAAGGAGCCCTACAAGGCTGTAGTGAGTAATGAAACCAATTGCATTCCAAATCTTTTTACTTTCAAATGTTTCACCAATCTTTTAATAACCAGAAACCCTTTACTATCCAAGCAAAGCATCCATGTATTGGTAAATTTGGTAATTAGTTGTTTCCCCCAGTGAATAACAAACCAAATGCATGACATAAATGGGCTTTCTCCTACCCAGACACCCTAAAGGATAGAAGATGAGGCGGAGGAAAGACTCCAAACTGGCTCTATTAAAAGCCAGTAAAATGATATGCTCTGGGTGACCAGCATCTGAAATTATCCCAGATCTGTTTTAATTTGAAAAGCATATTAACATCAGTTCTTTAGAAAGACATTTGAAGTCAGGGGGGCAGGCAGGCAGGGGGTTTTAGAGACTTGAGCAGGATGAAATGTGGTTGGGAGGGCCACACAGCCTACCTCGTCTAGTATAAAAGGTGCCAATTGAATTTCAATGAATTTTTACTTGATGATAAACAGAGAGAAAAAAGTGAGAGAGAGAACAAACACATTAGTGATGCCAGTGGATGGTTAACTGACAGGCCAGTTTATAGTAAAAGGGAAAAGTTTAGCTCAGCTGGGACATGGACAGAGCTGAGGGTACTGAGTGCAAAAACTCCTGTGTGAAGGGGAAAGAACATGAGGATGGGTGGCCAAGGTATTGTTGTCCATTGTACATACAGTATGAGGATATTAAGACCATTGAAAGTGGTATTTGGTGGAACTAGACTGAGCTGGAATGATGGACATGTTGAACATCTCTCACTTTGGCACTGCTGCTGCTGAGGCTCACATCCTGTAGGGCAGAGCTGCGGGAGGCTACAGATGGCCCTTCAAGTCAGCTGGTACTCTGAGCCAGGAATCGCTGCTTGCTCTTTGCTCTGGATTTGATGAGAACTATAAGACGTTTGGGCTGCTCTGTGGAAATCCAGTCAAATGCTTTCATTTCATTGTTTCTGATCCTGAGCTATTCACTCTGCACTGGTCTATAGAAACACTCTGGAAGAAGTGTGCAGGACTGGCAAAGTGCTTTGCTGGCACTTTGCGTAGGTTCTTCTCCATTTTCGAAATCTCAGCAAGAAATATTTTAGCTCTGTTGGCCTGCATTGTAAGGAGGTTGCACACTGTTTATACATGTCTGAGATTTATCCATAAGGTTTTACAGGTTTTTGTGTTCTTCAAGAAGTTGACATTGAGTGGATGGAACTGAGAATCTTCTTGGCCTCCTGGTGACACTTGTTGAGCTGAAGTACCTGTCTCAAGTTATGCAGCAGAACTTATGTCTTGTCCAGAACTTTTAGAGTCTTCCAAGGTACTTCTCCAGGAGCTGTTGCAATTTCTGATGTTGCTGGCACACCTCCACTTGCAGCTGATCCACCTTATCCTCCACCTGTCATTTGTCTGATCCCAGCTTGTACAACAGCTCTTTGATGTCTTGCACTTAATCATTGATACTTCATCAGCATGTGCCTTATGTCATATGCCTTATGTTCTGATGCAATTCCACGTCACAGACACCAAAGCCTTGGCTGACTGCACAACTGGATAAGCAGCAGTACTGGCACATGGTCACCTGCTCAGTCTCACAGTGATGCATGCATGGCCTCAACATCTATCAGCAGATGCCTTGAATTTGTTGGCTGAAGGTGCTTTTTAATGTGTGATGGGCAACAGGGTGCTTTGTCCTCATCTACAAATGATGGCTGGTTCTTTTTTTTTTTTTTGTTCTTCATAGCATTGAACTTCTCTAATATCTTGTTTGGGTGGTTTTAGTTTGATGTTTGTCTAAAGACTGAGCCTGTTTGTAGGCCTGAGAATACTCTGGACACCTTTGTCTCAGACCTCGTAGCTGCATGGGGTCCACGAACACATCCAGATATATGAAGCAGATGAGCTCCTCCTCAGAACAATTCTTCTAGGCCTCAGCAATCTCAGCTGTCTCGGTAGAAGACATACAGGCCAGTTTTATGTTATAGGCTTTTAAAATATTTAAAATATGTCACTAGTAATTCGGCATGCCATTTCAATTATTCTCATACTCCACTTATAAAACAACATAAGCGGCATAATAAATAACTGCATAAATAACTGTTGATAAACCTCCATGGACGGGTTTATGGAGCGTCTCTTCCACCCATGTTCAATCAAATTCCGCAGCCAAGCCAGAAATCAGGGATCTGAATGGTGCAATCAGATAACAACGGACATGTTATTGAAAACCTGTGGTGCTTTATAAAAAACTAAACTGGAGTTCTAATTCTCCAATATGAGATGCCGCTCATATTGGCTCTCCATCAAGAAACATTATTTTGGCTATGAGAGTGCTTGTTATATGAGACAACAACTGCAGTGATTATTACGCTGATATCCCAGGCAATTTTGTAGACCATTGGGGGGGGGGGGGGAACAGACAGCCTAGCACATAATAAATAGCCAAAACATTATTGTACACATTTATATAATGAGCCTAGTATTCGAATAATTGGATTATGATCAGTGAAGGTCACTGAAATTTATTTTACAGTTAAAGGGATCCCATTTTGGGAACGCTTGCACCAATCTAACCTTTTAAAAAGTATTATTTTGCTATCTGTCATTGTTAAACGTTAAAGTGTTTTCCAAAATATATTGCCTTTCCATTGGGACGTTCTAAAATGCGTATTGTGAAAAAAGCTTAACATGGCTTCATGTACCAAAACAACGTTCATGTGACATAAAATCTCTCATGGACTTTCGTTGTCATAAACACTATCCACTTCCCAAAGGACAAAACAGTCATTAAAAAAGAGAACACAATCATTTTCACAAACGTGTGTGCAGGTTTAAGCAAACGTCCAAAGGTACAATGTCTTCCTACAGCTACACAACTGTGTTGTGTGAAGAAAACTAAATTGTGATCTTGAAATAATGGAATTAATAGAGAAAAAAATCTATATAATAATGCATGGCCTCTCTGTACTTTCTGGTTTTCATTGATTATTCAGAACAGTAAATATAACCTTTATTGCTCAATGAGTAATAAAGGCGAAATATAGTACAACTTTATACTTCTAATGTGGCATTATCATACACAGTGACCCATTTATTGGTCACTGTGGATTTCTAGTAAGAATGAGGCAATAGGAGACCCATTTAAAGGAATAGTGGCAACACATTACAACACTGTTCAGTTACTCTAAGCAGAAATGAATGAGTAGTACTATATTAACACCCTTGTTACTATTATTAACTATTAACGATCACTGGGTAATTACTTAGTAAGTAATAATAATGGAATGGTTTGGTAGTCAACTGTCTGCCCAGTAATAATTACTGAGTATTATATTTCTTCTGGAGATCTCATTAGTTAACACTTTACAATATGCATGTTTTTGTGATTGTGAGTGGTGATTATTCAGAAGGAACGATGACACACTTTTGCAGAAAAGAATGATGGGAGATACGAACTCCATTCTGGTGGACATCAGAGCTTCATCTAGAGTCTCATTTGTAGGCCAATGTGCAAATACTCCATACTGTTCCTCCTTAGTCCCAGTAAAGTTATCATTGAGTTACTGAACAGTATTGCAAAGTGTTACCAAAATAGTTTAGCAAAGATTTATACAACGTACACAATTCCCCCCAACCCCATATGCCATATACTAGCCAGGACTTCATCTGCTTCTTTAGTTTTCCTCTAGTTCTACAGGAAGCTAACAAGTAAGAGAAGTCTATCTCAGACTAAATCTTTTCCATAAATACATGCCTAAACCTTCATATACATGCTTCAGATGACATCATTAAGCTGAATTAAGCTACTTTATACCACAGCATGGCTGAATTCTTGAATCAGGCAAGTGTTAATTTATTTGATATAACCTCAGCTTTGACAGTATTTCCTGCTGTAACATAAGTGATAAATTTATATTAATGCGCTCTTTCTAATGTGTTATTCTTCCTTTAGTAAAAGCTCACACACAGGGACTTGGCTTTGCATAATTTAAGGCTAATAATAAAACGATTTGTTGCTAAAATAAAAACTGTGTTGCTATTTTAAAAAGAAAAATGTATAGTTTTTGATATGATTAAGTTTTCTGTTATGTACCTTTTTAAGGAAGGAGTCTTCAGTATCAGTGCTTGTAATAGTCAGTTACACAGTCCACAGGAGAGTCTTCAGGATAGAGGAATTTGTGCTTTACGGTTTATTGTTAACATATCAAGCTGCATTGTTTTTTTTTTGCTTGTTTTTTTTATTTATTATTTATTTATTTATTTTTAATTAACTTCAAGAGAGAGAAAAAGAAGAAGCTGGTGGGGAAACGCCTGTTCATAGCTGCTATAACATAAGTGATAACATGGATGTTCCATAACATTAAATATAAACTATAACCATAAATTGTTCAAAAGCATGATGTGCTCTTCAAATTAAAATGTTTAATTCGTAGGCGATGTGCTGTGGTATAAGAGGAATAATACACTTATAAGAGGTATTAGAGGCTGTGCTGTTACAGGATAATAATCCACTTGGTAACATTATCACACCACCCCATTGTGGATTGTTTTCCTAAAACAGCATGGCCCAGAGTGTGTTATTCCTTACTTAGCATCAACACAACTTCCAGTTTAACTGGTACAACTCTGACCTTCAAAATTTGCTAGACTGACGGTGAAAAAATGATGCCAAACTGCATTAAGGTAAAAATGTATTCCTGTTATTTATCTGTCTAGATTAGAGTAAGCCATGGAAAAGATTTTGGATGAGGCTTACTTGCCTCATACAAAATTTGCCTCATAGCTCCAATGTCGGACCTCAAACATATCTTAGTTGATGAATTCTGTAAATTAGAGGGGTTTTTTTTTTTAACTGAATCATTTTAATACCACTGCTTATACATATCATAATCATTCATCTTCAGTAAGCACTTTATCCTGGTCAGGGTTGTGGTGGAGGCGGAACCTGTCCCAAAATTCATATTCTCAATTCTATCATATTTAAATATCCTTCCAGTCAAGCGTTATTGAACAAATGGAGTTTCTTTTATTATTATTATTATTACAGTTTAATCTCAGACCAAACAAAATGATACAAATAGCAATTGAATAAAGAAACTAAGTCAGTGTGGAACTTATTATTAACTGTTTGCTCAGATCCTAATGGGACTCTAAATGAGTGGTGTTGTTTTTTTTTTGTTTTTTTAAAAAAAAGCTGGCATTCTTGGAGGGTAAATCTGATAAATCTATTGAAAAACCTTATAGACAGTGCTAGTTTTAACTGTAAAACATACATATGGACTGTATTATGAGTGATAAAGATTTTGGACAATATACTGTGTCAATAGAAATACGCCATTTAAAAAAAAAAAATCTCAATTCCCTAAGCATTTAAGTTCTTAAAGCTATTCCTTGGTTTGATTTTCAGACTTTAGTGTTTTCATGATAAAATATATACAGGGTACAAAAACTTATGACTGGCAGTGTATATTTCTTTGTTTAAACACAGAGATTTTAAATGCCCAGATTGTCCGCTCATACCTCCATTTGCTGATCTTTAGTATTTCATTTACTAAAGATCAGCATATGGAGATCATTTTAGTCACAAATCTGATGCTCTTGTTTATTCATTCTTGCCTGCTTCATTCTGTTCATTCGATCTTGCCTGCTGTTTTTCCGCACAAAGAAACTACACCTCGGAAGGGAATGTATCTTAAAATTCACTGGATAAATATGTTACAACTTGCAAGACAATCTTTCAGCTTATCTAACACTAACGTAACCCACCGTATACATGTAGATCTGATCATTCTGTATAGTATAGTTCATTAAGAGCATGCATTCATACTTCACCTTCTCCAGGGGTTTTTTCAAGTTTGCTTCATGCCCCACATGTATAGAACAAGCCTGCCAGGATCATCAAAGATGGCTCAGTACAAACTGCTTGTGTATATACGTTAAACTGTTACCGTTAAAGGAATATTGCACCCAGAAATGCTGTATTGCTTAAAATGATTCAAAATTTCACTTTTTAGCTAAGCATCCTCCATTAGCTTTTAAATCGTTATCATGTTAAGCGATTCTTTTTTAGCATTCATGAGTAAAAATATTCCTTTCATATTTTTTAGCACATGTATTTATGCATATACGCATATCCAAAAAAAAAATAAATAAAAAATGCAAATAATTCTAAACTTCTTCCTACACATGTACTATATCATTATTTATCTCTAGCACTAAAGTTGTTTGGGACCATGCAAATCTACTGCTAGTTCTTCTTATGAAATGATGTTTGTGGTTTGAAAAGCAAAAAAAATGCAAGAATGCAAGTGACACTTGAAGCACAGCAAAATCTGTTCTTCCTATTCGATGGCGTCTACTAAATACCACAAAGTGATGTCTTTTGCGACACAAAATGCATTTGAAATTCTAGGTTTTTGTTTTGGTTATCTGTGTTTTTCCACACAGATAACTTCTGTATGCAATACAAAGACAAGCAGAGATAGAGGAATACTTAGACTATATAGTAACGAGATGGAAATCTATACAATTGCACTGTTTTCTTTTTTAAGAGTCTGCTTTACAATGCAAGAAATGCACTTTGTATATCTGTGTGTATATCCTCTTCTGATAGTTTTTACAGTGTATGACAGAAAAGGCATCCACTAATATAACCACTTGAACACAAATTCAGATAAAAAGCTACTACCCTAGACCCTGCACTGTATGGATTCTCTGCTCTGAAAGTTAAAAATAAATAAAATAAAGATGAAATACAATATAATAGTTTTCGTTTGTCTGTTGTTTTTGACTCCTGCTTTTGATTTATTATTATTATTATTATTATTTTAATTATGGGGAGGTGCTGAGAAATAAATGACTTTCCATTCTCCACGCATCCACTAGGGGGCAGTGTTTGCACAGTTTAGTGCTGCACGTTTGTAAACGAGTTTATAGTGTGTATTGGGGATTAAGGAAAACTCCACCCTGAACTTTCTTCACAATTTTTGAAATTAGCATGCGATCAGCAGTGACATCCAACATTTATTTAGTAATTAAATTCTTTTTCAGTTGGCGCCAGTGGGATTTATCCCTCGCTTCATCTCTACCTGAAGAGAGCAACACAGCAGCACTTTAGTCTTTTAGTCTGTCCAGCTCTCTCACCTCCTCATCTGTACACTCTGCTCAAACAGATGAGGTTCCAGAGCTTCAACATTCCTGCTAATACCACTGTCAATGCCATTGAGCTTATTATCTCATAGAACGCTAATGAACTGAGTCGAGTGTTTGCTGTAAGACAACACCACCGCTAACCCAGAAGAACATTAAGGCTCATCTGAATTTTGCCAAAACACACTTTGATGATCCTCAAACGTTTTGGGAGAATGTTGTGTCGAAAGGGGAACTGTTTGGAAGACAGGGGTCCCGTTACATCTGCCGTAAACCAAACACAGAATTCCACAAAAAGAACATCATACGTGTGTTCAAGCAAGGTGGTGGAAGTGTGATGATGTGGGGATGCTTTGCTGCTTCAGGACCTGGGCAACTTTCAATAATTGAGGGAAACATGAATTCTGCTCTCTACCAGAAAATCCTAAAGGAGAATATCTGGTCTTCAGTCTGTAAGTTGAAACTCAAGCGCAACTGGATTATGCAGCAAGACAATGATCCAAAGCATAGGAGTAAATCCTAGTCCTAGAAGTAAGTGAAAGACTGATCTCCAGTTATCGGAAGCATTTGTTTGCAGTTATTGCTGATAAGGTGACACAACCAGATGGCAATTAGTGTGTCACATTGGTGATAGGTGTTGGATAACTTTTTTTGCTTCAATAAAAGTAAATAAATAAAAATAAAAACTGCATTGTGTGTTTACTCAGGTTGCCTTTGTTTTATGTTGTATTTCGTTTGAAGATCTAAAATGATTTATTATGAGACATACAGAAAAGGTGAAACAGAAGAAATCAGGCAAATACTTTTTTCCAGCACTGTACCTGTATACTGGTAAAAAAGGAAAAATAAATAAATATAATATAAGGGATTTAAAAGAAAGGTGGCAGCAACAGTATGACTATATCTGGGAATAAAATGCAGATATGTGGTGTTGTTTGTGCAATATAATGCTGTGCAACAACAGGCTGAGGTAGTTGTAATGAAATTGCCAACATATGTTTATATTTACATTTACATATCTGGAATTTGTCAGACGCACTTATTCAGAGTGACTTACAGAAGTGCTTTGAAGTCTCTAACAATAAATACATCCCGATACTAGTTCACTAGGTCACGGACTAAGAATACCATCAGTCTTAAAACTCTATTGGGAGGTAATGTAGTTAGAAAAACACACAGACAACAATATTTTTTTAATGAAAAGTGCTAATTTAAGTACTTTAGGAAGAGGTAGGTCTTTAGACGTCATTTGAAGACCACCAGTGACTCAGCTGTTTGGACATCTAGGGGAAGTTCGTTCCACCACCTAGGTGCCAGAATACAGAAGAGGCTTGATGCATGCCTTCCTTGTACCCTGAGAGATGGTGGCACAAGTCTAGTGGTGCTAGAAGTTCTGAGGGAGCGTGGTGCAGTGCGGGGTGTGATAAGTGATTTGAGGTAAGTAGGTGCTGGTCCATTTTTGGCTTTGCAGGCAAGCAGACAGCTACAGGAAGCCAGTGGAGGGAGCGTAGCAAAGGGTGGTGTGGGAGAACTTGGGAAGGTTGAAAACAAGTTGAGCAGCTGCATTCTGGATCAGTTGCAGAGGTCAAATGGCGCTCAGTGGCAGACCTGCCAGGAGTACTTTGCAGTAGTCTAGTCTCGAAACGTCAAGAGACTGAACCAGCACCTGAGTGGCCTGTATGGATAGAAATGGATGAATCCTTCTGATGTTGTAAAGGAGAAATTGACATGAGCATGTCAGATTAACAATGTGAGAGGAAAAGAACAGTTGACTGTCCAAGGTCACCTCAAGGTTGCATGCAGTAACCGAAGGTGGAATCAGAGAGTTGATCAGGGAGATCACAAGATCCTGATGAATCAGCTGAGATGAACAGCAGTTCAGTTTTGCTGCCATCTATGATGAGATGTCTGCCAGACATGCTGAGATCTGAGCAGAAACAAGAGAATCTGAGGGAGGGAAGGAGAGGGTGAGTTGAGTGTCATCCACATAGCAGTGGTATGAGAATCTATGTGAGGATATGACCTCACCAAGAGATCGAGTATAGAGGGAGAACAGAAGCGGACCAAGTACTGAGCCTTGTGGAATACCAGTGAGGTAATTTGGGTTTATTAACAGGAATGTACAGGTGGTATGGGTGTTGTGCAAACAAGTCCAAGCTCTAGACCTAGGAGACCAAGCTCTAGCTTCTCTAGGCTCTGTCCTTTTTTTTCTATGTCGAATTTCTCATTAATATTACATTCAGTGATGCTGGAAAATGGTGAATGAGAAAAGAAGCTCTTGCTCTTTAGTTTTTGAAAACTAACAGCAAAACCTGGCCATTATCCCTTATTCTTGAGATTGTTGAGATATTTTTTAGCATGTTAAATGTCATTATAACTGCACCAACAATGTCCCCTCTGTGACATCAGCACGGCACACAACCACAGGAAGATTGAAAATACAGCACCAATTAATAAACATTAATAAATAGCACCAGGGTGGCAGTGGTGGCTTGGTGGTTAAGGCTCTGGGTTGCTGGTCAGAAGGTCGGGGGTTCAAGCTCCAGCACTGCCAGGCTCTGGGTTACTGATTGGAAGGTCGGGGGTTCAAGCCCCAGCACTGCCAATCTGCCACTGTTGGGCCCTTGAGCAAGGCCCTTAACACTCTCTGCTCCAGGGGCGCTGTATCATGCTCTGAGCCCAGCTTCCGGACATGCTGGGGTGTGTGAAAAAAAGAATTTCACTGTGCTGTATATGATAAATAAACTCTCATTATCATTAGAATCACTAAACACATCACAAATATTTCAATAAAAAACATTTACTGTGTTTCAGTGTGGACTTTTCCTTTAAGTATTACGTCTAGCACTCACAGATCTGTTAGGGTTATGTGTCGTGTGTATGTGTGTGCTCACTTTGCACTTTTCCTATCAAGCTCGTGTTCACCTTGTTTGTTGTGCTGTTGACACGAGTGAAGCAGGGGGATCGTAGCTACAGTTTGTTGCTGCACAGTCCGGAGTGTGTCACCCTGGCACAGTATCTCATTAGCAAATGCTAATTAACTCCCTACTGCGACTCTGCTGGAGCAAGTGAGAGGTTGAAGCCAGGTCAGGGGGTACTGTTGGGATCTCTCTCTCTCTCTCTCTCTCTATTCTTTTCCTTTTCCCAGTTGCAGTATAGCAGAATCTAATTTCTTATGCCGCACTGGCACTCCTCACTATCACTAGCTACTGAGCCGGGCAGAGAGCAGAACTTAATAGTAAGATTCATACCCTGGAAAGAAGGAAAAAGGAGAGAGATGGGAGATATAATAATGCTGTGGACTTTTATGCTAATCCTTGCGCACTTTTCCTCACAGCTTAACATGGTTGTCTTACTGTCTAGGTGGATTTTATTAAAATGTTCAATTCCCAAAATGATACATGTGTGTCACAGCTTGGGTTTACTAAACATGGGCTTATTTTTATGGGTTTATGTTTTTCCATGAGAACTAGGAGACTGCCTACAGGTTAGAAAGCCTGCCATGTTCAACATGTGTTGAGCAATCCATCTCAAAGTTTTAGTAGCTTCTACTTATTAAAACCATACTATGATTTTCTCCTGGGCTTCTGGGTTTGGTTTTATAATATGTAAACACATGTTTTAGTTTATTGTACATATATAAATAGATTTACTGCACTCATGCATAGGCATGAATTTAACTACATTTATTTATCTTAGAAAGATTTCCTTAACATAATATCAAATTAGTTCATGGTTAGCTCTAAGCATAAAATATTCATTTTGTTGTTTTTCTTTTTAATATCTTCTACTTATTTCATTGGTTTCTGCCTAAACTTTTGAGTACCTAAACATTTGGCAAGGATATACTTTTTTTTTAATTATCTGCCACCGTTCCAGTACCAACCAATGATTTTCGAAGCTACACAAGGAACAGTGCAACCAGTACTGTTTGAGGCTGATTTGGTAAATAAACTGCATCAGACAAAATAAACACAGAGCAAGACAGAGCCACCATTTTTTAAAAGAACACTTAAAAACCCTGATGAATTTTTCTTGTTTGAAAATAGAAGCGTTGAGCAATGAGGCATTGAGTCCTTCTCAGCCAAATACAACCAAACTGCCAATCAGACAAAGAAACAAAGTTAATCCAAGCACTTCTTCTATGTCAGACTTGATGGTGTATTCACACCAAATTGTAATAAAGTAGTTGCTTTTACAGTCGTCAATGTGATCGTCCACTGTTTTTGTTTTTGAATGTTGCGTGGAAACCACACCCGGAGGTCCCATGCTCCCCCTCGCCCTTTATTGTGCCAGATTGTATGTGACACTTGAAGTTGTTGATTATTCAGCTCCACCTGGCCTGTGTGTGATGCTCCGGTGGTGGCGAGAGGGGAATTCTCACCTCGCAGTGTCCTTTTATGAGCTCCTTACAAAAAGCAAGCAGTACACACATCAGATTTATCCATGACACTTACAGTCGGGTCCATAAGTATTCGGACAGTTGCGTAATTTTTGTAATGTTGAAATGATGCAATCAAGATGAAGTGAAGTGTATCAGCTATCATGCTTTAATTCAAGGGGTTTAACAATTAAGTGAAAATAAAATATTTCATTAACCTTTTAGGAATTACAGCCATTTTTACATAGCCCCTTCATTTTCATGGGCTCAAAAGTAATTGGACAAACTAACATAATCATAAATATTAAGATTATTTTTAATACTTGGATGCAAATCCTTTGCAGTCAATGACTGCCTCAGATTTAAAACCCAGGCTTTTACTGCAGCTGTGTTCAGTTGCTGCTTGTTTTGGGTCTTTCTGCCCTCAGTTTTGTCTTTGGTAAATGAAAGCATGCTCAATTGTGTTGAGGTCATCAGACATTTAAGATCATTTAATTTAATTCCTTTGCGTTAAGAAGCCCTTGGGTTGCTTTCACTGTATGTTTTGTGTCAATATCCATCTGCACTATGAAGTGCCATTCTAACAGTTTTTTAGCTTTTGACTCAGTCTGAACATAAAGTATAGCTCTATACACTTTAGAGTTCTTCCTGTTATTTCTATCAGCAGTCACATCATCAATAAACACCAGTGACCCGGTTCCATTGGCAGCCATACATGCCCATGCCATAACACAGCTTTCACATGTTTGACAGATGATGTAGTATGCTTTGGAACATGAGCCCTTCCTTTCCTCCTCCATATTCTTCTCTTCCCATCATTCTGGTACAAGTTAATCTTGTGACGTTTTGTAAGAGAGAACCAATGTCCACTGACTCTAGGGGGTCAAATAGGGAAACACATAGTGCCTGGGGTAAATTCAAAGAGGAGGCGATCACTTAGCAGTAAGCCTCAGATGATACAAACACTTCATTATGCATGAGGATGAGCTCTTCATTGCATTATTATTATTATTATTATTATTATTATTATTATTATTATTATTGTTGTTGTTGTTGTTGTTGTTATTGTTGTTGCTGTTGCTGTTTAAGATTAGTCTCTGTGTGATTTTGCAACAAGGGTCTAGTGGACTGAAAATGTTTTTTTTTGTTCATACTTCATTAAAAACATATTAATCAAGTAAATTTTAAATCTGTGGAATTCTATTCTTTTGAATGCCATTAAATCTTCAGTGTGAGGGTTTGTTGTTGTTGTTGTTGTTGTTGTTGTTATTGTTGAATTGACTAAGTTACTTAAGACTGCACCTAGCTGTTTACCTTCAACAAGGCTCTGCCATGTTCTGCCAAAATATTCACAAAAATACTCTACTCTCATGGATATAAAACAATTGCAAACAAAACAACAACAAAAATTTGTTAAATGTAGGTGTGCAACAATTATTGGTACCCTTTTAGTCAATACTTTGTGCTACCTGCCTTTGCCAAGATAACAGCTCTGAGTCTTCTCCTATAACACCTGATGGGGTTTGAGAATACATGGCAAGGGATCTGAGACCATTCCTCCATACAGAATCTCTCCAGATCCTTCAAATTTCAAGGTCCACGCTGGTGGACTCTCCTCTTCAGTTCACCCCACAGGTTTTCTATGGGCTTCAAGTCAGGGGACTGGGATGGACATGACAGGACCTTGATTTTGTGGTCAGTAAACCATTTTTGTGTTTATTTTGATGTATGTTTTGGATCATTGTTCTGCTGGAAGATCCAACCAGGTTTTCATTGAATATCTGTAGATATTTGATAGAGTCCATGATGCCATGTATCCTAACAAAATGTCCAGGTCCTCTGGCAGAAAAACAGCTCCAAAACATTAAAGATCCACCACCATATTTAACCATGGGCATGAGGTACTTTTCCATATGGCTACGTCTCTGTGTGCACCAAAACCACCTCTGGTGTTTATTACCAAAAAAACTCTATTTTGGTTTCATCAGACTATAGAACCCGATCCCATTTGATGTTCCAGTAGTGTCTGGCAAACTGAAGACAGTTGATTTGTTTTTGGATGAGAGTAGAGGCTTTTTTCTTGAATCCCTTCCAAACAACTTGTGGTGATGTAGGTGACTTCGGATTGTAGTTTTGGAGACTTTCTGACCCCAAGACGCAACTAACTTCTGCTATTCTCCAACTGTGATCCTTGGAGATTATATAGACAATATAGACACACATCTAATTCCAGGTTGATTCATAACATTTCCTATTGACTGGAACTTCTTAATTATTGCCCTGATGGTGGAAATGGACATTTTCAATGCT
Organism: Ictalurus furcatus; assembly: GCF_023375685.1. Lineage (NCBI taxonomy): Eukaryota > Metazoa > Chordata > Actinopteri > Siluriformes > Ictaluridae > Ictalurus > Ictalurus furcatus. Next base: position 20,129,191 of record NC_071269.1, read on the forward strand.
TATGCTATTTTCTTGTAGCCACTTCCAATTTTGTGAAGCTCAACAACCTTTTGCCACACATTATTCCTTGGTCTTACCCGTTGTTATGAATGACTAAGGGAATTTGGCCTATGTGTTACCTCATATTTATACCCCTTTGAAACAGGAAATCATGGTTAAACAATTTCCTGTTCCGTGTCACCCAGGTGTATTTAAAAAATGAAACTATGGGAATATACTTCAGATATATTTTTCTCATATTCATAGGGGTGCCAATAATTGTCGCACACGAATTTTTTTTTGATAAACCAGTGTTTTTTTGTGCAATTTATTTATTATCAAATATCCTTGAGAGCAGAGTATTTTCCTGAATTTTTTAAACAAAATATCAAAAGGTTAAACAATAAAGACAACTTTTCACAGCCTTCTTTGCTCATGTTTACCAAGGGTGCCAATATTAGTGGAGGGCAGTGTATGTCCATCAGAGCTGTGTCACTGTGCAAATACTTATGGACCAGCCTGTAGATATGTTTGGGTCAGGCATTCATTTCCTCACTACTGCCTAATTTTAATGCTCCAGGTTTAACAAACCTGGCTCAGTTTATTAATACACCTATGAGGAGATTAAAATGAAACTGTGCTAGAGAAGGGAAACACTAAAATGTGCACTCCAAGAGCAGGATGGGAATGTTGTGTATTCAGTACTTTGAGTGTAGCAATAAAGGATTTTGTTTCTGTTTCCAACTGTGTGGCTCATCAACAACCTCTGCATTGTCTTTTGTCATGAACACAGCAGGGTATAGACTTCTATACCCTTTAATGTTTGCAGACATGGCCTACTAATGGCAGTTAAGAGAGTAATTGAATAAGTGAATGGCTCTGGAGGGAGCTCTTTAATTCTCCACTGAGTCTCTCAGGGGTGTTTAACATACAAAGATAACCTTGAAAGTGTCAGAGAGCACGTCTTCCTGATCTAACGGGCCACTTTTTCCGCCTAAGCACTTGAAGTAGACTACACAGTAACCTAACTGAGCAGATAAGCACTGTAGGAGGTCCTTCATATCAACAAGGCAAATTTTGCAAACCCTCGTTACCTGGGCTCTAATAAACACTAGCTTTAACTAATTTGATTTAGTTTGATTCAAATAGTCCTGATAAAAGTGAAATTATCTTGAAGGAAGGTGGGGAATTTTACAGGCATTTTAGTCTAGACAGCACCATGGGGTCTCCCTGCACTAATCACCTCACACACGTCACTAGACTGTAGTGTAATGTGTAATGTTAAGCAAAGACATGCAAGATGCGATTTGCGATTTGTCAAATATTCCATTCAGTAAAGCAGATGAAAACCCATATTTCGTAATGTAGTGAATCATTCGACTAAGACAATAGCAGGGTTTACTGTCACTACACGACCATAAAGAGAATTTGCAATAATAAAGAATGTAGCTTTGGTGGTATTTATTAAATTATAAAAATTCACAAAATTCACATGACTATGAGGTGAGATTCCAGCATGTTTGTTTGTTTATTTGTTTGTTTGTTCAGTCAGTCAGTTAGTTATTTGCTGTAGTATACAGGCTAATATGCAGTTCAGAATATTAAAAGTTACATAACCCCTTGAAAAGGATGAGTATTAGGTCCCAGGAAATAAATAAATAAATAAATAATCCTCCACAGATATGATAATGGCATGATATACAGTGATTATAACAAGTGGCTCTCATGCAGCTTTCAAATTTTAGTTTTTATCGGAGGCTTGTTTTTTTCCTGCCTATTTTTTTTCAGGATGCAGTCAAGTAAACTCTTAGAAAATAATAAAAAAAAAATTTTTATAAAAACCCTTGAGGGTTTTTTGGCTGGCCCTCTGTAGGAGCACAAAGGTTCTATGTACCCCTACAACAGAGTGTTTCCCTAAGGGGTTCAAGCAGAACCATTGAAGAAACCTTTTTTTTTGTACCTCTCCAGTTTAGGTAAGTTGAATGTCTATTAAATACAAGCCAGCTGCAGACATTTAACTGACAAATGCAGAAAATATCATGGTGCTTGAGACAGTATATTACTTGAGAATTAAAACTGTCTTATATATGAACAAATAAACATGTCCAGCTTTGAGGACAGGAACTGAAACATCTCATACAACCTAACAATCTAAAGAAAAGTCTATCTATGCATACAACCGTAAAATTAATTATTTAATATGCTATATGTATGTACACCTGCCAACATATTACCAGTTTTATTATTAACTATTGTGTTTCCTGCACCAAATCTATATTTTACATTTTATTAGCTTATAGTTTAATGAATAAACACTGTGGTTACTGAATATGAAAAGGAAATAGTTTTGGCAGCTTTTTGTCATTAGATTGGAAAAGTTTGTGTCATTAAACACATGGTACATTCCAGAATTATTCACATAATGAGCAAAAATGATTGCATAATATAAAAAAAAATTACACCCTACAATTAAAATTTCCACTCAAACAATAACTATTTAATGTTTTCTTCAATAGTTTAATGCCACTTTTTTAAATAATAGTATTTACTCCCAAAAATTTGTGCCAGAATTATTGACAGACCTAAGGAATATTTGAATCAAATGCAAATAAATTGTCATTTTCCATTTTTTATTTTTCATTAGTTCTCAGTCTATAAGAACTCTGCAGTTTCCATGTCCTGTTTTCTTGGGTAAATATCAGAGAAAAAATGGGAAACCATGGGAAAAACCAAAGCACTTTCAACACAATAGAAACAGCTGCACAAATCATGACTGGTGACATATACCATTAAACAAAATGAACCATTATTCATAATGAAAACCTTGAAATGTCTGAAAGAGTTGGAAATTTGCCAGGAAATGGACCCATGATCACATTGACCCCCCCCCCCCCCCCCCCATAAGGTCAGAGGTAAAGCGGTTTTAGAGTTGCACGGTTTTAGTCTACTGTCAGGTTTCAAACTCAACTGTTAAATGCTAGTTTAATAACAAGCTGTTAGGACACACTGCTAGAAAGGAGCCTTTCCTGAGAGTATCTCAACTTCACCATGCATTATTAGAACTACATTTGGTACTATGTGTTGTGGTTAGAGACCAAAAAACTTCACATCAGCATGTTTGTTGACAAAAAAGGGACTGCATACAAGGAAAAAGCTCCTGTAAAATATGGTGGTGGATCACTGATGCTTTGCAGTGGGCCTGTTTTGTAGCTGGGGATTTAGGAGCTCTTGTGAAGAAAGATGGCATCATGAATTCTGCTAAGTACAAGGATATTTCAGCCCAAAATCCGCCTGTGCCAGAGGGTATAGATGTGGCAAAAGGTAGCACTTTCAACAAGATGATGAGCCAGACATACTTCCAAATAAAGACAGAAGTTGTAAAAGAAACACAAGCTTAATGTTCTTCTATACTGACCTTGTGTTACTGTCTGTCTGGAGTTACGTATGTGTTCATTTCAGGAGTGCAATAATTATAATTTTGAAACCAATGCAGTGTAGAAAAAGTTCACTACCTATAAAAACTTTGTGTTTGAACCAAAACATTACACTATCCCTGCTGAAAAACCCCCAGTAGAAACCATCACAGATATTCTAATGCTTTCCACTACAAATACCAGCACAAACCACCAGCTAACCATTAAAAACAATACCATTATTGGTCCTTAATGGTATACACCAGACATAACATGCCACCATAGAAGGCAACAAATTACCAGTAGAGACCCACAGGGACCATTACAGTTTCCATTAAGACCATTAACATTTCCATTCTAACCATTAAAACCATTACAAATCCTATGAGGTTTTCTATTGTTTTTTTTTTCACCCAGCAGGGATGTGTCTGATTTAGTGAGCTCATAATATCACACAATATTGTGTGTGCTACACTTTTTGCATACTTTCAACAACAACAAAAAATCATGAAGGGTGCCAATAATTTCAGGGGGCACTGTACCACCTTACCATATGCCAGAGTATTGAATATAACATCACTAACTACAGAATGTAATTCCGCTTTGAATGGTATGTCAAAAGTACTATTTAGACACACTATTTAAAATGCTATTATGCGGTTTGGGACATTGTTACTGTGGTAACCGGCGTGTCAAATGAGCCTGTGCTTAAAAGTTAAAAACAGTCGGGAAAGTTAATAAGTAGTCTCTAAGACTAAAATATGTGTTGATATTTGATCATTTTTTCATCGTTTTAGCACCATATTTAGCACACTGTGCAATTTTGGACGTCGCCACAGATTTTGGGGCAGTGGAGCAAAGGCGAGACGCTCGAGCAGAGAATGGCGCAATCCCATTGGCTGTCGAGGCCAATGTCGCATGCTCATTGGCTGTCGGGGCTGCATATAAAAACTCTGCAGTCGCACTAATCAGTCGCATCAAACTGTGGAGCAGATCAGACACGCGCGCTTGGGCTGTTTGGATCCGAGTCTGTTTGCTGGCATTTGCGCTCTTGCTGCTTTCTTTTTGTTTTTTACAACTTTTACATAAACAGTAAGAATGAAGGAGAGGAGAAACGCACAGCCGCTGGTGATTAGATGTAAGCTGGTTCTGGTTGGTGACGTGCAATGCGGGAAAACAGCTATGCTGCAGGTCCTGGCAAAAGACTGCTATCCAGAGGTTAGTCTTTTTTTTTTGTTGCTGTTGTTGTTGTTGTTTGTGTGTCTTTAAAGAATTGAATGCATTAATTTAAACATGCCCTACACCTGTTATGAGCATTCTTTGAGTTGTGACGCACAGACTGATTAATATCTAATTAAGAATTAGTGTGCAAAATTTTTAAATCCCCCAAGACCATCAAGAATGGGAAGGGTGTACTTATTTTTGCTCCTGTAGTAGTAGTAGTAGTAGTAGTAGTAGTAGTAGTAGTAGAGAGATATTGCACATGCACATATGCACATGCATGTGCTGCCAATCCCTCAGCATGAAGCTTTTCTTGTGATGCCTTTTTGCATTATATATCTAATAATACAATAATAATGTTGACAATATTATGAAAATGATTATGCATGATGTCTAGTTTCCATTCCTACTCAATATTATCAGGTTGCTGTGTTGGTATTGGTGTTAATACAGGGCTGTGTTCTGTGATGTGTGTCCACAGACGTATGTGCCCACTGTGTTCGAGAACTACACAGCATGCCTGGAGCTTGAAGATCAGCGTGTGGAATTGAGTTTGTGGGACACATCAGGTAAGAGCTTACTTACAGCTGTGGGGGGGTCCTTTTTTTTCCCTTTAAAAAAAAAAAAAAAAAAAAAAAATGAATAGGGAAATCAACTGTGCTCTGTTATGGCTTTCAGTTTATTATGCATGAAAGAGTGCATTATAGTGAAGCTGCAGGATTGTCTTGCGGTGTGGATGATCATTAACTCGGTGGTATCTGGTGACTGCACATGCATAGTGTAGGGATGGTAATCGACTGTAAAATATTGGCATCTTCACCCTGCTGAATAAATGTTAAATCATGGGCATGAAACTATGATGCGTTTGTTGTGGTGATGCGTGTAAGACATTTTAAGTGGAAGTATTTATTTATAAGTCTGTTGGAATATTTATAAGTCAAAGTTCGGGCTGCGTGGTATGATGCTATAATATTGATACTGCGATTAATTATGTCATAATACCCATGAAATCTTAGAAAAGTATCATGATATTTTAGAACGGTAAATATTTTTGTAACAGACAATTTGATATGGTTTTCTACTGTTTTGATTGATTTATTATTTTTTTATTGTAAAAGTCAGAATTATTTGTATAGATTATGTTCATTTGTTTTGTAGACATTAAATAAAAGTACCATCGAATAAATTTTCAAAGGTTTATTTTTAAATGCATCGCTGTTTTGCAGGCACGTTGTTAGGGAATGCACATTGTGTTGTAGAAATGTCTTGAAATATCGTGATGTTGTTGTCATTATGTCGCATCGCCCACCCTGATCACAATATACTTTGTGCAGAATTGTTTTGCAGTGATTGTTGGTAAATGAGACCTTTTTAGCTGTACTCTTATGCAACGCACATGAATCACAGAGGGCTTTGGCTGAATGTGTGTTTTAATGAAGTCACATGATGCATCTTGACCTAAAACTGGAAAATATGCATTCGTTTTAAACAAATTGTAAGCTCCTCCGGATATTGCAGAGTTTCCTTGATTTCACGTTAACTTCTGTGTTCGAAAAATCCTGGAGGGACTGATTAACATAAAGGGCATGTGACAAAGTATCTTCCTCAGGTCTGAAGTTCAGTGTTGCACTTCAAAAATGATATACAGAGTATATCAACTACCATTACAGCTAACGTGAGCAAGCATGTCATAACATTTTGACACACTTTACATAATATGACTCAGACTCAGACATGCTTTGCCATCCTAATTACAAATTCCACCATTCTTTCCTGGATTCAGGGCAACAGCCTTCATTTGATTGTTGACTTCAACTAGACAAACTGGTTTACCTCACAGGTTTGACCAGCAAGGCTAACGTTGTTATCTATGCTAATCCTAGTCCATGGCTGCTGGCAAGTGTATATAATGTATAATATAATATATAATGTGATGTATAATGTAACACATAAGATTCTTCTGTATCTTCTTATACATAAGAATATCATATATTCTTATGTATAATATTAAGAAAAATATATTTTGAAAGTGGCAGGTTTAAATTTGTATTGAAGTTGTATGCTATACCACATGCCATGTTGTCACCTAATTACTAAATTACCCTGTTGATGATGCTTTATCAAAATCAAATGGAACCAAAGCCTATAAGAATAAAAGATGTATGTAGTCATGAAGAAAGATCACATGGTTGTTGAGGCAGTTCAAATGTCCCAAAGGCTTCCTGTTGTAGCCCCTTGTACACATGATTTAACCCACTCTGTAGTTTTACAATGTGACATATCTGGACACTGTAGAACCGTATACTTGGCACTGAGGGGTGTCTGACTGCGTGCAAAGTGCGAAAAAAAGGTTTGAGAAGCTTGTGTGTGAGTGTTTTGTCTCCTAATAATTTGGTGTTCATCTGCCAATATTGGAAAGGCTGAATGAAATTTGGCCCTCAGGGATCATCCTCTATTTTATATTGGCAGACACTCTTTGATCTGTTTGGAGGCGCGCCAGTGGCAGGACAGAGTGTGCTTTTAAGGGATGTGCATGAGGTTGAGAGGACGCAGCAGGGATTCAGAAAGCTTCCAGCCATTCATGTGTTCTATGGGGACAGAATTGGAGCAGGTTTCCTCACTGGCATTTTGTTACTCATCCAAGTATTTTATAACTCCTGTCCTGCGAGACATGTATATCAGCTCAGTGCAGCTAGCTCTTTAGAATACAGTTACGTTTCATAATTATTTTCTTTGTCTGGGAAAGATTTGCTGGTGGAATGGAGCAACAGGGAAAATAACTGGACTGGCTATATTTGGTTGGATTGTTGGTGCTGGCTGATGGGTGCTCTAAACAAATTTTTGGTTTTTGGTCAACACATGACTCTAGAGCAATGGTTCGCAAAGAGAGATCCTTGAAGCGTAGACAGTGGGTCCATGATTTTTAATTTAGTTACAATGGTGGAAATCATAACACCGCATTAGCAAGTTATGTTTAAAAAAATAAAGTAATTAATAATTGGTTACTAGTCTATTTATCTGGTCCCTTGTATCAAATGAGTTTAATCGAAACCTCAATAGCTCAAAAACTAATGAGACTATAATTAATGCCCTAATGTCCGTTGAAATTCCTGGAATAGCTCTGTGGCTCTAATACATAGACCTTATGATTGTACACATTTTATCATTCATGAAATAAGCATTGGAATCCATGGAGTTTATTACAGCTCAAGGTGTCCCTGGCTACAGAAAGTTTGAGAACCCGTGCTCTAGAGAATGGTATAGTATTTAACCACTAAACCTTCAGCACCGTTTAGAAATTTGAAGTCCGTTACTGAGCCAGTCTGACCTGACTTGAAATTGGCATTGGACTAATCTTTGTCTTGGTCAAACATGATTTGCCTGCAAAATGTTTTTTTGATTTATATAAAAATGTAGACCCCACACCACCACAACCACCAGAAATGTAGACCTTCCAATACCATAAATGCGCCATCTCCTGTGACCTAAAAAAAAGCTGGCAAGTTATTATTCATTGGTTCAATTCTTCAACGTTGATTAACAGTACTACCTTATCAGAATAGCAGCTGAGGGGCAGTGGTAGTTAAGGCTTTGGCCTAGCTGTTGAAAGGTTGAGAGTTTGAATTGCAGAAGCACAAAGCTACTAATGTTGGGTCTTTACATGAAGCCCTTAACCCTCAATTGTACCTTGCATGGTAGCTTACAGTGTGTCCTGCATACTAGTGCTGGATAGTCTGGCAAAAAAAAAAAAGTAAGTTGTTGAACTATTTTATTCTGACCCAGTACCTTATCGGCTCGGCCACAGTGGGATGGCTGTAATCGTGTTGTGTATCTGCTGGAGTTTCCCAGCGCACTAATTATATCCACCCAGGAGCTCTGCTCTCTCGTGCCTGCTGGGATTTCAGGAGCAGGGTTTCTTATTAAGGTTCTTCACATTGATTGGACTGACCTCATCAGATAGCTCTCTCGGGTGCTCAGCTCGGATTTACAAGCAAAAATCAATTCTCTCGGTCATGGTGGCCTACTGGACCTGCTGCAGTAAGATGGCCCAGGAAAGTGTAGTCTGCTGTATATCACTTGCAAAAGGTTTTGGCAGCAGACAAGCTCTTAATATGTTAAGTGTAACACATTGCTGTGGATCCAATCTTGGCAGATGCGGCAAGCGATTATGTATGATGACCTGGCAGAGGTATAGTGGACTATTAGCACATTAGAGTGGCGAGTAGATTAATGAGTGCTTTTCTTATGAAGGTGTGGATGGGATAAGAGGTGGGAACTTAAGAGCAGCTCCAAGATGACCCCTGTGAATGGGGAAGGCCCAAAAGGTCATGGATAGCTGCTTCTCAACAAGAGGGGCCATTCTTTGTTTAATTCTCAGTGGGGATCCTGATAGAATTTTGGCCATGCTGTGCCTTAGTGAAGACAGGGAGTGTGTTTGGGGGGTGGGGAAACTTCATGGAGGAATGTGCCAGGACTTGTTCCCATCTATCTTTAATGGGAATGTGGGGTGTATGGGATATGCTTACCATTTTGTTCTTTTCGCCCTTGTAACAAACTCCTTTGTAATCATTGACCTATCCCAGCCCTCTCATCCTTACTTTGAGATCTGGAGTGCTGATTTAATTCGGAGATTTCACCCCTTAAAGGTGTTTAAATTTGACTCTTGGCCATTATGTTTGATTATTCTGTTGACGCATCCAAGAATTTCCTAGTAGAGTTTTGTTTGGAACAGTGGTAGTTTGCAGCCAAGGTTTTGGGATTAAGATCGGAGGGTTGTGAGTTTAAAACGCTAGGATTGCTGTTGATCCACTGTAGATCCACCTTGAGCAAAACTCTTAACCCTTAACTATTTTCCTGTATATTTGTATTGGATCATCTGTAAGCAACAAACAACTCCAGCATTTGATATGTTGGAATAATGCATTCCCTATTTTTGGTTAGAATCTATCAAAGTTAGACAGTCTGATCATCAACAGAGATGCTGCATTAAGACTTGGTGAGTTTCAAGTATAAGCATCATGGATGTTTCACATTGTGTTCTTATGCGATCTTGTGTACTCGTTCTACGTTATCAACCACCGCCAACGTTCAATTCCAATACTCAAGAACGCAAGTACCGGGGACTCATGAAATTACCTGGGTGTGTTCTCGATATCGAGGATGCAGCAGATGCAGACCTGAGCACACAGAACCCTCTTGAAGTCCCAGAAGTCACTGTGGCAAAACAATAGCATGATAGCGAATGATGGAAGCCTGACCCATAACTGTAGTTTTTTACATCTTTTTAATGGCGATCTAAATAAATTGCAATATGTGTCTAAAAAGAATGATTTTGATGTGAGGTTGTTGAAAAGGTCGATTTTTATCCCTCAAGTATTTTAATCAAACTATGCTAGCTTCCATCCTGAGGTAACAGTAACCCCGTTAGCTTGGTTTTTATTTAACGTGAGGTCGCGGTTGCAAACCGAGAGCTTGCTGCATTAAAACATGCTGAATTAACTTTTGGTCCATCAGCCAGTCAACAGTAAATCTATTAACCCGCTGAAACATATTACTTGGGGAGCACTGAAGAGATGATGGTCCTGTGCCAGTACTAGAAATGTGTTGGGACGGTCCATTGCACAACAGGAAGCTGATGGCACATCTCAAATCTTGCAGAGATGCATTCTATGTCCTCCTGTCCTTCCAAGTTTGTTCTTTTGAGGTAACCTGGCAAGGCCGATCTTCACGAGAACGAAAGTCGTTTCTTTGCGTTCTTAGAATTGAGAAACAGCTCATGTGTACCGTTGGCCATATTGAGTGGTGATGTAAACAAAACCAAAATCCATGGTTCGGCAGGCTATGGTTTGCCTCGCGATACATGCAGTTTTTCTGTTTTGAGTTGCATACTGCTGCTTCAATCACAGAAAAAACAGGTCCTTTTAAATCACCAGTGTAGCAGTTTGTCATATTTTCTGCTCGATGTTAAGATGGAAATTGTGCCATTGATAAAAACAGTTTGAGTGTCATGCTGCATGTGCATAAGGAAATACATTGAATTTGGCAGAACATCTTTGAAGGCACCACGATGAACATGCTGAACTGGGAGCTAAACACAATTTTAACTCTGATGGTACAGCCATCAGCTCCTGCAGTGTTCAATGCCAGGCTCCCCCCTACCCCTGAAACGTGACCAAGCAATAACGAAGGCAACAGGTCGATTCATGGTGGGATATGTGCCCGATTAAAATCTGATGAACTTTAATTGTGCCATGGTATAAAATTCTAAATAGACCACATTTTAATCAAAAGAAACAAAGGCAAAACAACCTGAAGAGCTGGGCAAGGCAAAATTGATTACAATTACGACTAATAGCTGATGACCCTGGCCCAGAAAACGAGGACTGAAGCAAACCATGAAAGAGGTGCATCATTGCACCTCTAATCTGTAACATAATGTTGATGTAACAAAACAACCGGTCAGTAACTTATGGAACTTTTAGAATTAAAGATGCATGATGATGGACATGGTCCTGAAGATTTGACCAAATCTGACCTCATTAGCTTGAAAATTGGCAGCGCTGACTGAAAGGGTTGAGCAGATGGCGTGCACTATGATGATCCTTGGCGTTCTATGTGCAGCACACAAAAGCACAAAACAGCCCTCTCCATCTCCATCTGTTTCTCACAAGGTTCTTCATTTGATCTTGTAGAAGGATTCTGCATATAAATGTGCACTGCAGATTTCTCTAGGCCACTGCTGCTATGCTATTGGCACTAAGGTTTGCACTACGTGGTTTATTTTCAATGCTATGGTTTCTGATGGCTCACAAACTTTTTATGGACACCATAAAAGTAGTGTCTTGTTTAGCTGAGGAACACAGCAGCAGGTTGGCAGTGGAATTGTCATTTGCCCACCATGTTCTAATGCTTAAGGGTGTTGGATAGCACCTCCTTATAATCCCAAAACTGCGGGAGCGGGCAATTAACAAGTAGAGCACTTGCTGCCTCACTCAAGTATAACCTTCGTTTCCTGTACTTCTCTCATGTTTCTGTAGCAATTCTAGAGCCTATACTTCGTTAACGTTGAGTTTGGAAGGTTCGTATAATTATTCTCGCTGTGTGAGCAGGTCAGCCACGTTCTCAGACTGTGTCCAGCTTTTTGGATGTGTAATTTGTCAACTTTAATTGAAAAATGGCTCCTCCATATCCCTGGTGTGCATGCCTATAGATTGCTGCATTAAAACCAGAGGCAATTGAATGCATGATCACACTCTGGCAGTGAATGTCCGTGACTTATCAGAGAGGAAGAGGTGGAGAGACGGTCAGTGGCGTGGTTTCCAGAGATGCATCATCTCTGCAGACTGTCTGAATCTGAAATGCCACCAGTTTCTGACTTATTATTATTATTATTATTATTATTATTATTAATAATATTATTATTTTGTTTTTTCTTTCAGCAGATTCTTATTGATTTACAAAATTGTTACTGCAGAAACAATACATAAGTTTGCTCACAAACTGCCAGCAATTCAGTAGTGTTGCATTTATTTATTCTACATTTATTATTTTATTTATTTATTTTTTTTTAAGTACAGGTGCAGCTCAAAATTAGAATATCGTGGAACAGCTCATTTTTTTTGTGTAATTTTAATTTAAAAAGTGGAACTTTCATATTCTTTCATTACACAAAAATTGAAATATTTCAAGCCTTTTTTGTTTTAATCTTGATGATTATGGCTTAAAGCTCATGGAAGTAAAAAAATCCAGTATCTCAAAATATTAGAATAAAGAATTTATAATACAGAAATGTCGACCTGAGAAGAGCTCTAATCAGCTAACTAACTCAAAACACCTGCAAAGGTTTCCTGAGCCTTTAATCTCTCAGTCTGGTTCAGTACACACAACCACAATCATGGGGAAGATGAAAGTAAATGTTGCATTTCATTTGGAAATCAAGGTCCCAGAGTCTGGAGGAAGAGTGGAGAGTCTAAGTGTGAAGTTTCCACAGTCGGTGAAGATTTGAGGTGCCATGTCATCTGCTGGTGTTGGTCCACTGTGTTTTCTCAAGTCGAGAGCCGATGCAGTGTCTACCAGGAGATTTTAGAGAACTTCATGGTCCCATCTGCTGACGAGCTTTGTGGAGATGCTGATTTCCTTTTCCAGCCGGACTTGGCACCTGCCTACAGTGCCAAAACTACTAGTAACTGGCTTGCTGACCATAGTGTTACCGTGCTTGATTGGCCAGCTGACTCGCCTGACCTGAATCTCATAGAGAATCAATGAGACACCAGACCCAACAATACAGACGAGCTGAAGGCCGCGATCAAAGCAACCTGGGCTTTTATAACACCTCGGCAGTGCCACAGGCTGATTGCCTCCATGCCACGTCACATTGATGCAGTAATTCGTACTAAAGGAGCCCTTACCGAGTAAATTAACATAATTTTCAGAAGGTCGACACTTCTGTATTAAATTCTTTATTCTCATATTTTGAGATGCTGGATTCTTTATTTCCATGAGCTGTAAGCAGTAATAATCCAGATTAAAATAAAAAACAGGCTTGAAATATTTCACTATGTGTAATGAATCTAGAATATATGAAAATTCCACTTTTTAATTAAATTATGGGGAATTATTTTTATATGCACCTGTATGGTAACTAACACAATTAGGGGAAAAATAAAAACACCAGATCAGCTGGTACATATCTATTTGTAACTAAATTTATTGCATTATAAAAACACATCATGATCTCCACGATATCTAAGAAAGGCTATTGTAAAATATCACTATATGGAGATTTCATCAGATCACCCAGTCCATAGATATTTAAAAAAACAACAATGTTATAAGCCAGATTCAGTTTACCTGCATAGCAAGACAATGCACAGATGCTTGCATGATTGGTGAGATGTACATTTTTGAAGCTGTAATTGGGTGCATCACTGAACCAACACTACTGTTGTAGTCGCCAATATGAAGGAACAAATGTGTGAATTTTGTAGAATCCCTAAATAGTTTTGTACCAGTACCTCTTTGCCAAGTCAGTCTAATCAATATGTTAATTTGTATGATTGAATGAGCGTACTCAAAGATTACACCCCGCAGCGTGTCGTCATTTTTACCAAAGTCAAAGTAATTCCTAGAGGACTCCGCTTTTGTCTTTGATTTTATTTTATACCCAGTTCAAAGCGCTGAAGTTGAATTTCCTTGGACAAAGGGCTTGTGTGCAGTGAGGTACATTAACACTGTTCGACCCAGGCATTTTATTCAGCACTAACTGGTGGGTGGGCACGGCTCTCTGTCTAATGATTGGCAGTTGAGGGAAGCCTTTATGGAGGAGTGGGTGGAAGACGCTTTGCAGATGGTAGATTCCGAGGCTGTTGCTGTGGAAACAGGGGGAGCAGAGGTATTGCGCGTGTGGGACACACACACACACATATGCATGCGCGTGCGCGCACACACACACACACACACACACAAATGGTGGTGGGTGGATTACTTAAGGATTCTGAGAAAGAGTGGGAGCCACTGCCTGGCCCCAAACTCGCTGTTCCCATTGCATAATCCATAGAACCAAGAAAAAATCGAGATGGATCAATAAAGCTTCAGGATTTAATTGTCATTTTCATGTTCTTTAAAATGCCAGTGTGTGCTTTACTGAGATGAGCTGAACTATATGTGAGCAGTGAAGTCTAGCAGGGATAACCTCGAGCTTCATCTTTGGCTCCAGGTCTTAAGTTGGCCATGGTATTTGGTTCGATGGTTTTTGATGTTTTTTTTTTCTTCATGTTTCTCATTGCAGGTTCTCCTTACTATGACAATGTGAGGCCACTTTGTTACAGCGACTCTGATGCCGTGCTCCTGTGCTTCGACATCAGCCGTCCAGACACTGTCGACAGTGGACTCAAGAAGGTACCAATTTAGCGCTCTGAAATTCCCATCTTTGTACAATTCGGTTCTAGCTTTGGTGTCAGGTTCTTTATAATATGAACAAATCTTTGAGATAGCAAAGTGGTTCCTTTGAAAGATGTTGGTACTCGGAAAAAGTCTTAATTACACTTAAGTCCTATGCATTCATCTTCAGGTGGGAGTACACGATCACAGGGCATCGTACACGCATGCATGCACACAAGGAAATTTAGCGTAGCCATTCCACCTACCATGTTTTTTGGAGGTGGGAGGAAACCCAGAGGAAACCCATTTGCAAGACTTCCTATCAGGAAATAACAAGTATAATGGGTTTTTTAACTGAATCTTGAGTAAATTTTTACATTTGTGTCTGTTTGTGTAGTGGAAGACAGAGATCATGGACTTCTGCCCCAACACCCGCATTCTGCTTGTCGGCTGCAAAACGGACCTGCGCACGGATGTGTGTACACTGATGGAACTCTCCAATCAGAAACAAACACCCATTACCCAAGAGCAGGTGTGATATATGTATTAAGTCAATGTGGTAACTAGTTGATGACAACATTATGAGAAGTTTGAATAAAGATCAAAACAGGTTTCAGATGACGCCAGGTCTTTGTTTCAGCCACTTAAGAGCGACACCTAATAATCGTTTTAAGATCAAGAGCTAATTAAAGTGGATTGGTGCTTGGTTTACATGCAACACTGCAACCATCCACAGTTATTTTGGATAAAATTCAAGGTGGAAAATCCATACTGACATTTCTCCTCTCCTTTGTCCCAGGGTTCAGCCATGGCCAAGCAACTGGGGGCTGAGGCGTACCTAGAGTGCTCAGCCTTCACGTCAGAAAAGAGCATCCACAGCATTTTCCGCACTGCAGCTCTGGCCTGCATCAACAAGCTTCAGCCGCTGGCCAAGTCTAGCCCCAATCGGCGCCTCTCTAAACGCCTCCTCCACCTGCCCAGCCGCTCTGAGCTGCTCTCTTCCACCTTCAAGAAGGAGAAGGCCAAGAGCTGCTCAGTCATGTGAGCAGCGGGGTTGCTCTCCTCACCCCGCAAGCTTTTCCCTCCCCCCGTGCTTTAGTCCGGGGAAGGGGGGTGGGTTTTCCGATGTCCTCATCGCGAAGGCTTCGTCTGGGAATCCTTCCTCACCCCCCGACAAAATGCATTTCAGAACAAGTGGACACTTTGCTGTCCGCTTTGTCCTGATCTCTACACCAGTGCATACCTGTCTTACACAGTACAGTATCTTGCTTTTCTCGATCGAGGTTTGATCATCAACCGTCATTTCTTCATCCTTTACTGTTAAGAGAATTTGTGGTCCGACTTAGTAAATAAGGAACCAGTGTTCAGCATATGAGGTTCGGTAACATGACATAAATGTGACAAAAACGCATTATTGGCTCTTGAGTGTCAACTATATCTGATATTCTTAAAAATTTTAAAAAAAAAAAAAAAAAAAGTTCAAAAATATAGAGAATATGTACAAAAGCGTGTCCGTGAAAGTAAGGCTTCAATTGGTGGAGCATAAGGAAGCTGTGTAAGGCCCAGGTTATTATAGAGGTGTTGGAGAAAGAGGTTGTTGGCCATGAAGGCTTATCTGGCATTATAATGCTGACTGAATTGGCTGCTGTGCAGACTGGATACTGTAATTCTGTTGGAATCTGCCTGTAATGTTGGGCTTTCTTGACCAGCCAAACATTAAGATGGGTGAACGTTATAATTGATGAAGTAAGGACAGAGGGCGGGGAGCTAAAAACAAATTTGCAGCCAGCGATTTTTCAAAAGGCAACCAAAGACAAGCTTACTGTCCCCTCTGATTAAATACCACCTGATGTAAGTGCTTCTGCATTTAAAAAGACAATAAATAATTGCCCTTGTGAACAAGAGAGAAAGAGGGAGGTGTAACTGTTGGCCCACCGGTACATGAGTCTCCCACGTAGTGATCATGGAGAGCCATGTATCTGTGAGCCTCGGTGGGAACTCCAAATCATCCAACGTAAAGCTGAATTGGACTTCAGAAATAATTTAGGTTCTCGAGGATGTTTTTCTTAAAACTGTTGTAGCACCATGTTGATATTTGCTCAATCAACAAGGATTTCAAATAAATCTAAACATATGCAGACAAGATTGTCTTTTGATCAACTTTTATTCAATCTACATCAGACTGAAATCGAACCATCTTCACATGCCATTTATAATGGGTTTTATACACATTTCCTAAGAATCTTGATGTAGCACTCCATCTTCTCTCTCCTGTGTACAGGTTTTTCTTGCCTTGTTGCCCGATCTGATCTACAGAAGTCTCGAGGCAGACTTTTGCGGGCAGTTCGGTACATATCTAAATATGGCTCCTTCTAAATAAATTCTTAAGCTTGGACAGTTTGTGTGTGCAGTGCTGCTCTCGAAAAATCTGCTTTTAACCACAAAGCAATAATGATTGACGTGCTTGTGACGCAAAGTATATAGAGTGGCAATAATAAAAAAATAAATAAAATTGCTTTGTGATTATAACGTCCTGCGACAGCTTTGTGGTCGTGCGTGGCCCTGCCTCCATTACCGCTGTAAAAACAAGCCAGTCTTATCGTAATTTTGTTGTATGAAGGGTTTTTGTTTTTTGTGTAGCGTAAACCTGTGTCAAAGTAATATTGGATTTAAGAACAACCCAACCATTTAAGTGCAACACATTTAATGTAACATTTCTGGTCAGGAAGGCGTATGGGCGTGGGATAGGTGACCGCTGTAGGCATGGTGACGGGCAGACGAGTGGAGCATGCAGGGTCCTTCAGTGGTCTCTGAATTTGGACAGTTTTAATGTGTGGAACACTCGGTAGCACTATCTTGGAAGCCAATTTTCATAAATCATTATAACTATACTAATTATCATTTGTAATGATTCCTTGTAAGCATTTTTGCTTACAACTCCTAATAATGCCTCATAAAGCATAATGTACCATGCAAGTGCCACTAGTGTAATAAAAAATGTGCTTTAATGCTGCACTGTCAATACTGTAATTTAAAAAAAATCAATTGTAACAATGTAATACACAACCTTTAGAACCTTTAGTAATATGGAAACACTTCCAGGTTAATCCCAGGAATGACCAGGACGCACGCACGCACGCACACCTGGCTACATTAAAACGTGCTTTCCTTGCAGCTGTATAGAAGCACTCTTCTGAAGTAAAAACAAAACTTGCTCTTCTCCACTGCAACCCTGCTTCACCCAAGATAACTAATGTAGGTAGCTAATGTACTTCATTTGAAATTACCTAGCTAATGTTTACAAAGAGCAAGCACAAGTGCATGAACACGCTTGTACTCTGTCTGAAAACAATGGAAGTGAGGCATCCCTATTTACTACAGGTGCTGCATATGTATGTTCTTGTCTTTTTGGTAATTCATCTAGAGTTAAAGGTGCAATAGTCAATTTAAATGTCTTACTTGTACAGGTGACCTGGAACATATGTAAACCATGATCAAATATAAAGCTTTACGCCGTGGCCTCAGTGCAAGTGTATTATGTGGTTAAAAGAAACTGAATTCTGGTCCAGAATGTTTGGATGTGCCTCCTGTCAGCCCCCCCCCCCCCCCCTTTTTTTAATTATTTTTTTTTAAATTAAAATAAAGACACTACTCTATAGGCCACTGTAGATCCTGAGGGCAAAGCTTTGTGAAAATTGGCAGGAAGCACTCAAATGTTGAATCCACCAACAAGTGTTTAAAGACGAATCCTTCCTAGTGCACCTCTTAAGTATTTCCATATTCCATTACAAAAATAAAGTTTCACTCGCGGTACAACGCATTTGCACGTTAGAGCTTTATGAGCCATCGGGGTGTATAAAATGCTTACAACGAATGATTACCAGCTTATAAAATAATGATAAGCAGAGTTCTAAACACTTTCAATAGAAAGTATTGACTACTGACGATTACTTAAGGGGCTGAAAATGGGGGGGTATTTTTGGATAAAACCAAACAGGCTGGCCCTGTTTAACAAAAGATTATTGGGTTTGAACCATTGTGAAATTTATTTTTGTTTTTATGCCCCTTTTTGGTTACCCAAGATCAGTATTTCCTACATGGTCCATCCGCAGTCATGTGTGGTTTCAGGAGGTGATTGTGCGAGCTATTGTTCTTTGGTCACACAATGAATTACTCTGCATTGCCTAGCAACAGTTCAAGTAAAGAAAGCGCAAATGCTTTCTTTACTTGAACTGCTTCACATGACTTGACAGGAACTGTAGCCACGCATACACAATTTTTTTTTTATTGATTTCCAGACTGGACATTCAAAAAATTCTGATAATAAAGTCTCTTTTTCAGCTTTGGGTTGTTAAGAGATGCACTCGTCCAAACCGTATTGTTTCCTGATGTTTCACCACGACCCTGCCATTGTGTACTACTGGGCACAAATATATTTAAAGCATGTCTAACAATGACCAGATGTACATATCATCTTTTATATTCTTTGTAAGACAGCGAAAACAATACCATAATATAAATATTTGTTCTTGTTGTTGGTTGACCGATGTGTTGTGATTTGATGTAAAATAATTCAGTCCTATTTATTTGAATACGATGATGAGATTTTTTGTTTTACATGTAACTTTTTTTTTTTTGCCAGAGAGTTATTTTTGACATCAGTTCCTCTTCATTGATTGATTACTTGTCTTTCCAGTAATAAAGCTTGCCTTGTATGGCATTCATGAATCTCGGCTCTGTTTTGATCTGTACTGATCTGATTATGTGTGCTCACCTACTATTTTGTAATCAGAGTGTCATGTTTTTCCTGAGAATCCTGATGTGAACATTTATTGCAGCTGGCATTCTTAATGACTTCAAACAACATGTGTTTGTGAGGTGCATATGAAGCAGCTGCAATTAATGACCAGACGCATTTACCTCAGAGAGAGACTCAAATACAACGTGCTTTTCATCATTTAAAAAAAAAAAAAAAAAAAAAGGAATAAATCAGAGAGGGGGAATAAAAGGAGGGGGTAGGGATGAAAGGGATAATTAAGAGAGTGGCATGTTCTGTCCCAAAATCCATCAACCCCAAATACATTACAGTGCTGTATTCTATTTTAGACCAAATTAAAATTTAACCTCCCAATGTGACTATAGTTTGCGAGTCATGGTTTTAATTAACTCATCAGCCAATTGCTCTTACCTTTTTTTATCATTGGTGTGAGTTCACTTGGAAAAAAAGAGATGGGGAGTAATGGCATGATTGCTAAAGCCAGTGCTGTGTTTTAATGAAGACTTGTGCCATGGCCGAATACATTCCCAGTTCATCACATAGTATAGTATTTGCACTTTTTGCTGGTTGCACACTGTAAAAACTGCACTTCCCCAAAACAGATTATTCAAGTCTTATCCTTGCTCCAGTTTATAATCTCACCGGGATACTGTAGAGTCATGCCTGCTGCAGTAATCATTAAGACTGTCCATTTACCTTGACACTGTCAAATCTAGTAATCTCAATCTAGATCAGATTTTTCTAATGTCACTTTTGGACCAGGCACTACACAGAAACTGAATTAAAGCATTTGGGGTGCAGTCGTTTTCTAGAGTTACATATGATGATCAGTGAATAAATTGTATTCCCTGGCTTGTTCCCTAGATTATTACCCATAGTGCACTGCAAAGTCAGTGCGCAACTGCTATACTGCATGCTACTTCTGCACGAAGTACTAAATGCACTAATATTTAGGGAGGGTTTTTTGGCATAAAATGTACTTATCAGGATGGCTAATTTATATGTAAATGCAAATAAAGTGTTGTTTAACAACTTCTAAACACAACAGGTACTTATTAGAGGTGTATTTAATATAGATAATCACTTTTAATATTTCTGTGGTTTTTGTGGTCTTAGGTTGACAGGTAATTTGCAAGGTTCAAATATTTATTTATTTATTAATCTATCTATCTATCCATTTATTTAACAGCAGGTTATGATTTTTTCTCCCATGAACGCATGTAATGACATAAAACTCCTTGCACAGTGGCTTAGAGGTTAGCAGGTTTGCCTTGTACCTCCGTGGTTGGTGATTCAATTCCCACTTCCACCCTGCTTCAGGGGTTTCCTCCAGGTACTCCGGTTTCTTCTCCCAGTCCAAAGACATACATTGTAGGCTGATTGGCATTTCTACATTGTCCATATTGTATGATTGTGTGTGCAATTGTGCCTTGTGATTGGTTAGCACCCCATCCAGTGTGTCCCCTGCCTTGTGCCCTGAGTCCCCTGTGACTGGGTAAGCGGGTAAGCGGTACAGAAAATGGATGGATGGATGGGTAAAACTCCTTGCTTACAAAGGTCCTGATAAGCAACTAACAAGATTGAATGGTGATGAGTTCATTTTTAATGCTTAACTATTAATGATTCATTTATGGCAGTAAGTGGTTATGTTTTCTTTTTGTAGTGGGACTTCATGCTACCCCTTTTGACTAGTGCCATGGACTCTGAACAAATGCAACACATATATGTTTTGAATTTAACGCCACGAGAATAAACACACACTTCTCTGTCTATTAGTCTTTAGACGTACTGTTTTCGTCTTAAATTTTTCATCAGTTCGTTAATCAGACCAGAGGGTAAATAAAATGAAAAATCTGTGAAAACTCTCCTTTTTTTGAGCTACTGTCTCTAGCAAAGGTGCTAGTCTTTGGACTGATGAGCTGCTTTCAGATAAATAATAACACACATGATGGATAGGATTGGAGAAACCGCTACAAAACCCGCAATGGGTCAAACCATGGCCTTTTTATAGAATAATACAATTAATTGATATGCTCTGCTACAGTATTTTTGCAAACACTCAAATCGGTCTGCCATTTGACGACCCCTGGTCTACATAGTAAATACTGAAATAGTGAGTGAAGGAGTCATTTCACACACAGTGTTGCACTCTTGCACTATGTGTATCATCAGCACAGATGTGTTGGGGGAGTGGGGCGGGGTGAGAGCAGGGTAGGGTGACAGCCGACAGATAATAAGTAGTGTTGCTGCAGGATAGTGAGCTCACAGAGACACTGCGCAGTTTCCAGAATGCCTGTGTAGAACAAAATGTGCCTATCCAACCACCATGTTTCTTTTTTTCCCCACATGTTGTGCATGTACATGTTTTCATTTTTCCACGTGTTTTAAAAAAAAATATATATGATTAATTTATTTTCACATGTATGGCATGTGACCACATATTATCCGCATGATTCTACAGGTGTTTACTTGAGGTTACGTACAATGCACCATTACGTTTCACACATTACACTGTGAAATGTGAAATTACATATGTGATTTGTCCATAAGGGCACTACCTACCTAAGCAATTCATGTTCTATTACAAGGCATTAAAATCACAGAACTAATTCAGGATACAGCCATCACTTCACATATTTCTGCATTTATAAAGTTTTCAGGGTGACACACTACAGAAACATGGCACAGGTGGCCAGGTCCTTGAGGGCAAAGCAGTGTGTTGTTTTGGCACGCCGATCCGTCCTATCAGCCAGTAGGAGTCTCAATTTCTCTCAGGCCTTTCAGAGACGGTGGGACAAGAAACACATCTGTCTCAAGACGTGGCATCTGGCGGGGAGTAGGCTGCTGGAAGTGGCCAAGGTAGGAGCGCTGCCAGCAAACATGTGGCTAAAGTGAAGACCTCATCGCTGCCAGCCAGAAGTGTCATGCTTTTAACCCACACAGGAATTGAACAGATCAAACATTGTGCATGATATTCACAATTAAATCTGTTTCTATGGACTTCAGGAGAATGAAACTTGCAGTGAAAATTGCCATGTCAGCCATGTCAGTCTCAGATCTAATGCCGGCCTTTAAGAAAATATCGCACATTATCCTGATCTCTACACCAGGGCATATCCAGTACAGTAGCTTAATATGCTTGATTAAGCTGTCAACTCATCATCTTTGCTGTATTAAGAGAACTGTTTGTTTGCCTCACTGTTACTTTGCCTAATCCATTACACACCAAGCCAAATGTGACTGCCCGTCCTACACCATTGGCACTAGTTGGCCCTTGTCAAAATCCATTTGGCCAATTGTGCATGCTAAATTAAACCGAAGTAGAGAGAGCGTTCCTGAAATAGCTGTTCAGGCTAGTGTAATAGTGCAGGAGAAAAGAAACAGAAATGGGCAGGACATGAAAATGAGGGCACTCAAATTTGAAAACTTTGGTTCATTTGCTCAGGTATTTCATGCATATTCGATGCGGCGTGCTCAGTATTCCCAATGAAATGGCTAGCATTTCTAACCATAAAATCCTTGCAGGCAGAGGAAAAAAACTATTTCACCACAAAATCTCTAGTGTACACTACAAAACAATGACATCTTAGCAAGTGGAAAGTTGAATTTACTCATTTGAAATAGTAATATTGAATATTAACTTGAAATTGGGTAATAATGAAATAGTTTTGTTCTACTGGCAGATATTGCTCATTTTAAACCATTTACTGTATATCTACAAAGAAGTTAAATTATCTAGCAATAATAAAGCAAGAAAAAACAAGACAATTTACAGCTTGAAATTAGTAAAGAAATAAGAGATATTTGGAATAATCTGATATTTAATCTGCTAGAAATAAATTGATTAGAAACAATCTGCTAGAAATAATCTGATAATATATATATATATATATATATATATATATATATATATATATATATATATATATATATATAGCAGGAAATGTAAGGTGTTTTCACTTGCAAAGATGTCTTTTTTTGCAGGGCATACGTGTCTAGGAAAAGTAAGAATACAACAAGGCAAAAATCCTTATTATTAAGCAGGTCCTCCATTCCAGTAACCACAGTCCCACCCACTTGTTTATGTGGAGGTTTTTTTGGCTTGCAAAACCAAGGATTGTGAATTCACAGGTTAGAGTTCTCCTAGACAAAGTTACCACAGAGAGAAAATGACCGATACCAGAAATTAATGTCTTTCATATTTTGTGTTTTTTCCCAGTCAGTGAGTTGACTTTTACACCAGGAGAATTTTATTTGCATGTAGTTTGACCACTACGTTAGCTAAGGATCCATAAATATCAATCTGCAGTGAAACCATAGATGCTGTAGT
The DNA here is from genome assembly GCF_023375685.1 of Ictalurus furcatus. Taxonomy (NCBI): domain Eukaryota; kingdom Metazoa; phylum Chordata; class Actinopteri; order Siluriformes; family Ictaluridae; genus Ictalurus; species Ictalurus furcatus. The sequence goes on from NC_071269.1 coordinate 20,152,790, forward strand.
AAAGTGTAAAACAGTTCAGCTGCAACTTTTGGCTGAAGATATGAAGCGCTCTTCAGTTGGACTCCACTGATAGTCATTCTTTACTACTGGCTTGGTGCATCAAGTTTCACAATACTTAATAATGTTCAGGAAATGAGCCTCAATAATATTCAAATTCCCTTCAATATTTGATGAAAGTGTTAACACCATGAAACAGGTGTTGCAATGGATGTGCAGCTGACAAGGTTGAGATATCACACCATGAGATAGTCTAAACAAATGCTGTCACCGAAGATTGCTTACAGGTCTTTGGAGATGCTAAAACATTGATTGGCTTTGAAATAACTTCCCCTTGCATTGTTAGGAATGTTTTAATCCTGCATTCTGCACAAAAACTGAGGTAGGAATTTCCCAAGGCAAGCAAACAGATGCCAACAAATACCCTACATGAGCTGAGAGCTTGGCGTGCATGTTCAGCAGAAGTAGATCAGGAACAGCGAACTTCCCGCAGACATGTAGGTCACCGGGGACACCTCTAGTGGCCCGGATCCACGCAACTATGGTCATGCATGCACACACACACACACACACATACACACACACACACACACACACACACACACACACACACACACACACACACACACACACATACATACAGGTGCAATCTGGGTCAGGCCTAGCTTAATAGTAAACATGATAAAGCTCACCTATTACTCACACACAGCATGAAAAAGAGTCAATGGAGCACATACGCCAGCAGTCGCAGCAAATTAGGGCAACATCTGGACGGGCACAGGGAAAGAAATTGCTCACTCAGGCATGAGTGACACCTTCAGGGTGGAATTAAGGGGTACTGGTTTTGTGCTGCAGTCTAATGCACAGCCAGGATAGGTTAATGTTTCATTTGCCTCGCTTTACTATAGTTGGAGCTGTACTTTGCATATCTACGTTCATACACTTTAATGCCATTTACTATGTTTTATCCTCTATGTTCATTAAAAATGTGTTTTTAAAGATTTACTCCTCTTGGATCAAATTATACATTTATGGTGCTTGGGTTAAACTTGTAAGTGGAGCTGACTCAAATTGCCCTGTTGAGAAAAACAAATACAACAGATACCATCACATAAATTCTAATGGTTTCCCCTACAAATATCAATATAAACCATCAGCTAACTATTAAAACCATTACCATTACCATTATTGGTGATTAATGGTATCCACTAGACATAGCATGATACCAAAAGACAACAGATTACCAGTAGAGACCCTCAGGAACCATTTCAGTTTCCATTAAAACCAATACAATTCTCATTATAACCATTAAAACCATTACAAATTCTATGAGGGTTTCTGTTGTTCTTTTCAGCAAGGTGGTGTTTGGGTCAAATGTTTTAGCAATACACAAACTATCTGTTAGCAAAAGCTCGGAAAATCTATTTGAAATAAGTTTTCTCTTTGCATGCAATAGACCTATCTATGAAACAGACCAAGCAGCTTGAACCTATCACATCCGATATGCCAATTACTAGAGAAACTTTTAACTAGTCAGCTTGCTAGCTAACTTGGCTAATGTTAATAATTGACCATAGAGTTTTGACTGCTGTGTCTACTATTTTAGCAGTAAATTACTGAGGATATGACAGTGTAAAATAATCAGTGTTGGGTAAGTTACTCAAAAAAAGTAATCTACTACAGATTTGTAATTACTACTTTAAAGTTGTAATCTGATTACATTACTGATTACTGCATGTAAAAAGTACTCAGATTACTAATTACATTACTTTCACGTTACTTTCAAAACCTCTCAAACTTACAAAAATCTACTACAAAGTGAAACTCGTAGTTCTTTCAGTAATTTTAACGCATGTCAATGTATGATATGATCAGAAAAGGTTGGATTTATCATAAAACTTGACTCGGGTGTTGTCACTGTTTGTAGGACTACCAGACTGATAAAATATAAAACTTTTATAACTAGGCTAGTTTGATGTCGCTAGCCAAGGGGAAGCACTAGTAAGCTACCAGTGTATGGGTTTAGCTGCTACAGTGTCATGCAGAGTACAATGCTCTGCTCATATCATGTTCACGTAAACTGGAACTCATATAGACATTTACACACCTTGTTTTCCTGCTCAGCATCAGAGGAGTTTAGTGTTTCAGTTTCAACCAATTTACTGGTTTAATAAAAATCGGGGTATATCCATTTTTCCTCACACTGACTGTGAGCTAGTGTTTGGCAGAATTGAGAGACTGTCAGCCAGTAAGACACGAGTATTTCCACGTATTTTCCTGTAAACCCTGTCTGATTGGTCTCGCCTCCGTTCACTGAAGATACTAAATTACAACTCCAACGTCTTCTTTTACTGACGTCAGTTACGTAGTGACAAAGCGCTCCAAGTAGAGAATTATTCGGGGCTAAAGAAAAAATCTTTGGGGCTACAGCCCCCAGTACCCAGGCCAGGTTACACCCCTGGCAGCCTCCCAAAATGTGATTTATTTTAAAAATGAATTTTACTTAATATTGTTTTCTTAACAATAAATTTGTAGCGCAAGCACCGTAATTTTACTGACATCAGTAACTGTAATCAAATTACATACATTTAAAATGTGATGTGTTACATTACTGCGTTATCAGAAAAAGCTATTAGATTACAGTAACATGTTATGCCCAACTCTGAAGATGATCAATGTAAACTAGTTTTCTATCGGTTAACTGGCTGCATATATGTAGATCCTGTTGTTAAGATGATGCTTGGTTTGTTTTAGTAGTTTTCTGGGTATTGAGATATCAAACAATTTATTATTCTACATTGGGGCAGCATGATAGCACTACTGCCCCACAGCTCCTCAGCTCGGGTTAGTGTCAGGGTGGAGTTTTGCATGTTCTTCGCTTAGGATTCCTCCAGGTTCTCTGGCTTCCTTCCTAAAACATGCCTGTTGGTGGATTAGCTGTGCTAAATTGCATACAGTTATGAATGGTGTTCTGCAATAGACTCCCACATCCAGAGTGTATTCCTGCTTCACATCCAGTATTCCCGGAATAGTCTCCAGATCCACCTCAACCCTGACCAGGGTAAAGCGCTTGTAAGAGCTGGATGATTGAATTATTCCACACACATTATTTTAAAGGCTCAAAATGACACATTTACTTTAACAGATATGCACCAAAACGATCACAGTTTGAACTCACATTTCTTTGCTATAAGGATTCTATTGCACTGACCCAGGGGCATTATCGGTTAGAAAAGGGTCCCTGCTTCAAAGTAGACAGTAAGTATTCAACAAAGCAAGTGCAGCCTTGTTGATCTGCATGACCTGAAGAGCAGTGCACCTCAGTGTGTCCAGGATCAAAGCAGCTGGTAGCACACACATGACCAGATCTCTGTTCTGCTCAGAGTTCTACTTCTGTCGCTTTGTGTGTGTGAACATGTGTACGCGTGTGTATGTGTACCGCCTGTGATGAAGAAGCGAGCGTCGCTCTCTGATTACTGATGAGCTGTCTGCCTCTGCAGCATGCCCACAGACATACACACACACTCTTTGTCTCACACACACACATCCACGGACACATGCAGGGTATGCCGCAGTGCAGCGCCCAGCCAGCACATCCACAGCCATCCGTTTCCCTCCAGGCTACTCTCTCTCTCTCTCTCTCTCTCTCTCTCTCTCGCTCTCTCTCTCGCTCTCTCTCCTGGTTTGGCATGTGATGGCAGAGCAATTTACCTCAAACTGAATAAAATCAAACACACACACACACTCTTACATGCTCTGTGTAAACTCTAGATTTGACTTTGTGTGAAAGTGGTCTGCACAAATATTCTATTTTTCCATTTTGTTTCAGCCCAAATAGAAATATGACATATTTGTTATGGCACTCCCAGTCGCAGCGGTGTGTATGAGTGTGTATGAGCTGCAGGCAGACTAATGAGGCATGTAGCACTCTCTGCCTAACATGTGCCCTCATTTTACCCTGATAAATATGAATATTAATCAAATTCACAGAGCAGCAATGAATCATTTCCAATAAAAAATTAAAAAAGAAAAAAAAGAAAGAAAGACTGCACAACAATGAAGATGCTCCACCTAAATGTATTCAGTGTAGGGGTGATAGTGGTGAGGTGGCTTGCATATTATTATTCAAGCAAGTTATTATCATAAAAACTCAATTTTCTTGTTTTCTTTTGGCCTGAATCCTCATTGTGTTCCAAATCACGTTGCTGGTCTATTTACTACACCCAGTTGCCATCACAACACCGTGATGCCGAGTGATAATTCACGTTATATAATTATCATGCTACAGAGCTTCAGCGTGTCTGTTCAGCTCTGAGCGTTGGTATTTAATTTAGCCTCAAGCCTGCTGACCTTGCGTTCTCTCATGGGCGTTCTGACCAGCGGCCTTGACCCACATGAGCATGAACATCATTTAGTGCATTTGGTAACGTTAACAAACCATGAATTTCAGCATAAATACACCATAAATAATGTGGACAAAGTAATTAATACCGCAGTAACTGATATGTAAATGTTAACAAAATAATGAGCACCTGTATGTAACAATGGCTGTAAGAAATTTCATTCAGCCTCACTTTCACATATTTCACAAATCAGCCTACAATTAAGGAATAAAGCACGATGAGGCATGTCGTTATAGGAAAATAATCAAATAGGGATGAGGTGATGCATGATCTTTTACTACCCAGAATGATTATTGTCCAATAACTGAACTCCCTGAATGTATTTTTTTCATCTTAAAAACAGGAATCTCTTTATAGTCACAGACTCTTACATGCGCATCAATATACCGATATGAATCGCGACATTCGAATTAGTAACGAGTCATGTAAACACCGTAATCCAATTGCCCGATTCAGAGTAAAGCGGCACTCATACTAGACTTTCAGCATGCAAATTTTCTTTGGATACTGCTGTGAATATGGGCGGCAACCGGTATATATAATCGCTGCTTCCTAAATCTTGGATTTTCTCGATTTTCAATCTTCTATTGGTCACACGTCTTCACGTGATATGAATTCGCAGTTCAGAGTTCACCAAACTTGAACTTCGAAATGCAGCGAAATGCAAATGTAGCTTGCATGAAGCTTGCGCTTCCGGTCTATGAATAGAAGTCACTGGAAATTTTGCATGCTGAAAGACTAGTATGATCGCCCCTTAAGACAATATTCTGATTCCCGCCCCTGGAATGTGAATGTTTTAATGAGAAATTTGTTGCATGTAAACACGTTATTCAGAAAATCTACTGACAGGAGATATATGTGCATGCTCAGTCCGCAAGGAATTGTGGGTGCTTAGATGCTTAACTTAACAGATGCTTACCTGACCCTTCCCATTTCAAGGCGATGTTGTCAGACATTTTTGATGGTGAGCAGTGTTAGAGTCCTAATTAAATTAGTGTGGAAAAGTAGTAATAAAACTAATAACTGAGAATACTCTATAACGAACGGCAGCATCTTAAATCTCCTGGGAAATAACAGTGGAAAAGGAAAAGCGCATGTGTAGATCGGCAATCTTACAGAAACCATGTATACAGGAATATTCCAATGCCTGTATGCATGTATACATCGTATTCAGAATATGTCTCCAACCCGAATATAGACCTTAAATGGATTTTGATGTGCGTGTAAATGTATCACTGTCTGCAGATCAAGTGAGTCCCTGTTACTTTTTCTCTAATAAAGTTAATTAACCAAAAAATTCATGTTACATGTTAGAAAACCTCAAATCCTTCCATCCTGAAGAGTCTGCTGTGCCATAAAACTTTACCTCTAACTGTTACAAAGCACTGACACTGGAGACTCCTTCCAAAAATGTCCAATAATCTCATCTCTCTTCACTGAAAGCTTCACCATATTAACAGTTACACATATTTTTTAATGTGGAGAGTCCACCATACAAGTTTTGTATAAGTTGGTAACAGGTATCAGTCCGTACAGGATTTCGTGGAGCTTTTTTGTGGTTGTTGCGGCCAAAAATGCCTGATGTTGTTGCGGTTTCTTTCAAAATTTGTGATGCAAAGTTTTCTGTGCTTTTTTTGCGGAAAACTACTTGAGTTGGGGAAATAGCAATTGCACGAAATTGTCTTTTGCAGCAATGTTTGTTGGTAAGTAAGACCTTTTTAGCTGTACTCATGTTTGGTGCACGTGAATCAAAGAGAGTTTTAGATGAATGCGTGTTGTGATGATGTCACATGATGTGTCTTGGGCCAAATCTGTGGAAAATCTGTGGTAATTTTGAAAAATTGCAAGCTCCTCAGAATATTGAGTGTGCTTGATTTTGCGTTAATTTCGGCAATCGCAAAATTGTGCATATCCTGGAGGGACTGACATTAGACTGAGTGCATTGATATAAACCTGTGATTTGTCTTGTAGCTGAAGCTACTATCAGAGCTGCTGTTCAACATCTTCTGACCAATCAGAATTGAGAGTTCAATGCTGAGGTGTAAGAATAAATCTATTGCTTCATATTGGTCATTTTATTTTGTTAACATTCAAACACCAATTAATACAAGTGTTAAAGACTTTTTTAAAAAAAATTCATGTTGAGTTTCTCGGTTTGTTAATATTCACTAATGATGTAAACAGTTAGTTAAGGGAACCTTCATGGTATTACTTTGAAGTAAAGTATTATCACTTGTGTATCAATGATGCATCCACACTTGGATGAGCAATCATAAGGTCTAGACAAGTGCTTTACATCTGAGTGTATTCATGTTTGTAATTATGCATGTAATCGTCACTCTAATTAAATATTACTGACAATGATGACGATATCCCGCTTTTCTGAAAATGTTGTGCATACAACGGAGCATGCAAAAACATGTACATGTAGGTAGACAAACGCGCACACACACACACACACACACACACACACACACACACACACACACACACACACACATTCTTCCTGCACTCTCACCATCACCAGGCAACAGGGCACACACAAAGGCAGCAGCCGTGATGATGGTGTGGCTCAAAATGAGAGTGTTTGTGAGCAGGGCAGAGACCATAAGAACTGCACATTCAACACACACACACACACACACATTCACTCAGCTCCACACTCCTGGCCTCCTGCCACCGCCAACTGCAGCATCGGCCAAACAGCATGCTGAGAAGCGAGCTAGTGTGAGCTGAAAGGGGTTACAAAAAAACATGGCCAACTTGTCCTGAGCTGTTTACCAGAGGAACAAACATGTAGAACACAGGCACCATGTGCTTGCTGTTTTTTAGTATGACATGGTACTGTTACTCATCTCAATCCAGAACTATTCATACCTCAGTTTAGTACCTGTGTCAGTTTCTCACTTGTAATGGCATCTGTGAAATTCACTTGACTTGATTTAACAACGGCAGCAATAGTTGAGAAGCTTCACGATTTTATTTACCATTTCCTTTGCACTTTGGATTCACTTTCTGCTGCTGTGGATAGTCCAACTTAAAAATTTGCACCTCCCAAAAACAGCTTATGCCTGAGACTGACCTTTTTTCAGTGGAGATTTGTATTTAAGAACTGCTGCTGTAATCATAATGACTGTCCTATGCTCATCCCAGGACTCACAATAAACTCATACTGAACATCATTCAAACACAGTACTGTTTTACTTTACAGTAAACAGTAATAGAAGAGTAATGATTTATAATTCCACTATCTTGAGTCACCTAGAAGAGGACTACTTTAGAGTCTATTACCTTTCGAGTTTCTTTTTTATGTCATCGCAGGGATTTTTTTCCCTTGCCACTTGCCATTATCTTCTCTGGCTTGCTCATTAGGGACCTACATTCAGATTTCTTTAAAGCTACTTTGCAACAGTCGCCATGTCTCAAGCCACGTATTTTATGTGAATTTTGAGATATAGACAAAAAAACTAAATGCTGGATGTGAATAAAATCTCCAAAATGCGCATAAAACGAATTTTGTTCTTTTGAACACATGGAATGGAAACAGTGCTTTATTCGCAAATGTTTTATGCGATGTTCCAATTTTTCGCAGAAGTAAACTTCGCAATTTGGATGAAAATATGGCTAATCAGGTGGTAGAGCGGGTTGTCCACTAATCGTAGGGTTGGCGGTTCGATTCCCGGCCCACGTGACTCCACATGCCGAAGTGTCCTTGGGTTCCGCAAGACACTGAACCCCAGGTTGCTCCTGATGGCAAGGTAGTGCCTTGCATGGCAGCTCTGCTACCATTGATGTGTGTGTGTGTGTGTGTGTGTGTGTGAATGGGTGAATGAGATACAGTGTAAAGTGCTTTGGATAAAAGTGCTATATAAGTGTGCCATTTACATATTATTATTCTAAATAACGTAAACAGAACAAGTGAACACAATCAGTAACAGATGAATGACAGGACACAGTGGACATACCGTAGGACTAAAACAGAAACAAATGCAAACTGATAGCTAAGAACAAATCAGAAAGGGGAAAGTCATGACAGTGCCACTGTTGCTGGGGTTAAAGTGAACCAGAATGAGGTGGAATGATCCGGAACGTCGCTCCCTCAGTAAAAATGAAAGTTTTCTGCTTGTACCTGCAGTGTGATGGGCAACAGAATTCAAATGTGTGATTTTCACCACCTTCCAAATCCCACTTTACCTCTCGGTTACATCATTAATTCTGTTTCTCATGCAATTACAGACCCAGTGTTTTTGTCTGACTTGAGTGACGACTCATGCAATGATTCTGTAATGACTGCACTTGACTATTATGCTGGAAAAAAAGCACTTCATCATGGGAATTGGCTGAATGGTTTCCATCAACCATTTAAATCATTAGAAACAAATAAGAAAGGTGTAAATGGAAACCATTAGACCAATTGTAATTCATAATGAGTGCTTACTTATGGAAGGTAGTCACTTAAAAAGGGAAATAAAGACAAAATGATGGATCAGGGAGTTATTATTCTGTCTTGCTGTACTGTAAGTTGCTCAAAAAAACCCATATAAATCATACAGAATCAACTCGTTTAAAAACCATTTTGATTCAAGTGATGGCCTGACTAGATCAGTGTTTCTTGTTTATGGCCTGTGTAGATCTGACTGTGATAAGACAGGAGGTACAGCCCTACACTTTCTATTTCCATTTAAAAGGTGACTGATAAGTCAATAATCTACCCCCCTAAGGCTGATGTAAGCAGCTCTGCAGTGTGTTTGCTCTAAGTCCACACGCAGACACAATACACTGGATGTTGCAGTTGTTTATTGACTTGATGTGATAAAGGCCCTCAGGCTATGCCAATCATCAGCCTGGGAAGGGGGATGACAGGTGTCAAAAAGAGCAAAATAGACCTCTGTTGACCTGGTGTCATTTTTTTCCCTCACTAAATTGGAACACAACGTATCCAGAAAATGCCTTAGTGGTGTGGGGAAGCGTGAAATGGGCTCACGGCCTGCTATTCTTGCCCTGCTGTGTGTCCATGAACCGCAAAAAGTTAACAGAAGACCATTGCTCTGTCTAAGGATAATCTGTGAAATCCTTATTTTCATTTCTGTGCCAGCATGCTTGTCTCAAAAATGTCCCAATTTTTCAGTTGCATGCTCAGAACATCTAGTCTGGGAATATAGGGTTATGCTAATTTTGAAGAAAATGATCGAAACAAAACATTGTGTATTTGTATTTAGCAACAGATTTATGCTGTCCGTATTTCTTCGCTGTAGTGGAGAAAAATCAAGTGATTATCTGTGGTTCTGGTGTAATGTATTTTTGGAGGGAAAGTAGTGCTTCAGTGAACAGCTAACCTTAGCCAGCTAGCTAGTTTGTTGCTTATGAGTGATGAGATAATGATAATGGGGAGCAGAAAAAAAAGTTTCTTGCCCTATCAAAAAGGTAAGAATAAGACATTCCTTCATGTAGAGTCTTTCAGAAAGACATGACCCTAGCATTGTGCCTGTTTTCTGTTGGCCCATACTTCCAAGATTGGCAAATTTGTGAGGGTTTATGAACTAGGAACTCAACAGGAAGCGAAGGAAGTGGCCATCGGTGAGGTTATGTATGCAGAAGAGGTCAGTAAGTGCTTTCCTCCGAATGTGTTCAGCTGCCCAGTGATCAGGGGTTTCCTCCGGGTAATCCAGTTTCCTCTCCCAGTCCAAAGAAATGCGTTGAAGCCAATTGGCATTTCCAAATTGTCTGTAGTGTATGAATGTATATACGATTGTGCCCTGCGATGGGTTGGCATTTGGCATTCATTAAATATTACAAGAAAGCTAGTAAACTTTCTAATAATTTCACGCTATTAAACTTCTTCAAGTAGTCCATTTATTTATTCATTTATTTTTTAAATTTGTTCCTCATAGTCAATTTGCTAGCAACACTTTAGGCAGTGTATGTATATTGTCCTTCAGTGGGATCAAGAAAGCATCCGTCTGAGTTCTGATGCCAAGATCTTGGAGAAATCTTCATCTTATCTTCTATGTCTCAGCGGAGGCACAATACGTGAAGCATGACATGATGTTAATGTGGGTTACATAAGAAATGCACTAGAGACAGAAAATCTCTAGTAGACTAGACACTTTGTGTACAGAGGAAACATGACAGATTTCAGCAATGGTTGCTTACAGTTCATAGCTTCCTGATGCACCTGTGAGTCAGACTTGGCTTGATGTGCAGAAAATGCGTCGAAAGGAAATGTTTTTGCCATTACTCTACGCAAAGAAGCAATCATTTTTTTCTTTTCTATATGTGAGCACTACATTTTCTTTGAATGTTATTCCTACGTGGACCAAAAAAGCAGAGCTGGATTCCTTTGCCTAGGAACAAATCCACTCTCCATCTCCCCTTCTGTATGCCTGTTGTCATGGGAACATGAGTGAAGGAATGATTTTTTCCCCCTGTTTTTTTTTTTTTCCTTCAAATGTCTTCATTGAATATAATACTGAATATTGCATTAGTTCAAAGTGCAAACACTTATCCATTTTTGTATTTAACAGAAGTGAGGAATGGTGATAATATAATTCAACTGATGGTAAATGCACTTAGTCAAGCCTGGTTTTTGGTAGACTGTTTACAGTACAGACCACTGTAAGAATATCACATCCATATAGGTAAATCAGGTAATTTAGTAAAGGCAGCCTAATGTACCAAAAATGTTCTGCCGCCTGTTAGGAAATGTCTTGAGGTTGTGTCATTTTACTAAGCTCTCTGTTGCTATGCTCTGAAAACTGAAAGAATGAGAAATGTATTACTGCTCTGACTGCTCGTGCCCCTGCTCTTTATGAGCATATGGTAGATTACTGGTGCTAATCTTTTGACTTGAAACAGCAATACGAAGCAGCACTATACACCTTAGCACTTAACATACCTCATACCAAGTCACATTGTCTAAAATCCCTCTATCTTTCTTTCTTTTCCACCTCATAACCTCAAATACAACCCAGGTAAATAAAAATGAAACTACTACTACTACTACTGCTAATATTTCTACTACTACTACTACTACTAATAATAATAATAGTAATAATAATAGGGGGACACTGTGGCTTAGTGGTTAGCACATTTGAAACGCACCTCCAGGGTTTGGGATTTGAATGCCGCCTCTGCCCTGTGTGAGCAGAGTTTGCATTTTCTCCTTGTGCTTCAGGGGTTTCCTCCGGGTACTCCGGTTTCCTCCCCCAGTCCAAAGACATGTGTTGTAGACTGACTGGCATTTCCAAATTGGCCATAGTGTGTGAATGGGTGTATGATTGTACCCTATGATGGGTTGTTACCCCGTTCAGGGTGTCTCCTGCCTTGTGCCTTGAGTTTCCTGAGACAGGCTCCACGCTCCCCCTCGACCCTGTGTAGGATAAGCAGTATGGAAAATGGATCAATAATAATAATGATGATTCACATTTATCATGGCCAATCCACCTACTAGCAAGTTTTTAGACAATGTCACACGAACACAGGGAGAACAGGTGAAACTCCATATAAATTTCCATATCAAATACTCGTTCTAACCAAATTATAGGTTATTTTGTTGAGCTTCACAAAATGGAAAGTGGCTATAAGGAAATAGCAAAAGCATTGAAAATGCCCATTTCCACCATCAGGGCAATAATTAAGAGGTTCCAGTCAACTGGAAATGTTATGAATCAACCTGGAATTGGATGTGTGTCTGTATTATCTCAACACACTGTGAAGAGGATGGCTTGAGTGGTCAAAAAATCTCCAAGAATCACAGTTGGAGAATTGCAGAAGTTAGTTGTGTCTTTGGGTCAGAAAGTCTCCAAAACTACAATCCGAAGTCACCTACATCACCACAAGTTCGTTGGAAGGGTTTCAAGAAAAAAGCCTCTACTCTCATCCAAAAACAAACTCAGCTGTCTTCAGTTTGCCAGACACTACTGGAACTTCAAATGGGATCGGGTTCTATGGTCAGATGAAACCAAAATAGAGTTTTTTTGTCAATAAACACCAGAGATACCTCATGCCCATGGTTAAATATGGTGGTGGCTCTTTAATGTTTTGGAGCTGTTTTTCTACCAGAGGACCTGGACATTTTGTTAGGATACATGGCATCATGGACTCTATCAAATATCTACAGATATTAAATGAAAACCTGACTGCCTCTGCCAGAAAGCTTAAAATGGGCCATGGCTGGATCTTCCAGCAGGACAAAATACAAAACATCAAAATCAACACAAAAATGGTTTCCTGACCACAGAATCAAGGTCCTGCTATGGCCATTCCAGTCCCCTGACTTGAAGCCCATAGAAAACCTAGGGCGGGTAAGGATAAGTGGGGTGAACTGAAGAGGAGAGTCCACTAGCATGGACCTTGAAATTTGAAGCATCTGGAGAGATTCTATATGGAGGAATGGTCTCAGATCCCTTGCCATGTATTCCCCAACCTCTTCAGGCATTATAGGAGAAGACTCAGAGCTGGTATCTTGGCAAAGGGAGGTAGCACAAATTACTGACTAAAACGGTGCCAATAATTGCTGCACCCCTATATTTAACAAAGATTTTTTTTTTTTGGATAAACCTGTGTTGTGTTTGCAATTGCTTGATATCCATGAGAGCAGAGTATTTTTGTGAATTTTTTTTTTAAACAAAAGATCAAAAGGTTAAACAATGAAGACAATTTTTCACAGCTTTCTTTACTCAAGTCCGTTATTTTGTTTTTGCACACTTTGTGTTTATATCTGTGTACTTTTTATTTTCTTTGTATTTTCTTATTGTGTAAAGTGCGTTGAGAAGCTGCTTTAAAGTTCTATATAAAATAAAGTTGTTTATTATTATTATTATTATTATTATTATTATTATTATTATTATTATTATTATATTTACCAAGGGTGTCAATATTACTGTAGGGCACTGTATATGCCACAGAATCTGACTATTGCCATCATCTGGTAAAGTGTGACAACCTGAACGCTGCAGAGTGCAAAGCAACTTTAATCTAGCCAAAAGCCTAGGCACACTCATGAGTGTGAGATATAGCAAGTGGCTTATAAATCAGAATAGATCCTGGTAAGATTATTTAGACATTAACTCACTGTGATCCATACTCCAGTACACCCATACACTTCTGCACATACGTATGTACATGTTTCAGCCATTTTGTGAAGAAAAAAAAAACACTTTGTGCTGAATTAACCCAATTAATACCTGCATACTGAACTCATGCTTACAGTGTTCATCTGTGCTAAGATGGGCCACATTTGGTATTGTTTCTAATCATGGAGAACTGTAATAATTTTTTTCCCCATTCCCTTCCTTCTGCAGCCTAAACTCACTGAGTGTTGACCACACTGAGCTCTGATCTCATTGTGACATTTAACAGCACTACAATTAGGTGACATTTCTGTGGCCTCTACTCAGGACACACTGTATGGGTCATGGCATTTGAATAGCTCATGGTAGTCGTGTCCCACATCTTGACCTCACTCTAGTGCACCAATAGGATCAGACACAGCAGGTGTCGGATATCTGTGTTAAAGCCAGAAAGACTCACACGTGCTGAACCAGGCTGAATTAGAGAACAATGGAGGACATTTAAGATGTTAAACAGTCAACAACTAAATGTGCTTGTTTTCTAAACACAGATTGCCCTCAGCACTACATTTAAAAGGCTTCTTTGCAGCAGAATACTCCCTGCTTACTTCAGCCTTAATCCCTGTGTAAAAAACAACCTCGTTATGTTGCATTTTATCATATTTTCTGCATTACAATGCATTAACAAGAAAGCTGATCGTTCCCTGTGGTCCAGTATACAGTGCCTTCACAGTTATCTATCCAGCTCCAAGGGTCACATCTCACTTCCACTGCATCGCTCATTAGTCTGAAGGCCTTTCTAATGGCAACACAGTAATTGGAGCCATAAATAAGGCGGCCTCCGACAAGCCTCTATCACCACGGCACAAAAGGAATGCCACTGACCGATAAAAGAGACGTGTTTAATCAACGGCACAGTCGGCCGGGATGATAAAACCCCTGTTACTATGCAACACCAAGACTGGGAGACAGTCATGCCTGGCACAGCGTGTGCTGAGCAGAGATTTATCACCTAGCTCACTGAATCCCAATGGCATAAGAAATGGGGGCCTGACTCATGGTTTTCTCTATTTAGCTCTTATAATTAATCAGGATATCCATATGATTAATGATTCGTTATCAGCATGATTGACTTTAGGTATGTATTTGACTCTAAAGTATGTATGTGGGAGTTTGTGTGGGAACTATATCGTAGACCTGGAGATACAAGACAATCCTAGCATGCAGTTGCCATTTGTGTCCCACTGATATTACATTTACAAATATGTAAAGACAAAAGACATTTTAAACACTTTAATAAAAGAATATAGAATATCAAATATTTTTATATATTATATTATATATTTTTTCCTATTGTTTTTTGCATTAATGTGTGAATCCATTGAATATCTCATGCTTCAAACATCCTTTTCCATGAGTTATTCATTACTGTTTATGAAAAACTTACATTTTAGCCATTCATCCAGCAGGAAGTTGCATCATCCAAATTTCTTGAAGATCATGGGAAGAAGAAAAGTTTTCTCATTCCTTTTTTCAATATTTTCAGTGATATTGACTGATGAATCAATGTTGAACATTTTCAAACACATTTTAGAATGGTTAAATGTGTCTTTCAAGTCTTGTGTCCTCTCCCCTTCAGTGAATTACTCTTTCTGCCAGGATCATTTTACTCACATTTGGTCTGACTGCAAATAAATCTGAAAAAAGAAGAGCAAAAGAAGATCAGTTTTCAGCCATCTCATTTGTAGAAAAATCATAAATGCTACAGCTAAATTGTTCATTTTGCCCCCTCTGCTGATATCTTTTTTTTTTTT